>NC_041383.1:6605160-6613139 GCF_002162155.2 Triticum dicoccoides | reverse complement strand
GAGTGCTGGTCCAACCTGGGCGATGTCCGGCGTCCCCTGGGCAACCAGGGTCTATACTAACCCGACGTCTTGCCCATCTAGTGTGCCCTGAGAATGAGATACGTGCGACTCCTATCGGGATTTGTCGGCACATCGGGCGGCTTTGCTGGTCTTATTTTACCATTGTCGAAATGTCTTGCGACCGGGATTCCGAGACTGATCGGGTCTTCCCGGGAGAAGGTATATCCTTCGTTGACTGTGAGAGCTTGTGATGGGCTAAGTTGGGACACCCCTGCAGGGTATTTTATCTTTCGAAAGCCATGCCCGCGGTTATGAGGCAGATGGGAATTTGTTAATGTCCGGTTGTAGATAACTTGACACTTGACTTCATTAAAATGCATCAACAGCGTGTGTAGCCGTGATGGTCTCTTCTCGGCGGAGTCCAGGAAGTGAACACGGTTTGGGTTATGCTTGACGTAAGTAGTTCCAGGATCACTTCTTGATCGCTTCTAGTTTCTCGACCGATGCGTTGCTTCTCTTCTCGCTCTCACTCGCGTATGCTAGCCACCATATATGCTTAGTGCTTGCTGCAGCTCCACCATATTACCCCTTTTCCTACCTATGAGCTTAAATAGTGTTGATCTCGCGGGTGTGAGATTGCTGAGTCCTCGTGACTCACGGATTCTACCAAAATAGATGCAGGTGCCGAGGATACCAGCGCAGATAGCGCAACCGAGCTCAAGTGGGAGTTTGACGAGGACCTTGGTCGTTACTATGTTTCATTTCCAGATGATCAGTAGTGGAGCCCAGTCGGGACGATCGGGGATCTAGCATTTGGGGTTGTCTTCTTTTCTTTTGGAATTGACCGTAGTCGGTCTATGAGTGTATTTTAAATGATGTACTATCTTAATTATGTATTGTGTGAAGTGGCGATTGTAAGCCAACTCTCCTTATCCCATTCTTGTTCATTACATGGGATTGTGTGAAGATCACCCTTCTTGCGACAAAACCACCATGCGGTTATGCCTCTAAGTCGTGCTTCGACATGTGGGAGATATAGCCGCATCGTGGGTGTTACAATATAGCTTTGGCAACTTTTTATACTATTTTTGGGGACTAACATATTGATCCAGTGCCCAGTGTCAGTTCATGTCTGTTGCATGTTTTGTGTTTCGCAGAAACCCCATATCAAACGGAGTCCAAACGGGATAAAAACGGACGGAGAATTATTTTGGAATATTTGTGATTTTTGGGAGGAAGAATCAACGCGAGACGGTGCCCGAGGTGGCCACAAGACAGGGGCCCACGCCTACTCCAGGTGGGCACGCCCCACCCTCCTGGGACCCTCATAAGGCAGTTGATGCCCTTATTTGGCTGCAAGAAAGCTAATTTTTGGAAAATGATCTGGGCGAAGGTTTCAATCCAATCGGAGTTACGGATCTCCAGATATAAAGGAAACAGTGCCAGCGCAGAATCTCGGAATGCAGAAACAGAGAGAGACAGAGAGATAGATCCAACCTCGGAGGGGCTCTCTCCCCTCCCAAGCCATGGGAGCCAAGGACCGGAGGGGAAACCCTTCTCCCATCTAGGGAGGAGGTCAAGGAAGAAGAATAAGAAGGGGGGGCCCTCTCCCCCTTGCTTCCGGTGGCGCCGAAACGCTGTCGGGGGCCATCATCATCACTGCGATCTTCACCAACAACTTCACCGCCTTCATCACCAACTCTTATCCCCTCTATGCAGCGGTGTAACCCCTCTCTTACCCGCTGTAATCTCTACTTAAACATGGTGCTCAACGCTATATATTATTTCCCAATGATGTATGGCTATCCACTACAAAAAAATACACTTCCATGATGATACGTGTTTGTCACAGTAGGTCGCGTTTTTTGTCATGCATGTACATCCATGACAAATTTATGACAGAATCAAGATAGTCATACCTGTGCTGTCGTAGAAGTGTTCCATGACATTACCAAAATTATCATCACGGAAGTGTCCACTTCCATGACGATAAATCACGCGTCATAGAAGTGCTTTCGTCAAGGGTGACCGACACGTGGCATCCACCGTAACGGAACGCCGTTAAGCTATCGGGTCGGGTTTTGAATCCGATAACCCGTTAACAGCCCCGACCAATGGGGATTTTCCACGTGTAAAATCATCATTGGCTGGAGGAAACACGTGTCGGCTCATCGTTGGGACAGATGTCATCCACTCATTGGACGGAAGGCGCCTATGATACGTCGACACGTGGCACGACCCAACAGAGGCCCATTCCTGTGAAAAGGTCGGCCCAGTAAAAATTAGCAGGCCAGCCCATATAAGGCCTACTTGTGTCAGGTCCATTTAAGCCCACGACCCATACGAGATGTGCCAATTCGGCCCGTCAACGGCCCATTAAATATTTGACACCATTGCAGCCCATCGTCAGTTCGAGCCCGTTAACAGCCTGCCATATATTTGGGCTCAATATCGGCCCGATGAGATTTCGGCATGTTAACGGCCCATTTAATGGATGGGCCAATTTTCATGATATACATCTTTCGGCCTTTTAGCGACCCATTTAAATGTTGGGCTAATTTTCGGCCCGGTGTGTCTTTCAGCCTATTGACGGCCCATAAATCTGATGGGCCATTTGTTGTCGGACCTGAGTTTCGGCCTTTTAGCGGCCCATTTAAGTGTTGGGCCAATTTCTGGCCCGGTGTCACTTTCAGCCTATTGACGGCCCATAAATCAGTTGGGCCATTTGTAGTCGGACCTGAGTTTTGGCTTTTTAGCGACCCATTTAAGTGTTGGGCCAATTCCCGGCCCTGTGTGCCTTTCGGCCTGTTAACGGACCATAAATGAGTTGGGCCATTTGCAGTCGGACCTTAGTTTTGGCCTTTTAACGGCCCATGCCCTTCATGGTCCAATACCAGCCCGGTTTCTCTTTCGGCCTGCTAAAGGCCCACAACACAGTTGGGCCATTTACAATACGACCTGACTTTCGGCCTCTTAGCGGCCCATGATCTTCATGGTCCAGTACAAGCCCGCTGTCTCTTTCGGCCTACTAAAGGCCTACAGTATAGTTGGGCCATATGTAGCCCAAGCTTAGTAACGGCCTGTTAACGGCCCGTGAAATAAATTGGGGCCACCTGTTGCCCGCTTCGATGTCGGCCTGTTAATGACCCGGGAGGTAAGAGGGCCGACCATTAACTTTCGGCCTAGTAACGGCCCATTAACTTAATGGGCCCACTAAAGTTCGTACATGTCTTTAGGCCAAATTAGATAATTTGAGCCCATTACGACGAGCAATTATGCACAGGACCAAAACCGATCAAGCAAAGGTACAGCATACAGGGAATAACGTTGCACATCCAGCATATATTACAGGAAATTACATCCACTAGGCAATCAAAGATTGTTGCCAGTGCAAATAAATGAGCAGAACCTAACCATCTACAACGTCACAATCTGCAACCTCAGCACAGATGACGCCCATAAGCATGTGGGCAAGTTCTTTCTGCTTTGCTACACTGTCTCTGAAAACATTGATCAGTTGTTGTGTCGCACGACTCTGCACCTCTGATTCATCCATCATTTCCATCATTGCTTCAGCCATTAATTGGTTCACAAACATACATTTATTCTGTTGCATTCGAGACAGAGGATACTGAACAGATTCAGATGGCGATTTTGGCAGGCTTATATTATTGATAGTGGAGAGTGTCTCGACCACTGCATCATAACATAAATTAGGACGGGAGCCAAACAGATTAATCATGAGTTATTGCCATATTACCTGGCCTAGATTTACTGGAAAGAAATAATGGGGTTGCCTTGCTGTTTTCAGAGTTTGTCTTCTTATCTTCAGCAGCCTGCACAAAATTAACACACTAGCATTGCTATCATTGGCCAAGTCAGATAATAGGAAAGCAACATTGACACAACGAACATTTGGGCAACTATCCTACACCAAATTAACACAATATGACACAGCTATCATCAGCCAGGTAAGGTAGCACGAAAGCAACATTGACACAATGAATGAATGGGCAACCAGAGAAGCACTACAATTCAGTAATGTGCGTGATATGAGATAGTACATTCATGCAGCTAAGTATGCAAAACTACCAGGCAGTTTTCCTTACAAAAATCAACATTGGCGCCTTTAACATTTTTCTACAACTAATTTTAGATCAGATAAAGGTTAGATTCACTCCGATTAACAAAATACATGTTGATGTAAAAATATAGTGATATACAACAGGTACTTACATCAACATTGGAGCACAGAGAATTCCCACAAGATATTTTCCTCGAATACGATCCCAATGGAGGAAGTCTTCTATCGTTTAACCTTATTTTCTAAAAGAGAGATGGGTAAGAAACACAAAGAAAATACGATCAGAATGCTATAAAATTTCATGATGCGAGGATACGCACACGCTTCTTAGAATGGAGTTGACATTCTTTTGCTAGACTGGAGCGGACTAGTTCTTTGGCCACTGGAATCTGCTTATTATCACTGGGAGTTGGGTTTCTCTGTGCTGGAGCAGTATCTATGAAAAATGGAGTTGGTTTATTATCTCCTGGCATTTGGATCTTTTGCAAAGACCTGGTTTGTAACCCTTCAGATTCTAACATAGCCATCTTCCCCTTGCATGTCTTATATAGAAGAATGGTGATTCAGTTATAAAACATGCTACAATAGAGATGGAATAGGTACTGAAGAATAGAAACGCATGACATATTGACATGTATTCCCTCCATCCGGAAATAAATGGACGGGTCTAGGAGTATTTGAGTTCTAGATACATCCAGTTTTATCCATTTCTGCGACATATAATTCGGACGGAGGGAGTATGATGTAAGAGCTAGGGATACGACAGGACAACACAGTAAAAAACACACTGAAAAACCCACTACAGAACCAAAGTATTCAAACCCACTGATATGAGATAGTACACTCATGCAGCTCAGGATGCAAAACTACCAGGCAGTTTTCCTTACAAAAATAAACATTGTGGCCTTTAATCATACATTTTTCTACAACTAAATTTAGATCAGATAAAGGTTGGATTCACGCCGATTAACTAAATAAATGCTGATGTAAAAATATAGTGATATACAACAGGTACTTACATCTACATTGGAGCATAAAGAATTCCTGCAAAAATCTTTCCTCATAAACGATACCATTGCAGAAATTCTTCTATCTGTTAAACTTATTTTCTAAAAGAGAGATGGGTAAGAAACATGTCGAAAATATGATCAGCATGCTATAAAAATTCATGATGCAAGGATACACACACGCTTCTTAGAATTGAGTTGACATATTTTTGCTGGACTGGAGCGGAATAGTTCTTTGGCCACTGGAATCTGCTTATTATCAGTAGGAGTTGGGTTTCTCTGTGCTGGAGCAGTATCTATAAAAACTGGAGTTGGTTTATTATCTCCTGGCGTTTGGATCTTTTGCAATGGCCTTGTTTGTAACCCTTCAGATTCTAACATAGTCGTCTTCCCCTTGCATGCCTTGTATAGAAGAATGGTGCTTTAATTATAAAATATGGGACAACAGAGAGATGGAATAGGTACTGAAGAATAGAAAGGCATGATGTATTGACATCTATTCCCTCCATCCGGAAAAAAATGGATGGGTCTAGGCGTATTTGAGTTCTAGATACATCCTTTTTCATCCATTTCGGCAACATGTAATCCGGACGGAGGGAGTATGGTGTAAGAGCTAGGGATACGACAGGACAACACAACAAAAAAACACTAGTTGAATGTAAAACTATATGCTAGCGGAATACGTACGGAAATAACTAAGGCAACATACACGTGAATGATTGGGAAAATAAGATGGCATTGCAACAGAGCACTAGAACAACACTTCAATGTAAAAAAACATGGTATGGTAGACAGATGAAGTACATACTGATGAATAACAATGCATAAGATATTCAGAAGCATGATGTCCAAATTAAGCAGATGGCATTACGATAGAGTAGAATGACAGTACTTGAATTTAGAAACATGTTATCATGAATGGAATAGGTACTGAAAAACAGGAAGGCATGACATATTTACATGCATGATCAGCATGCTAAGCACATGGCATTGCAACAGAGTAGATACACTCCAGGACATTATATGCATGTTGTACCCATATCACAGGCCAAGTTAGAGCAAGGACCTTGTGGGGTGAAGAGGATTCATCATCTTTCTGCAAGTCTTCTGAAGAACTGCCTTTACATGTTCCATCATATTGGGTATCATTGACATCAAGTTTATTGGCCTTTACATTGCTCCGTGAGGTTCTTGTGGATATATCAGTGTGTGCAATTATATCTGACATGCATGGAAGACAACTAGTAGTTAGATTTATGTAAATGAGTGCCTGTAGGAGACGACATAAATAGTAGGACTGGGGTTAATTAGCAGCAACAGGTCTCATAAACTAAAGGGAGAACACAGATGAAAGCTACAGAATATGTATCGTTTGTACTCGAGATTAACTAGATGGCACACAAAAGTATTAAAGAACAACATAGGTAATACTAGAAGTGGTATAATACTATAATCACCAGCCTGTGGGATAGCATTGGCTGATGGATGATAACTATGGAACAACGTTACCTAAAGAACAAGCATCTTAGCTGAACTATGGAACAACGTGAACTCCTGAACAAGACCTGTAAGAGATCAGCAGAATATACAATGAAATGTGATGATCTATTTTCCGTGCTTAGATGAATAACAAAGCCATAAATGTTGCACACAAGTAAGATGAGGGTACAACCTATCTGGCTGCCATCCATAGGAGTGAGCATCATGTGCTGACTTGTCGATGGCCCTGCGGTTGTTGTGGCTGTCCATGTCGGGCACGCGCATTCGATGCAGGGAACTGTTGAGTGGGGACTGTAGCTCCCTTCTGGTGTATGCTTCCCTTGTTGGAGCAGCTGCGGTGAGTCGGAAGACGGTGTGTCTGAAGATGCAGATAACGCATAATGTTAAGAACGACATATCTCTTTCATTTGAAGAAATACACTAAGAGATCAACAACAAGGTACGAGAGTGGTCACACTCTGTTGACTGAAGACTAAATTGGGGTCACATGATTTTATTTTATTTTGGTACTGTCCGATCTACACCGGATGGCTTGATGGCCGTCTTGTGCCTCCCGGGTGACACTGTTCGGAATCATCCCCAAAGAACCAGCGACCAACGGCAGAGCAGCCTGCCTCCGCCGTCTGTGGCCCCGGCCAAAACCCCGCTCCCCGCCCCACCACACTGCCGTGGTTGCGCCGCCCCCGGGCCAATCCACAAAGACTCCCCGTCATCCAGATCCGGCGACGGCAGTACCTTCAACCCACGCAACTCTAAAAGATAGCCATCTAAGCGCTGCTTCCGCGGCGAACTTGCGGCCCCGCACCCTTATGTTAGACACCAGCCAACCGGCAGCCTAGAAGCTTCGCCGCCTCGAGGGGTGCTGCTTCCCATTGGGAATCGATTGGCCCAGAATAAAAATTCAGACAACTAACGCCTAAATAAAGTGATTTGAGATGAGGGTGCGACCTATCTGGCGGCATGGTGAAGTAGGCAGGTCCGGCTGCCGAGTTGGTGAAGCCGGCGCGGTTGCGGTGGCGACCAGCGGCAGGGAAAGAGCGATGTCGCGATGGTCGACGGCTACTCGGAAGCAGCGCCAGGACTCTGGACAGATCCGAAGTTGGAGCCGCTCCTGCGCCGTGAACAACAGCGGGGGTGAGTCGGCTCCGGTACGGTTCACACGGCCGTCGTGGAGGTAGCACCAGCAACACGGAGTAAGAGGCACACGGCCCAGTGCACGACGGCAATTGGACAGCGTCTCTGGCATTAGGGAGGAGGGCGGCTGTGAAATTGGTGCGGTGGGGAGGGGCGCCATGGAGGTGGGGCTGAAGTTTTGCGGCTCGGGAGAAGGGAGCTTCCCGGGGAGAAGGTGATTTGGCGCCCACGAGGTATGAATGCGGGCGGGCGGG
>NC_041383.1:6583835-6604629 GCF_002162155.2 Triticum dicoccoides | reverse complement strand
AATGTGAGGGAGAGTTACAGTTCTACCCTTGCCTATAGGCTTCTCGACTTTGGTCTGTGTACTGAGGGTCGGGGATAGTAGAGTAACTTTGCTTCTCCCCAAATAGTGGGCGGGAGCGATTTCGGGCGAGGAGGGCGTGTTTTGAACTATAGTGGGCGCGAGCGATTTTGGGCGAGGAGAGCGTTTTTGAAATAGTGGGCACGAGCTATTTCGGGCGAGGAGAGCTTGTTTTGCCGACCATGGTTTATGAATTATTCGGCACATGTCATTTCGGCCGAGGAGAAGGCGCGCTTGGATGAAGTTACGAACCTACCCTCGATGTACAACGGGCCAATTGATGCGTGTCCCACATAGGACGGTAATTTCGCGTCTCCCATTTATTTGCTCAGGCGAATTCCACCCAGCAGAGAGGATGTTTAACGGTTCGTTCAAATTTTGGGAGAACGAGCATCCACGTCTACCTTACCAAGTCGATTGGAATCAAATTTTGAAATATTAGCTTGCCACTTCTTTTTTAGATGGAGATATGATGCTCGGGAGTAATGTGTTTTTACATGCTTGTTGCTAGCGATTTACTATATGACAAATAGTTGACCCACTCAAAAACGCGAATCAAACCCAAAATGAAATATCTCGATTCAATGAACTAGCTCATTCAGTAGGTCAAAATAGTTAACTAAATCCAAAATTGAACACCTCAATCGAGTAGCATGTTGTACAGTATTATACTACTCCATGAACATGTTGAAAGTCAAATTAATGAACTTGTTTGATGTACGCATATATCCGTTCATGTGTGGATTGCAGACAACATGTTCTCCAATTTAAATATTTGAATGCAAGTTTATATCGAAACATGGTTTATATCAGCCTTTGATGCATAAAACGCGACCTCCCCCTCTCCCGGACTCCTATTCTCTCTCTCTCTCTCTCTCTCTCTCTCACTCCCGCCGACAATCTTTAATTCTGTCGCACGCATCCGACACAAAAACCTTGTTGGTCCCTCTCTATCTCTCTCTCTCTCTTTGTGTGTGTGTGTGGGGGGGGGTCTTTCTAGTTCGCATTCATATATACACCATCTATAGGTCTCTCTCGCACACTATGTATGATACTCTAGCTAGTCCAAGCTAGATATCTTGGGTGCACTCATCGTACGCACACAAATTCCTTGGCTCTTTGCCCGTAACTCTCTCATGCACCACTATGTTGTCTCGGAGCTCTTCCCCCCCTCTCTCAAACTCTCCATCCACCTGGGTCACACATACACATGCATATCTCACTCGCACTCGATAGGCCCATCTAAAACTCTATCTCTCTCCCTCGTTCTCTCTCCATCTCACACGCACACACAGACACACAATCTCATGCCCAGCTAGCCAAGTATGATGGTCTCTCACTCAATTGTAGGCACACGCAGTCCCCCCTATATGTATATGACTAGCTAATCTTAGTCTCCATCACAAACATGTGCATGGTCTATCTCGATTTCTCTCGGGGCATCTTTCTATCGCGCACGCACTCCCTCGATCTCCCACCCATATAGTCCCCTCACGATCTCGAGGGGATCTCTCTATCACAAACACACCCTCTCTCCCTCCCTATGCGTCCATGCCATCCATGTGTCCCTCTCGACCTTTTTTCCTTGTTGGCCAGACCTCTATTGGACATGTGCTACAGGGGTGTCTCTCTCCATTGCAAACAATCACACACTAGCTATCTTCGTGTATGTCCTCGCCTCGCTTTTCCATCTCGGAGATGCATGCGTGATATGTTCGCATAAGAAATGAGAAAACACACTCTCTCTCTAATTTATCGTTTGTTGTCACTTTCTCTTTCACACACATACTCTTTTTGCACACTTACTCATTCTCCTTCACACGCACTTGATCTGTCTCGATTGAGGCACTCTCCTCCGTCCATAGCATATAGATTTATTGAAAAGCCAAACATCACAAAGTTTGACCATGTACGTGGAGAAAAACAATTACATCTAGTACGACAAACATATACCATTAGATTCACCATGAGATGTAGTTTTGTATGATGTATCTTTGGTATTGTAGATATAAATAACATTTGCGTAAACCTGATCAAAGTTTCCAAAGTTTGACTTCTAAAAAATTTACATGCACTGCATTATCAAGCGGATGGAATATCTCTTTCCCCCTCTCAGCTATCTGAGGCACCACTCAGCCTTATCGGGGCTCCTCAATCTCTCTCAAACTTTATTGGCCAGTTTGGTTCGTGACCTGACCCTCATGCCTTGATGGCCGGTACTGCCTGGTGTGGACGTGAGATGTAAAATATTTCTGCCTGGCCAGGCTTGTGTGGTGCTGAAGCATTTGGTTCATGCCTGGCCAGGCAAAGCATCAACATCCCATCAATCAATCCATGCATCAATTATTTAATGCTAATATCCATCCATGTTGCTGTTAGCCTCGTGGCCGCACGACCAGGCATGGCCAGGCATTCGAAATCGGTCTCTTGGGCCAGGCTACTTGCAGTGTCTGGAGTTCAGCCAAGCTAATTAAAGTGCAAGGGAACCCAGCCCAGGCGGTCTTTCTTTTTCACAGGGTAGCAACCAAACAAGCATGCATGAAATCCAGCCACAACCCCAGGCCACGCAAAAGATGCTCACGACGCAAGCCAAACTGGCCTTATATCTCCCTGGTTCACACATACACATGTCTCGCTCGCGCTATACATATAGACCCATCCAACACTCTCCGCTCTTGTTCTCTCTCCATATGACACGCACCCCCCCCAAGTACCATAATCCCTCACTCCATCATAGGCTCTGTTTGGATCCATGGGTTAGAGTTAGTTTGGGTTAGTTTGGAGTCAACTAACCCAAAAAGATCCAAACGGGAGGGTTAGTTTAGGTTAGATGCATCTAACCCATCCAAAAAACTAACCCATCCAAGAGGTGCTTATTTGGGTTAGTTCTTCTTGAAACCACTAATAAACACTTTTTTCTCTCGCTCTCCCCGCAGCAGATCCCTCCCCACTTCCTCAAAGCTTCTCGTCCTCTCCCTCCCTCCCTCTCGCATCGCCTGTGAAGGTGCCTCGCCGTATCCGCGCTCCATCTAACCCTGCCATCCAAACACCTCTTTACTTAGAGTTAGTTCAGGGTTAGTTCAGGGTATGAATCTAAATCTAACCTCTAACTGAGTTAGAGTATCCAAACAGGGCCATAGGCGCAAGCACTCCCCCCCTCCTAAGTATGATTATCTCTTACTAGCCATCAGGAACACACGTATTGTCTCCTTCCATCCATACGTCTATCTCGATATCTCTCGGGGCATCTTCTATCGCGCACACACCTTGTCACTCGATCTCCCACCCATGAAGTCCCATCACGATCTCCAGGGGATCTCTCTATGACAAACATAAACTCTCTCCTCCCCATGTCTGCATTTTCTTCATACGTCTCTCTCGACCTCTCTCCCTTGTTTGTCAGACCCCTCTTGGCCACGTGCTAGGGGTCTTCCTCTCTCGGTTCCAAACAACCAGACACTACCTCCTCACCTTGCCTCTATTGTCGAAGATGCATGTGTGATATGTTTGCATAAGACACGCACGCTTTTTCTCTACTTTTATCATGTGTTGTCCATGTCTCTTTCACACATGCACACACACTTTTTTCACTCTCTCTCTCTCTCTCTAGGGACTCTGTCACGTCCATAAGCATATGGATGTTTTGAAAAGTCAAACCTCAGAAAAGTTTGACCAGGTATATGTGGAGAAAAACATTTACATCTGGAACGATGATTAGATTCATCACAACATGTACTTACTTCGTACTATCATTTATCTTTGGTATTGTAGATATAAGTAATTTCTTTATAAACTTGGTCAAAGATTCAAAAGTTTGACTTAAAAAAATGTTGTAACTACATTATCGAACGGAGGGAGTAGCTCTTTCTCTCTCTCTGCTATCTCTCATGGGCCTCCCCTCTCACTCGAAATCTCTATACCGACGGATTATACGCTCACTGTGTCAGCATATAGCTCTGCATATTGTTTATTGACCGGTCAAGCAATCCACATGCTGTGTTGTCAGCTCGTGTTTTGTATCTTGGTGTGCTGGCCCATGTGGCAGTGGGTGAAAATAAGTAAACTAGAGGCCCATCTAACACGCGGTGAAGTAAACAAAGTTGAAACCACTCGGTGTAGCACCCCGCACGCTAGTAAATTGAGGGCGCATTGAGGACAAACTTCTTGCGCGCGAAGGACGCACTCGCGCACAATTCACCACTGCGCGGCGGCATGCACAGAAGGACGCACTCGCGCACACCCAGCACAAACACACACCAGCACACGTGCACACGGCGTCGCCGCCAGTTGAGATGGACGGCAAGGCAACCAACAAGTGGAGGCGGCTCGAGCCAAAACCGCATCCGGTGAGCCTGGACTTCATCAGCAGCCTCCCCGATGACATGCTGCTCGTCATCATCGGCCTCCTCCCCACCAAATCTGCCGTGCGGACCGCCCTACTCTCCCGGCGGTGGTGCCCCCTCTGGCGCTGCGTCCCCCTCAACCTCACCGTCGACAGCTGCCTCTGCGACGGGGATTGCAAACGTATGGCCGCAGTCTCCAAGATCCTTTCATCGCACCCTGGGCCAGCCAGACGCCTTGACATCCGCATGTTCAGGACCAACTGCAAGGTCCAACCCAAGTTCGACGAGTGGTTCTTATCCCCCGCCCTAGATCAGCTCGAGGAGCTCAGCTTTGAAGCTGGACGATGTTGCTCTCTGCCGCCGTCCACGCTCCGCCTCACGCCAACACTGCACCGCGCCAGCTTCTGCTCCTGCTATCTTCCCCAGATTAATGCCGCGCTCGCCCTTCTTCTCCCTCAACTCAAGCCGCTCGACCTCTTCGACGTTGTCATCTTGAAGAAGGCTATGGAGCACCTGCTCCACAGCTGTACTGCGCTCGAGTACCTTCGTCTTGAGCAGATCCACGGGTTCATTAGCCTCCACATCGCCTTCAGGAATCTCCGATGGATTTATGTGTCTTGCTGGCCCCGCAACAAGACATCAATTGGAAGAGATCATTCCAGCTGTTCCACGTTATGGTCATTGAGAATGCTCCTTTCCTTGAGAGATTGCTTGTATCGGATCTAGAAGGTCCAACAAAAATCAGGGTCATTGATGCGCCGAAATTGACAGCGTTGGTGTACTTGTCTGCCAAATTCTCCGAACTCTTTATTGGATCCGTAATCGTTCAGGTACAACACTCATCTTCTTCTCCGTCTTCTTGAAATTCACATTTTTAAATTTCTTCTTGATGTATTTACGACCGTCTTCCAGAAAATGATTCCCACAAGCTTGACCCAGTCCATGCGCACAGTGAAGATCTTAGCACTAAAATCTATCGGCCCCAATCTGGATCAAGTTGTTGGATTCCTTACATGCTTTCTGTGCACGGAGAAGCTACTCATCGAGGTGAAACTTCTTTCCTATAAGTAAACGGTAATCACAACGTAGCTCAATTGTTTCGTAATTTTCCCAAATTACGATGACAAGTGTAGTGTTCAAAATTGCATCTACGCACTGCACCGAAAGAAATGTTTTTAGTATTTTTTCTCACATGATCACCTGCATTGTTTTTATGATGTACTACTACTATAGTAGCCTAGGCTAGTCATAGTGGAAAGTAACTTAGACTACTCCAGTAACTCTATGGTTACCCTAAGAGCAAGTACTACCTCCGTCCTGGTTTACTCTTCCAATTTTGTAGTATGAAAATTTGACCATAGATTTAACTGACAAAATGTTAATGCATGTCACTAAGAACTATATCGTTGGATTCGTAATTGAACATAATTTCAAATGGTGTAATTTTTAGCGACATGCATTGGCATTTTCTTAGGTAAATCTATGGTCAAAATTTTATACTAAATACGAGGTAGTATTCCCTCCGTCCCAAAATTCTTGTCTTACATTTGTTTAGATACGGATGTATCTAACACTAAAATGTAACTAGATACATCCATATTTAGACAAATTTAAGACAAGAATTTTGAGATGGAGGGAGTATGAAAGTGGGCTATGTAGGCCAAAACATGTGCCAAATTCACTTGTGATGCATTTGGCATCGATGCCCCTCCATTGCTCACCTGGTGCCCCAATCTGGATCATCTACTTTGCTCCGGTGCCAAATTAACTCAAGCAATGAAAAAACACTCCGCGGGAGAGAGAGAGGACTGAGGCAATAAAAAACACTTGTTTGGGAGAGTGAGAGGCTGGTGTAGTTGGTTTGATTGATTGGTTTATACATGTGGGTCTGTGTGCACAGCGGTGCCAACTCTCTCACATCGTGAGAGCGGTGCCAAAATCTTTTGATTTGACATTGATGCGTATTATGTGGCATACTTTTGTGAAATATGGCATCGGCCAAATAGTGGAAGGCAACAAATGCCCAAGCTCTTCATGTGCTCCTAGTTAAATGAGAGGAAACAGAAAGAGAGAGAGAGAGAGAGTGAAAAAATATCACTAGCCAGCCAACCCTATCGTATGAGCGAATGATATTGGTACCTCTTGATGACACGGCAATCTTCTGCAGCCAGCTGCTCTAATATGTTCTCTTCTTTTGCAGATAAAAAAAGACCCGAAAGTGAAAAATGTGCTGCACTATAACAATCTCATCGAATGCCTTGATCTCCATCTTACAGAAATTGATTTGATCGACTACCGAGGCAGCATGTCTGAGATTAAATTGGCCAGGTTCTTTGTTCTGGAGGCAATTGTGCTCAAAGTAATGAGGTTTGGCGTTCTCTGGCGCAACAATGAATGGCGTGCTGATCACCACAAGCATCTAAGCCTAAATGACAAAGTCTCCGCAGAAGCTGAATTTGTTTTTGAAACATCAAGTGGCTAGAGACTCAAAAACTTATTTGCCCATTAGTAACTTGTCAGGGCGGTGGATTTTAGTTTGTATGATAATGCTGCATCCACCTAAAGTAACAAAAGTTCTTACGTAAACTTCCTATTAATTCCCTCTTCCTAGGTGCAGCATTACTCCTAACATTTGTAATATCAGTTTGAAACTTGTAATATTGCCGTGTCCTATTCCTGTGTTTTCAAAATCATGTGAATCAAACAGGTCCTGAGTTGGTGATGATGTTGTGCCTCCCATCTTTCACCAATAGCCGTCGGATCTAGATCTGACGCATACAAACCAAGCTTCTCCATTTTTGCAAAAAGATGCCCGTACTTGTTCCTTATTTACAAACAACTCCTTGTCTCTCACAATCAGCCTTATCTCCTCCCCACCAAATCTAGAAGGCGGTGGAAAAATCTGGCGCGATGGCCGCTGCCGGAGCTGTCCACCCCCAATCTTGGTGTTCCGTGCAATGCACGGGCATCTACGTACGCACGGGAAATTATGTCGAACAGGGCTAGTTGTAAGCAGGCTAGCTCTACAGCCATGATGATAGTGACTGTAGACGGTGAGGCTGACTATGGTATGACGAACACGGCGGCTATACTCAGGTGTCATCTCCGACGTAGGGTCTTGTCACTTCACTGTGAGGAGAAGCACGTAATAATTTAACCAACGGGTAGTATAGTGCTAGTACTAGTAGCACCACCGTCTGGATTTAGGAGTACTACCACGTCCATCTGGATTTTAGTATTTGACTAGCAATATCTAGTAGTAATGCATTTCACAAAAAATGTACTACTCCCTCTGTAACTAAATACATGGTGTTTTATTCCTATCGGCGAGAGAACTTAATGTTTTTTGCTAACTACTAATAGGATTACATGCAATGAACTAAACACTGCATGTCTTGCTTGGTAGTCTCAAGTCATTGAAAGCATGCACGGCCCACATCTCTCATTGGTTGATATGTCACGAAATAAGAAACAAGGAGGGAGTTAATGCACCGTGCCTAAGTGTTTTGGGATTATTTGGTTTTTGTAATATGACTTACACAAAATTTTCGTTTACATGCATTAACATTTTATTAGTTAAATCAAAGGTCAAAACTTGGCGCAAAATGCAAAGGGGACCAATAAACCAGTAAACATCAAACTTCTCTCGTTTGGCCCCAACTAGAGGTCCGGTGAGATGACTATACTGCACCGGCACGGAGGGGGACGCAGCTTCATTGACTTACGGCAACTGCCTTTGGGTGAATGACACGTGGGCCTAGGGGGTGGCTGGCCCACCTATCATACAGCCAAAGGCAGGTGGAGTAGAGGGCCGAGGAGTAGTACGAAATCCTACGCACCTACGCACGCTAACCAAGGGCAAGAGTGATCACTCGAATCGCAAGATCAATTGACCCATGGAGGCGATGAGCGCGAGCATCAGCCGGCTGTGCCAGATGGTCCACGATGCCGGCCTGTGGCCCGGCAATGAGGAACGTCTCCAGGCAGTATTGCTTGAGGCCGCCAGGGCGAGGGGCCGCTTGGACGACAACTTCGTCTCCTTGTTCGACGAGGTCCTCGTCGGTTTCCTCGACAAATTCACCGTCGTCAAGAAGCTCGCGGACGACTTTGACGTAAGCCTCCAGCCGACGCGTCCAGGCTCTGCGATGCCCACCACCCTCAACGGCCACTATGGTGACAACCTCTTCGACGCACTGGTGGCCCTGCGACTGCCCGCCGTCACGCTGGAGAATGTCCACCTCGAGGTCGCGCTCGCCGCGCAACGCCTGGCGCAGCAAGACACCATCGACATAATCACCCACGTCTACGCGCAAATCATCCACAAGGACTACTACATGCAAGAGGAGGACGATAGGACGCTGGCCTTCTTGGACCGCAGGGCAACCTTGGACGGCACTGTTCAGAAGCACGTTGAGCTCGCCGCCAACGCCGCTGCTCCTCAGACGTCGGTTGGTGACCCGGCGCACTAGGGCGTGAGGATGTCGTTGATGGATCCGTATGTATTTTTATCTTTCCGTCAAATCCATGTAGTAGTATATGATACTACAGTAATTATCTTACCTTTCGCATCAACTTCATAATTTTCGTACGTACTCCATGCATGAACGGCGCCAGAACCAAACTTCTCATTACTCTAGGAAAAATCGTTATTTTCTATCTATCGATCGCGCCATGGAGCAAAACCAAATTTTACAAGTTACGAGTTCAAAAGGAAAAGCCTGCCGTGTTGCGTCGCACCCCCACACGGTTGGTTCGGCATGCCGCTCAAGCGGGAATGCGTGCGGTGTTGCATTTTCACTTACAAGTGGGACCGCAGTTGAGCAAACCGACTATCGTCAAACCCCCACCCCGCCCACCATGCGATAGCTGAGAAAACAGGAGGGAGAAGAGATGGCTGTAGCACGGACTCCAAGAAAATTGGTGTCGGATGGGACTCATGTTGGTGGAATGTGCCATACTGCTAGACGTGAATGCTAGTTATGGCCCATGCCGGCCCACTATATCGAGCCTATATCGAGGTACATAGAACAAATTTCCTGCAGTCCATGCTCAGCCCTCCTCTATCTCTCTTCTCAGTCAGCCAGCGGACACGCGGAGCCCATCGTTTGTTTGCTCACATGTGGCCCCACATGTTAGTGAAAACGCAAGAGGACCCACTGAACCTGCACATCTTTCACCTCAACGTGCGGGTGATGAAAAACAAATCCAAGAAAGATCTTCGGTGGCCGCTTTTGGAGTTACTCAAGAGTAGTAAGATTCTATTTACAGTTTAACCCAAGATGCACATCTCGTGTCTTCAACTACCACTCTATTTTCTTTCATGACACGACCTGGATGCTGGATGTCCCACGTGTCGGCAAAAGGAGGAAGAACCTGACCAAATCTTCGGTTGTTCTCTCGGATTAGACTAGTTGTGCTAACTTAAAATTTTTATTGTGTACTCCCTCCGTTCCAAAATACTTGACTTCCACTTGTCCAAAAATGGATGTACCTATATACTAAAACATGTCTAGATACATATATATTTTGACAAATAGAAGGCATGTATTGTGCAACGGAGGGAGTAGAATGGATGCAAGTTTTTGTATTGGGAAGAAGAGTACATCCATATATTGATAGAGCGCAATTTAGTAGATGTTCTATCACTTTTAGCTAGCATAGAGGCTATAGATGAGATTAGTGCACTTGTTGATACTCCTACTTGGTATGCATGTTGCTGCTTAGACACAGAGAAAAATGGACCGGAGGGAGTACTAGAATAGAGGCTAGACATGAGACTAGATGCGAGGAAACAACGTCTACTTCTTTACACTCGAAGAAGAAAGAAGCACGTAAGATCGAGCCTCCACAGATCAACAATGAATGCATCGAGAAGGCACTAATCCAACTTACAGGAGTAGTAAAATGTATTCTTGTGGTTCTTGTTTTCTTTGGTCTTGCTTTTCTAGTCAAAATTATCATTGGAGTTTGTGCAAAACGGAGGTCCGTTTGGGGTCGTGCGTTGCAGTTGGCCTTACAAGTGGGACCGCAGTTAAGGAAACCGACTATCGGCAAACCCCCACCTCGCCCGCCGAGCGATGGCTGAGTTAGAGAAACGATGAGGTTGAAGAGATTGCTCTAGCATGGACTCCAAGAAATATGGTGTCAGATGGAAGTCGTGCTGGTGGCGTGTGCTGTACTCCTGGACGTGAATGCTTGTTCTGGCCCATGCCACCCTACTACTCCTACTACTTACTATATAGTACTACTAGTATCGAGGATTCGAGGTGCTGTTTACGTAGTAGAGTACAATATGGCTACAGTAAAAACACCCGCACAACGCGCGAAGCATGTGAAGCTAGTACAAATAGTGTACTACTGTTGTTGATTGGCCTCATCCGATAACCTGTTGCAATGCACGTACAATTATGTATTCGGAAAATATTTTTTTTTCCTCGTCGCACCACTCACTCACAGAAGCGACTCGAAAGCCATTCATAAATTTAGTAAGTTTATCACAGGCATATCATTTTATTACATACAACAGGTCATCAACCCACATCGACAACGAGGATACATTATAAATACTAAAGTTTTCACCACACAACAAATAACAAGCAATGAAATGAACTTCAACACAACCATTCCTCGGCGTTGGAAACGCTTGCTTTGAACCACAAGTGATTCTCTGGGACGGGCCATCCATTGTCGATCTGGAGACCAACAAAGGACTGATCATCCAGGCTGAAGCAGCCTACTATATCAGTACCAGGGTAGGGAACCACCCAAATGTCCGAGGTATAGACACAGTTGCTTCTCATAGATGGTAGTAACGTTGTGTCAACAGTAGTTGGATCGCCTTTCACCATCATTGGATAGTTTTGTCCAAGGAAAAGCGAGTTTTCTCCAAGACTATCAATTCTGTACCAGGAAGAAGGAGTTGGCGCTAGCACACTACTATCCATCCCGAATACCATGCAACGGGTGTTGGAATAGGTCCGGAGAGTGCGACCATGGGAGACTACACCTGCTTCCTTAGCAGTAACATCATCAGTGGGCTGTATACACACGAGAAGAGGTGATCCATCGGAATTAGTTGCCAGGCGCCAAATAGTATATGGGCGCTGCTCGTCCTCATGCTCGTGATCATCACCATCGTCATCTCCCCCTTGGTTATAAAAATCTTCAAGTATAGGTGGCGGAATGTTCGCAGGACCTTGGAAACACAAGAAGAAGGTTAATTAGTAAAGGGAAACTTGCTAACCCGCATGCATGTGGATGAAACAATTATAATTACGGTGGAAGACAAATGTACCGAAACAACGACTCCATGCAAAAACAGTGCCATGAGTGGTGGCAGCAAACACAAGGCCCTCGTATTCAATTGCATGATAGTACTCATCCATGTACAAAAATTGATTTTTGAGCAATATCCATCGAGTCAAACTAGCAAGGACGGCAACAAGCTTGTCGAAGATAGCAACAACTTCATAGTTGTTGTAATTCCAAGAGCGGTTGGGAACTCGAGAAATTGCCATCTTCCGTAGAAGACAGTCACCATGATTGTATTTGAACGTGCGTACAATACCGGTGTGCTCAACCTCTGGGCAGTCTGCTGAGATTTTTGGAAGTGGAACCCG
Organism: Triticum dicoccoides; assembly: GCF_002162155.2. Taxonomy (NCBI): domain Eukaryota; kingdom Viridiplantae; phylum Streptophyta; class Magnoliopsida; order Poales; family Poaceae; genus Triticum; species Triticum dicoccoides. The sequence continues at coordinate 6,592,610 of NC_041383.1, read as the reverse complement.
GTCACGAGTGTACACATTCACAAGTTCCCACTCGCAGTTGGACCCAATGTAAACAACCCAATCTCCATTTGCACCTGCCCAAGCCTTGCCCTCAAGCGATGGCATCTTAACATCAGACGTATCATTATCAAGCGGCATCAACTTGCACAGGGCGAGGCCTCCGTCGTGACGGCGCCAATCATCAGGGTCACGGCGAAGAAGATAGGGGAGATCAAACCGCTCCTTGACTCTTGGGTTCCTTGTAATGATGTTATTAGTTGAGTCAAGAATGGGCTTGAACGAACCTGCCATGCTAGCCGAGGTGATGACATTGCACCAATCAATGAGTTCCTCCACCACGTCATCTTTCAGATCGGGGCAAGAATAACGGGGTTGTTTCCATCCTGTTCCCTCCATGGAGAAGATGATCAAACAATGGCAGAAGAAAGGGTGAAGGGATGAAGGAAACTGGAGGAGGAAGAGGAAGAGCGTGCGACAGCAGTTCCAAATCGAGAGGGAAAGGCGAAGAGTCGGTGGACGGTTGCCAGTTTGCCACGGTTCACGAAGGGGCGCCCCGGCCTACACGTCGGTTCGGAAATACTCCTACTACTCGCCGACGTCTCACTGATATGTTGGAACGGGATCACATGTCAACGAAACATGGTGTGTAATTTCTAGTGCAAAATGCGATCTGGCCGCATTGGCCCGAGGTGCCACATTAGTTATCGAGCTTTATTTTTTTAATGGCGTGCTGTTCAGTTTTGAAGCACGACTAACTGGTACTGTACACAAAGAAAATATAAACTACTCTACCACTACTCCACCTCCAGTACTAGTAGTATAAAAAAGATATATAGGCTGGAGCTTCAGCGCTTTCTTGCCAAGGGCTGCCCACTTCCTTCTCACACTACCACCCTTTCTCCAGATCTAAAAAATACGGACCCTCTCTCCCTCCTCACCGGTGGTCACAGATCCGCCGGGGAAGAAAAGGACGTGCAGCGTTGACGCACTCGTCGTCGGCGAGCGAGGTCACGCACTGACGACAAGGCCGTCCTCTCAGACCTAGCGCCCGTTGAGGGAGTTCCGGACTAGGGGGTGTCCGGATAGCCGAACTATCATTATCGGCCGGACTCCAAGACTATGAAGGTACAAGATTGAAGACTTCGTCCCGTGTCCGGATGGGACTTTCCTTGGCGTGGAAGGCAAGCTTGGCGATACGGATATGTAGATCTCCTACCTTTGTAACCGACTCTGTGTAACCCTAGCCCTCTCCGGTGTCTATATAAACCAGATGGCCTTAGTCCATAGGACGAACAACAATCATACCATAGGCTAGCTTCTAGGGTTTAGCCTCCTTGATCTCGTGGTAGATCTACTCTTGTAACCCACATCATCAATATTAATCAAGCAGGACGTAGGGTTTTACCTCCATCAAGAGGGCCCGAACCTGGATAAAACATCGTGTCCCTCGTCTCCTGTTACCATCCGCCTAGACGCACAGTTCGGGACCCCCTACCCAAGATCCGCCGGTTTTGACACCGACATTGGTGCTTTCATTGAGAGTTCCTCTGTGTCGTCATCGATAGGCTCGATGGCATCTTCGATCATCATCAACGACGCAGTCCAGGGTGAGACCTTCCTCCCCGGACAGATCTTCGTATTCGGCGGCTTTGCACTGCGGGCCAATTCGCTTGGCCATCTAGAGCAGATCGAAAGTTATGCCCCTGGCCGCCAGGTCAGATTTGGAAGTTTGAACTTCACGGCTGACATCCGCGGGGACTTGATCTTCGACAGATTCGAGCCACAGCCGAGCGTGCCGCACTGTCACGTCGGGCATGATTTAGCTCTGCCGCCGGACAGTACCCTGGAGGCTGCACTCAAGCCCGCTCCGATCCTCAATTCGGAGCCGGCCGCGCAGATCGAGGACAGATGGCTAGACATCGCCTCGGGTGCTGCAACCTCTACAGCGATAGAGCCAAACACTGACTTTGTCCCTCATAAAGCTCGTGACTCCAAGGTGTCGGACTCCTCGCCGGACTCCGAGCCCCCCACGCCCGCCCTGATCGAATCCGATTGGGCGCCGATCACGGAGTTCACCGCAACGTACGTCTTTCAACACTCACCTTTCGGCGACATCTTGAGTTTGCTAAAATATCTCTTGTTATTAGGAGAGCCCTGGCCGGACTGCGGTCAGGACGGTTGGGATGCGGACGACAAAGAAATTCAAAGCCCACCCACCACCCACTTGGTAGCCGCTGTCGATGATTTAACCGACATGCTAGACTACGACTCCGAGGACATCGACGGTATGGACGACGATGCCGGAGACGACCAAGAACCAGCGCCCACCGGGCACTGGACAACCACCTCATCGTATGACATATACATGGTGGATATCCCAAAAGATGGGAATGGCGAAGGAACAGAGGAGGATGACCCCTCCAAAAAGCAGCCCAAGCGCCCGCGTCAGCGGCGCCGCTCTAAATCCCGCCATAGCAAGAATGAAGATTCCGGCACCGGAGATAATAATACAGTGGATAGCGCCGAAGACAACCCACTCCAGCAAGATCCAGCGCAGGAGGAAGGGGACGCCAGCCCTCATGAGAGAGCGGCCGAAGAAGAGGTAGAGGACTACATGCCTCCCTCCGGAGATGAGGCAAGCCTCGACGACGACGAATTCGTCGTGCCTGAGGATCTCGTCAAACAAGAGCGTTTTAAATGCAGGCTTATGGCCACGGCGAACAGCCTCAAGAAAAAGCAGCAACAGCTTAGAGCTGATCAGGATCTGCTAGCCGACAGATGGACTGAAGTCCTCGCGGCCGAAGAGCATGAGCTCGAATGCCCCTCCAAAAGCTACCCTAAACGCAAGCTGCTCCCCCGATTAGAGGAGGAGGCTTACGAACCCGCATCACCAGGAGACAATACGGCTGACCGACCACCCCGTGGTCGCGACAGAGTGGCCTCTAGGCCCTTCACCAGACCCGTACCCCAGCATCGCTCGAAAAGCACACGGCCACAGGGGAACACTCCGGACTTGCGAGATATATTGGAGGATAAGGCAAGACAATCAAGATCGATCTATGGATCGTGTGGGCGTCCCACGATACGTGACGACAATCGTCGTGCCGGACACAGTAAGACCGGCCGGGCCGAACAAAATAGACCAAGCTCCCTTGAGCTCCGTCGTGATATCGCCCAGTACAGAGGCGCCGCACACCCACTATGCTTCACAGATGAAGTAATGGATCATCAAATCCCCGAAGGGTTTAAACCCGTCAATATTGAATCCTACGATGGCACAACAGACCCCGCGGTTTGGATTGAAGACTATCTCCTTCACATCCACATGGCCATGGTAATGATCTTCACGCCATCAAATACCTTCCCCTCAAGCTTAAAGGACCAGCCCGACATTGGCTCAACAGCTTGCCAGCAGAGTCAATTGGGAGTTGGGAGGACCTGGAAGCCACATTCCTCGATAACTTCCAGGGCACTTATGTGCGACCACCAGACGCTGATGACCTAAGCCACATAATTCAGCAGCCAGACGAATCGGCCAGGCAATTCTGGACTCGGTTCTTAACCAAGAAAAACCAAATCGTCGACTGTCCGAATGCGGAGGCCCTCGCGGCCTTCAAGCATAACATCCGCGACGAGCGGCTTGCCCGGCACCTGGGACAGGAAAAGCCGAAATCCATGGCAGCCCTCACATCACTCATGACCCGCTTTTGCACGGGTGAGGACAGCTGGCTAGCATGCAGCAACAACCTCAGCAAAAATTCTGGCAGTCCGGATTTCAAGGAGCGAAATGGCAGGCAGCGTTGTAACAAAAACAAACGCCGCATTAACGGCGACAATGGTGAGGATACGGCAGTCAATGCCGGATTCAGAGGCTCTAAACCCGGTCAGCGGAAAAAGCCATTCAAACGAACTACTCCGGGTCCGTCCAATTTGGATCGAATACTCGACCGCTTGTGCCAGATACACGGCACCCCCGAAAAGCTAGCTAACCACACCAACAGGTACTATTGGGTATTCAAGCAGGCAGGCAAGTTAACTGCCGAAAACAATGACAAGGGGCTGCATAGAGATGACGAGGACGAGACCCAACCGCCGAACAATAGAGGACAAAAGGGTTTCCCCCCACAGGTGCGGACGGTGAACATGATATACACAACGCACATACCCAAAAGGGAGCGGAAGTGTGCACTCAGGGATGTCTACGCGATGGAGCCAGTTGCCCCGAAGTTCAATCCATGGTCCTCCTGCCCGATCACTTTTGACCGAAGGGACCACCCCACCAGCATCCGCCATGGCGGATTCGCCGCACTGGTCTTAGACCCAATCGTCGATGGATTTCACCTAACCAGAGTCCTGATGGACGGCGGCCGCAGCCTGAACCTGCTTTACCAGGATACAGTGCGCAAAATGGGCATAGACCCCTCAAGGATTAAACCTACCAAAACGACCTTTAAAGGCGTCATACCAGGTGTAGAAGCCAATTGTACAGGCTCAATTACACTGGAAGTGGTCTTCGGATCCCCGGATAACTTCTGAAGCGAGGAGTTAATCTTCGACATAGTCCCGTTTCGCAGCGGCTATCATGCCTTGCTCGGACGTACCGCGTTTGCAAAGTTCAACGCGATGCCGCACTACGCATACCTCAAGCTCAAGATGCCAGGCCCTCGAGGAGTCATCACGATCAACGGAGACACTGAACGTTCTCTCTGCACAGAGGAACATACAGCGGCTCTCACGGCAGAAGTGCAATGCAGCCTCTTAAGGCAATTCCCGAGTCCGGCCGTTAAGCGGCCGGACACAGCTAAGCGCGCCCGGAGTAACTTACAACAAGACCACCTGGCACGTTCCGAGCACGCGTAGCAGTGCGGCCCCAACCCCAGCTCCTCCGAAACGTCAAAGCAGGTCCTTCGCGTACACCATTACGCTCTGAAGATACCATGGGCATGGGGAGAGGGGCATGACCACGATAAACCCAGACTGCGGATCAACCACACCAGGGGCTCTCAAGTGTGTCGTTCTTTTTCTTTTCTTTTTACCTTTTATTTCTTACCCACAGGACCCCGTTTGTTAGAGGCCCTGTCCGGCAGCAGACCTGCCGAACTCACGATGCAACAGCCAGGGAAGGATAAAGGCTACAACGAATATACAGGTGGTCTCCATTACGAGCATTTTTATACACCAATCTGCAGCCTACCCCTGGAGGGGGACATGTTTAACAGTCCCATACCTTGCTTATCACACTATTTGTATCGTTCTGCATTCGTAGCAGCACTTATTGAATAAAACAATGCAGCACCTTTTTGCTCATAATTGCATTTCTTTTTCATACATATGTTCATTCACGGCATGTTGCATCCGTACACTTTGGTACGGCTAATATACACCAGGGGCTTATGTTTCCTGCATTATGATGTGATGAGTCCGAACACTTTCACAAGTGCGGCACCCCGAACTTATAGCACTATATGCATCGGCTCTGAATCATGTCTTGGGTCAATAGTTGGGTTTGCCCGGCTCCCATGTTTCGGTACCTTACGTTCTGTTCTATCGGCTAAGGTAGCACTGGGAGAACCACTGCGATTGTGCCCCAGTTGAGCTGGGTTAACGCCTCAATGGAGAAAGCTAAAACTGACCGTCATGATGAGGCGAGAGCCAGTTGTTGTTCGAGAAGTTTTTTGCGAGTCCTTAAACACTTATGCCGCTTAGAGCGAGGAGCCGGATACTGTCCGGCCAAGGCGTGGATAGCGCCCCAAATTCGGCCTTCCGAAGACTAGGGGCTTCGCCGAAATTTAAAATTATAGAATTCTATGGCTAAGTGAGAGTGCGCAAGCACTATAAGTCCGGTTGCCTTATTCGCTATGTTGAACGCCTCCCTAGATGGACCCAAAAATGGGAACAAGAGCGCTCAAATTTATCCCGAACACCCCAGCACTCGTGGCATGGGGGCTGAAGCCGACGACTTGCCATCTCTCAGATTTGATAAATAGCCGCACAGAAGGTAATATTTTAAATTAACAAGCGTTGCTTAGTGCATATGAACTAAGTTTTCAGCGCACAGGATAACAAAATGTGAGTCTACTCAAAAATTACATCTTTGGAGCACTCACCCGCAATAGTGCGGGCGCCCTTCAGCACACTCTTATAATACATCTCGGGCGTGCGATGCTCCTTGCCCTCTGGTGGCGGGTCCATCACGAGCTTCTGGGCATCCATCTTGCCCCAGTGCACCTTTGCGCGGCCAAGGGCCCGGCGGGCACCCTCAATACAAGCGGAATGCTTGATGACTTCAACCCACGGGAACGCATCCAGCAGCCGCCGCACTAGGCCGAAGTAGCTCCCAGGCATGGCCTCCTTAGGCCACAGCCAAACTATGAGGCCCTTCAGGGCCTGTTCGGCCGCCTTGTGGAGCTCAACCAGCTGCTTCAGCTGGTCGCTAAGGGGCACCGGATGTCCGGCCTCAGCATACTGAGACCAGAAGACCTTCTCCGTCGAGCTCCCCTCCTCGGCCCGGTAGAATGCGGCAGCATCGGACACGCTGCAAGGAAGATCTGCAAACGCTCCTGGAGAGCTCCGAATTCGGGTAAGCAACAGGTAATTAACACTCACATGCTTACTTTGCATGAAAAATGCCTTACCCACTGCTATTTTCTTTACCGCCTCGATCTCCTGGAGGGCCTTGTAGGCTTCGGCCTTAGCGGCTTTGGCACTCTCAAGAGCCGTTGCAAGCTCAGACTCTCGAGTCTTCGAGTCACGCTCCAGGCTCTCATGTTTCTTCATGAGATCCTGGAGCTCTTGCTGTACCTCTGCCACCCACGCCTCCTGTTTCTCTCGCTCGGTGCGCTCCGCAGCCGCATTGCGTTCGGCCGCGGCCACCGCCTCTTTTAGGGTCGCCACCTCGTTAGTGGCCCCTGCAATACCCAAGTTATCCTTGTCATTTTTCTTGCAACCAAATCCTTTTCTGTGAGGTACAAATTTCATAAGGTATTACTCACCTTCTTTTTCCTCGAGCTGCTTCTTGGCATGGCCGAGCTCGTTCTCGGACCGCTCGAGGTTTTCTTTCAAATTTTTGACCTCCGTAGTCAGTGCGGCGGAGGTCAGTAGCACAGCCTGCAATCCCATATTGACATATTTTCATGGCTCCTGCGTTTATCTTTTTAAAGATCCTCAGTCCGGCTTTTCTTTCCGAACACCGAACCGAGTATCAGGGGCTACTGTCTATGCGGTACCATTTTACATATATTGAAATTCTTACCTCAAAGCCTGTTAGAAGGCTGCTGCAGGCTTCGGTCAGCCCGCTCTTGGCGAGCTGAACCTTCTGAATCACCGCACTCATAACAGTGCGGTGTTCCTCTTCGATGGAGGCGCCGTTGAGCACCTCCAGCAAATTATCCGGCACCTTCGGTTGGACGGAGGCAGCCAGCGTCGCGGTCTTGCCCTTCTTACGAAGGGGCCGCCCGCCGGACTCCAGAGCCACTGTGGCCTCCGGGGCTGAGTCCGGTGCAAAGTCCGGGAGGTTGTCCTGCGACACCTCCGGGGCCTCCTCCTCCTGGTAGGTCCCTTCCTGGGACCCCACCTCGGCGTCGTCCTCGGCACGGGGGGTGGAGGCAGCCGGAAGGGAATCCATATCCAACGCACCCAAGGATCAGCTCGATGAAACGGGAAGATCATCCTTGGGCGGACTGCAGGGTTGTATGCGGCATTAGAAAGGCATTATGTGGCGAAAAGAAAAAACCTTGAAGTTATTCGGGAGTCCGGATACTTACGATCTCGCCAGGGGCTTGGCCCTTGGAGGCCAGTCGTCACTGGCGTTGGCGGAGCGGTCCGGGGGAAGAGTTTTTCCCTTCTTGGACCCTTCAGCCTCCCTTGTTGGGGAGGCCTTCCTTTTCTTCCCTCCCCCCGCTGGGGGAGAGGCTTTCTTCTTCTCCTCCTCGCCTTGGTGGGAGGAGTCGGCCTCGGATAGCACCTGAAAACAGGAACTCTTCCGAGTCCCCGTGGCCTTCTTATCCGGCACCACGTGGGGTGCCGAAGCCAGCAGCCCCGTTAGGCGGCCGTCCGTTGGGTCCTCTGGCAATGGGGCCGGACAGATAGTCCGTTCGGCCTTTGCCAGCCAGTCCTGTCAAAGGTAAAGGGAGTTTAGATCCCGCATAGAGTCAAACTATGGAAAACAAGTGGCAAAATCACTTACCTCGTCAGCCGGACGCTGCGAGCGGAATCCGCGATCTTCGGTAGCAGATGCGGGAGCTTCGGCACCCTTGAACAACACCTTCCAGACTGTTGGGGAACGTAGCAGAAATTCAAAATTTTCCTACGTGTCGCCAAGATGTATCTAAGAAGAAACCAGCAATGAGGGGAAGGAGAGTGCGTCTACATACCCTTGTAGATCGCTAAGCGGAAGCGTTCAAGAGAACGGGGTTGAAGGAGTCGTACTCGTCGTGATCCAAATCACCGGAGATCCTAGTGCCGAACGGACGGCACCTCCACGTTCAACACACGTACAGCCCGGTGACGTCTCCCATGCCTTGATCCAGCAAGGAGAGAGGGAGAGGTTGAGGAAGACTCCATCCAGCAGCAGCACAACGGCGTGGTGGTGGTGGAGGAGCGTGGCAATCCTGCAGAGCTTCGCCAAGCATCTGCGGGAGAGGAGGAGGTGTCACGGGAGGGAGGGAGGCGCCAGGGCTTTAGGTGCGGCTGCCCTTCCCTCCCCTCCCTTTATATAGGGGCAAGGGAGAGGGGGGAGGCGCAGCCTTGCCCCTTCCTCCAAGGAAGGGGTGCGTC
>NC_041383.1:6566925-6583441 GCF_002162155.2 Triticum dicoccoides | reverse complement strand
TACCGATAAAGTGTGAAACTTTTCCGGCGACCAAAATAAGACTTCACATATATAAATCTTTACCTCCGGACCATTCCGGAACTCCTCGTGACATCCGGGATCTCATCCGAGACTCCGAACAACATTCGGTAACCACATACAAACTTCCTTTATAACCCTAGCGTCATCGAACCTTAAGTGTGTAGACCCTACAGGTTCGGGAACCATGCAGACATGACTGAGACAACTCTCCGGCTAATAACCAACAGCGGGATCTGGATACCCATGTTGGCTCCCACATGTTCCATGATGATCTCACCGGATGAACCACGATTTCAAGGACTCAATCAATCCCGTATACAATTCCCTTTGTCTAACGGTATTGTACTTGCCCGAGATTCGATCGTCGGTATACCGATACCTTGTTCAATCTCGTTATCGGCAAGTCTCTTTACTCGTTCTGTAACACATCATCCCGTGATCAACCCCTTGGTCATATTGTGCACATTATGATGATGTCCTACCGAGTGGGCCCAGAGATACCTCTCCGTTTACACGGAGTGATAAATCCCAGTCTCGATTCGTGCCAACCCAACAGACACTTTCGGAGATACCTGTAGTGCACCTTTATAGCCACCCAGTTACGTTGTGACGTTTGGTACACCCAAAGCATTCCTACGGTATCCGGGAGTTGCACAATCTCATGGTCTAAGGAAAAGATACTTGACATTAGAAAAGCTTTAGCATACGAACTACGACCTTTGTGCTAGGCTTAGGATTGGGTCTTGTCCATCACATCATTCTCCTAATGATGTGATCCCGTTATCAATGACATCCAATGTCCATGGTTAGGAAACCGTAACCATCTATTGATCAACGAGCTAGTCAACTAGAGGCTTACTAGGGACATGGTGTTGTCTATGTACCCACACATGTATCTGAGTTTCCTTTCAATACAATTATAGCATGGATAATAAACTATTATCATGAACAAGGAAATATAATAATAACTAATTATTATTGCCTCTAGGGCATATTTCCAACAGTCTTCCACTTGCACTAGAGTCAATAATCTAGTTCACATCGCCATGTGATTAACACTCACAGGTCACATCACCATGTGACCAACATCCAAAGAGTTTACTAGTGTCACTAAACTAGTTCACATCATCATGTGATTAAGACTCAATGAGTTCTGGGGTTTGATCATGTTCTACTTGTGAGAGAGGTTTTAATCAACGGATCTGTAACATTCAGATCCGTATGTACTTTGCAAATCTATAGGTCATATTGTAAATGCTGCTTCGACGCTCCACTTGGAGCTACTCCAAATGGTTGCTCCACTATGTGTATCAGGTTTGCTACTCAGAGTCATTCGGATAGGTGTTAAAGCTTGCATCGACGTAACCCTTTACGCCGAACTCTTTATCACCTCCATAATCGAGAAACATATCCTTATTCCTCTAAGGATAATTTTGACCGCTATCTGGTGATCTACTCCTTGATCACCTTTGTACCCTCTTGCCAGGTATGTAGCAAGGCACACATCAGGTGCGCTACTTAGCATAGCATACTGTAGAGCCTACGTCTAAAGCATAGGGGACGACCTTCGTCCTTTCTCTCTCTTTTCTGCTGTGGTCAAGCTTTAAGTCTTAACTTCATACCTTACATCTCAGGCAAGAACTCCTTCTTTGACTGATCCATCTTGAACACCTTCAAGATCATGTCAAGGTATATGCTCATTTGAAAGTATTATTAAGCATTTTTGATCTAACCTCATAGATCTTGATGCTCAATGTTCAAGTAGCTTAATCCGGGTTTTCACTTGAAAAACACTTTTCAAATAACCCTATATGCATTCTAGAAATTCTACATCATTTCTGATCAACAATATGTCAACAACATATACTTATCAGAAATTCTATAGTTCTCCCACTCACTTCTTTGGAAATACAAGTTTCTCATAAACTTTGTATAAACTCAAAATCTTTGATCATCTCATCAAAGTGTACATTCCAACTCCGAGATGCTTACTCCAGTCCATGGAAGGATCACTGGAGCTAGCATACCTTTTAGCATCCTTGGGATCGATAAAACCTTTGTGATTGTATCACATACAACCTTTCCTTACGAAAATTGGTAAGGAAACTAGTTTTGACATCCATCTGCCAGATTTCATAAATGCAGCTAGTGCTAACATGATTCCGACGGACTTAAGCATCGCTACGGATGAGAAAATCTCATCGTAGTCAACTCCTTGAACATGTGAAAAAAACTCTTTGCCACAAGTCGAGCTTCATAGACGGTGACATTACCGTCCATGTCCGTCTTCTTCTCAAAGATCCATTTATCTCAATGGCTAGCCGATCATCGGACAAGTCCACCAAAGTCCATGCTTTGTTATGATACATGGATCCTATCTCGGATTTCATGGCTTCTAACCATTTGTCAGAATATGGGCCCACCATCGCTTCTCCATAGCTCGTAGGTTCATTGTTGTCTAGCAACATGACCTTCAAGACAGGATCACCGTACCACTCTGAAGCAGTACGCATCCTTGTCGCCCTACGAGGTTCGGTAGTGACTTGATCTGAAGCTTCATGATCACTATCATAAGCTTCCACTTCAATTGGTGTAGGTGCCACAGGAACAACTTCCTGTGCCCTGCTACACACTTGTTGAAGTGACGGTTCAATAACCTCATCAAGTCTCCACTATCCTCCCACTCAATTCTCGAGACAAACCTTTCCTCGAGAAAGGACCCGATTCAAGAAACAATCCCTATTGCTTTCGGATCTGAATTAGGAGGTATACCCAACTGTTTTTTTTTGGGTGTCCTATGAAGATGTATTTATCCGCTTTGGGTTCGAGCTTATCACGATGAAACTTTTTCACATAAGCGTCGCAGCCCCAAACTTTCAAGAAACGACAGCTTAGGTTTCTCTAAACCATAGTTCACATGGTGTCATCTCAACGGAATTACGTGGTGCCCTATTAAAGTGAGTGCGGTTGTCTCTAATGCCTAACCCATGAACAATAGTGGTAATTCGATAAGAGACATCATGGTACGCACCATATCCAATAGGGTGCAACTATGATGTTTGGACACACCATCACACTATGGTGTTCCTGGCGGTATTAATTGTGAAACAATTTCCACAATGTCTTAATTGCGTGCCAAAGCTCGTAACTCAGATACTCATCTCTATGATCATATCACAGATATTTTATCCTCTTGTCATGAAGATCTTCAACTTCACTCTGAAATTACTTGAACCTTTCAATAATTCAGACTTGTGTTTCATCAAGTAAATATACAACATCTACTCGAATCATCTATGAAGTCAGAACATAACGATATTCACTGGATGCCTCAGCACTCATTGGACTGCACACATCAAAATGTGTTACTTCCAACAGGTTGCTACCTTGTTCCATCTTACTGAAACTGAGGCTTTTCAGTCATCTTGCCCATGTGGTATGATTTGCATGTCTCAAGTGATTCAAAATCAAGTGAGTCCAAACGATCCATCTGCATGGAGTTTCTTCATGCGTATACACCAATAGACATGGTTCACATGTCTCAAACTTTTCAAAAACGAGTGAGTCCAAAGATCCATCAACATGGAGCTTCTTCATGCGTTTTACACCAATATGACTTACATGGCAGTGCCGCAAGTAAGTGGTACAATCATTACTATCTTATATCTTTTGGCATGAAAATGTGTATCACTACGATCGAGATTCAATAAATCATTCCTTTTAGGTGCAAGACCATTGAAGGTATTATTCAAATAAACAGAGTAACCATTATTCTCCTTAAACGAATAACCGTATTGCGGTAGACATAATCCAATCATGTCTATGCTCAACACAAACACCAAATAACAATTATTTAGGTTTAATACCAATCTCGATGGTAGAGGGAGCGTGCGATGCTTGATCACATCAACCTTGGAAACACTTCCAACACATATCGTCAGCTCACCTTTAGCTAGTCTCCGTTTATTCCGTAGCCTTTATTTCGAGTTACTAACACTTAGCAACCGAACCGGTATCCAATACCCTGGTGCTACTAGGAGTACTAGTAAAGTACACATTAACATAATGTATATCCAATATACTTCTATCGACCTTTGCCATACTTCTTATCTACCAAGTATCTAGGGTGGTTCTGCTCCAGTGGCTGTTCTTATTACAGAAGCACTTAGTCTTGGGTTTAGGTTCAACCTTGGGTTTCTTCATTAGAGCAGCAACCGTTTTGCTGTTTCATGAAACATCCCTTCTTGCCTTTGCCCTTCTTGAAACTAGTGGTTTTACAAACCATCAACAATTGATGCTCCTTCTTGATTTCTACTTTTGCGGTGTCAAACATCATGAATACCTCAAGGATCATCATATCTATCCCTGATATGTTATAGTTCATCACGAAGCTCTGGCAGCTTGGTGGCAATGACTTTGGAGAAACATCACTATCTCATCTAGAAGATCAACTCCCACTCGATTCAAGTGATTGTTGCACTCAGACAATCTGAGCACAAGCTCATCGATTGAGCTTTCTCCCTTAGTTTGCAGGCTAAGAAAATTGTCGGAGGTCTTGTACCTCTGACGTGGGCACGAGCCTGAAATCTCAATTTGAGCCCTCGAAACATCTCATATGTTCTGCGACATTTCAAAAAATGTCTTCGGTGCCTCAACTCTAAACCATTTAACAGAACTATCACGTAGTTATCAAAACGTGTATGTCCAATGTTCGCAACATCCACAGACGACGTTTGGGGTTCAGCACACTGAGCGGTGCATTAAGGACGTAAGCTTTCTATTGTCCGCATAATCGCTACTGTCAACTTTCAACTATATTTTCTCTAGGAACATATCTAAACAGTGGAACTAAAGCGCGAGCTTACGACATAATTTGCAAAGGTCTTTTGACTATGTTTAGGATAATTAAGTTCATATTATGAACTCCCACTCAGATAGACATCCCTCTAGTCATCTAAGTGATTACATGATCCGAGTCAACTAGGCCGTGTCCGATCATCACGTGAGACGGACTAGTCATCATCGGTGAACATCTTCATGTTGATCGTATCTACTATACGACTCATGCTCGACCTTTCGGTCTCTTGTGTTCCGAGGCCATGTCTGTACATGCTAGGCTTGTCAAGTTAACCTAAGTGTTCTGCGTGTGTAAATCTGGCTTACACCCGTTGTATGTGAACGTTGGAATCTATCACACCCGATCATCACGTGGTGCTTAGAAACGACGAACTTTCACAACGGTGCACAGTTAGGGGGAACACTTTCTTGAAATTTTAATGAGGGATCACCTTATTTACTACCGTCGTTCTAAGCAAATAAGATGCATAAACATGATAAACATCACATGCAATCAAATAGTGACATGATATGGCCAATATCATTTTTTTTGCTCCTTTTGATCTCCATCTTCGGGGCTCCATGATCATCATCGTCACCGGCATGACACCATGATCTCCATCATCATGATCTCCATCATCGTGTCTTAATGAAGTTGTCTCGCCAACTATTACTTCTACTACTATGGCTACCGGTTAGCAATAAAGTAAAGTAATTACATGGCGTTGTTCAATGACACGCAGGTCATACAATAAATTAAGACAACTTCTATGGCTCCTGCCGGTTGTCATACTCATCGACATGCAAGTCGTGATTCCTATTACAAGGACATGATCAATCTCATACATCACATATCATTCATCACATTCTTCTTGGCCATATCACATCACATAGCATACCCTGCAAAAACAAGTTAGACGTCCTCTAATTGTTGTTTGCATATTTTACGTGGCTGCTATGGGTTTCTAGCAAGAACGTTTCTTACCTACGCAAAACCACAACGTGATATGCCAGTTGCTATTTACCCTTCACAAGGACCCTTTTCATCGAATCCGTTCCGACTAAAGTGGGAGAGACTGGCACCCGCTAGCTACCTTATGCACAAAGTGCATGTCAATCGGTGGAACAACTACTTTGTCCCACAATACCGCTTCATCCCACAATACCGTTGAAACAAGATTGGACTAGTAACGGTAAGCATATTGAACAAAATCAATGCCCACAACTACTTTGTGTTCTACTCGTGCAAAGAATCTACACAATAGACCTAGCTCATGATGCCACTGTTGGGGAATGTAGCAGAAATTCAAAATTTTCCTACGTGTCACCAAGATCTATCTAAGGAGAAACCAGCAATGAGGGGAAGGAGAGTGCGTCTACATACCCTTGTAGATCGCTAAGCGGAAGCGTTCAAGAGAATGGGGTTGAAGGAGTCGTACTCGTCGTGATCCAAATCACCGGAGATCCTAGTGCCGAACGGACGGCACCTCCGTGTTCAACACACGTACAGCCCGGTGACGTCTCCCATGCCTTGATCCAGCAAGGAGAGAGGGAGAGGTTGAGGAAGACTCCATCCAGCAGCAGCATAACAGCGTGGTGGTGGTGGAGGAGCGTGGCAATCCTGCAGAGCTTCGCCAAGCATCTGCGGGAGAGGAGGAGGTGTCACGGGAGGGAGGGAGGCTCCAGGGCTTTAGGTGCGGCTGCCCTTCCCTCCCCTCCCTTTATATAGGGGCAAGGGAGAGGGGGGAGGCGCAGCCTTGCCCCTTCCTCCAAGGAAGGGGTGCGGCCAGGGGGGGGGAGGAGTCCATCCTCCCCAAGGCACCTCGGAGGTGCCTTCCCCCTTGAGGACTCTCCCCTTTTTCTTATATCTTGGCGCATGGGCCTCTTGGGGCTGGTGCCCTTGGCCCATATAGGCCAAGGCGCACCCCCTACAGCCCATGTGGCCCCCCGGGGCAGGTGGACCGCCGGACCCCTTTCGGCACTCCCGGTACAATACCGATAAAGTGTGAAACTTTTCCGGCGACCAAAATAAGACTTCCCATATATAAATCTTTACCTCCGGACCATTCCGGAACTCCTCGTGACGTCCGAGATCTCATCCGGGACTCCGAACAACATTCGGTAACCACATAAAAACTTCCTTTATAACCCTAGCGTCATCGAACCTTAAGTGTGTAGACCCTACGGGTTCGGGAACCATGCAGACATGACCGAGACAACTCTCCGGCCAATAACCAACAGCGGGATCTGGATACCCATGTTGGCTCCCACATGTTCCACGATGATCTCACCGGATGAACCACGATGTCAAGGACTCAATCAATCCCGTATACAATTCCCTTTGTCTAACGGTATTGTACTTGCCCGAGATTCAATCGTCGGTATACCGATACCTTGTTCAATCTCGTTACCGGCAAGTCTCTTTACTCGTTCCGTAACACATCATCCCATGATCAATCCCTTGGTCACATTGTGCACATTATGATGATGTCCTACCGAGTGGGCCCAGAGATACCTCTCCGTTTACACGGAGTGACAAATCCCAGTCTCGATTCGTGCCAACCCAACAGACACTTTCGGAGATACCTGTAGTGCACCTTTATAGCCACCCAGTTATGTTGTGACGTTTGGTACACCCAAAGCATTCCTATGGTATCCGGGAGTTGCACAATCTCATGGTCTAAGGAAAAGATACTTGACATTAGAAAAGCTTTAGCATACGAACTACGATCTTTGTGCTAGGCTTAGGATTGGGTCTTGTCCATCACATCATTCTCCTAATGATGTGATCCCGTTATCAATGACATCCAATGTCCATGGTTAGGAAACCGTAACCATCTATTGATCAACGAGCTAGTCAACTAGAGGCTTACTAGGGACATGGTGTTGTCTATGTACCCACACATGTATCGGAGTTTCCTTTCAATACAATTATAGCATGGATAATAAACTATTATCATGAACAAGGAAATATAATAATAACTAATTATTATTGCCTCTAGGGCATATTTCCAACATAGACATCTTCGTACATAGTGTCGAAGAGCCCGCTCAGGGTCTGGTGCTGCGCCGGATCGAACTCCCACATGTTGAAACCCCGTCGTTGGCACGGGAGAATCCGGCGGATGAGCATGACCTGGACTACGTAGACAAGCTTGAGCTTCTTGTCCACCAGCTTCTGGATACAGGCTTGGAGTCCGGTCAGCTCCTCTGAATCCCCCTAGGTCAGGCCACTCTCTTTCCAGGAGGTGAGCCGTGTAGGGATGCCGGATCTGAATTCGGGGGCCGCTGCCCAATCAGGGTCACGTGGCTCGGTGATGTAGAACCACCCCGATTGCCACCCCTTGATGATTTCCACGAAAGTGCCCTCCAGCCACGTAATGTGGGACATCCTGCCCACCATGGCGCCTCCGCACTCCGCTTGGGTGCCCTTCACAACCTTCGGCTTGACACTGAAGGTCTTGAGCCACAAGCCGAAGTGGGGCTGGATGCAGAGGAAGGCCTCGCACACGACGATAAACGCCAAGATGTTGAGGATGAAATTCGGGGCCAGATCATGGAAATCCAGGCCGTAGTAGAACATGAGCCCCCGGACGAAGGGATGAAGTGGGAAGCCCAGTCCGCGGAGGAAATGGGGAAGAAACACTACCCTCTCATGGGGCCTGGGGTGGGCATGAGCTCTCCCTCATCGGGGAGCCGATGCGCGATGTCGCTGGACAAGTATCCGGCGTCGCGCAGCTTCTGGATCTGCCCCTCCGTGACGGAGGAGGCCATCCACTTGCCTCACGCTCCGGACATAGTTGGAGAAGGTTGAGGTGATAAGTGCGGACTTGGGCGCTGGAGCTTGAGTTCGCGGAGATGGATAAGCTAAGGAGGAAGAAGGTGCAGGTAAAAAGGTTGGATCTTTATCCCCTTATATGGGCGGACAGAAACACGCGTCCCCACCGGCCTGGTAAAACTCACTTATCTCCCAAGTGTCACAATCAATGGCGCGGTTGGGTTACCCACGTCCGTATTGATGGGAATCCCGGAATAAGGGGAACACGATCTCTGCTTCGACAAGACGTGCTAAGGAAACTGCCTCGCTAAACGCACTGAGGTGGAACAATAAAAACAATTCGAGTAAGGGCTTGGAAGTGGTGTGATGTCACGCCACAGAATACGTCAGCAGATTGATCTTGTGTAATATTATTCTCTCTATGGTGGTATGTGGAATTTATTTTTGCAGAGCCGGACACTATCCTGGTGTTCACAATCTTCTATAAATTATTCGGAGGAGGAACCCGCCTTGCAATGCCGAAGACAATATGCGTTCCGGACTCGTCGTCATTGAAGCCTGGTTCAGGGGCTATTGAGGGAGTTCCGGACTAGGGGGTGTCCGGATAGCCGAACTATCATTATCGGCCGGACTCCAAGACTATGAAGATACAAGATTGAAGACTTCGTCCCGTGTCCAGATGGGACTTTCCTTGGCGTGGAAGGCAAGCTTGGCGATACGGATATGTAGATCTCCTACCTTTGTAACCGACTCTATGTAACCCTAGCCCTCTCCGGTGTCTATATAAACCGGATGGCCTTAGTCCATAGGACGAACAACAATCATACCATAGTCTAGCTTCTAGGGTTTAGCCTCCTTGATCTCGTGGTAGATCTACTCTTGTAACCCACATCATCAATATTAATCAAGCAGGATGTAGGGTTTTACCTCCATCAAGAGGGCCCGAACCTGGGTAAAACATCGTGTCCCTCGTCTCCTGTTACCATCCGCCTAGACGCACAGTTCGGGACCCCCTACCCGAGATCCGCCGGTTTTGACACCGACACCCGTGCTGGATGGCCTCCGTCCCCAAGCTCGCTACCGTAGTGTGGTAGGAGGACGACGACCACGAGCGAAGCCACTTCTCGCCGACCCTCAGGTATGCTACCTCTTTTCGAACCATACCCTTGTTCTATTGCCCCATCTGGCACGTTGTTGCATGTGGATCTTTTTCCACTCCACCATCTTCCCAATTTGCTATCCTCTGCTCTGCTCGCCACGCAGACAAAAACCATAATTTTCACTATTAAAGGAAACCCTACTTCATGCAGACTAATCCATGTCTGGGTTGAATAAGGAAAGGAAGGGAGACTGTACTTTCCAAGAGAGTAGGCATCAAACCCACATCTAGGTTGAAAAGGGGAAAATCAGTAGCCAAGGAATGAGTCTCGTGTCTCTTGGTTGAAGAAGGGTAGAAAGGCATGACAACGCAATAGAGAATGACCAGGTCGATCGGTTTGTTGTCCTCACATAGGAAAAAGGTGGCTAAAGAGAACAAAAAAGGGATGTAATCCACATATGCTGCCTGGATATTTGTTGCTCTGGGCAACCATACCTCCCTCACCACTCTGCGTCCGTGGAGGTACCTCGTACTGGTGCGCCCACTGTTCGAATGGGCCTCCCATGCTCTTATTGCCACTTTTTTACTGTTAGTATAACGCCAGCAGTCAAGTCAAGCAATGCTACTGCTAAAGTGAAGCCACATTTAACTACTGCCGCTCTCAGTTAAATGCCACCGATAAATTTAAGCAATGCCATTTAATGTCACTGGATTATTTCAGTGTTAGCTGTTGATTGTGGATGTATTGTTACCTTTACATTTTGTCTAATGCCACTAGTATACTGATACGTCTCCAACGTATCTATAATTTTTGATTGCTCCATGCTACTTTATCTACTGTTTCAGGCAATATTGGGCTTTATTATCCACTTTTATATTATTTTTGGGACTAACCTATTAACTGGAGGCCCAACACAGATTTGCTGTTTTATGCCGATTTCAGTGTTTCGAGGAAAAGGAATATCAGACGGAGTCAAAACGGAACGAAATCAACTGGAGAAGTTATTTTTGGAAGGAAAGCAACCCAGGGAACTTG
This sequence comes from Triticum dicoccoides, assembly GCF_002162155.2. Classification (NCBI taxonomy): domain Eukaryota; kingdom Viridiplantae; phylum Streptophyta; class Magnoliopsida; order Poales; family Poaceae; genus Triticum; species Triticum dicoccoides. The sequence continues at coordinate 6,572,671 of NC_041383.1, read as the reverse complement.
GAGTGCACGTCAGGGGAGTCCCGGGCTGCCCACAAGGGTGGGGGCCGCGCCCCCTGGGCGCGCCCCCTGCCTCGTGAGCACCTCGAAGGTCCACCGACGTACCCCTTGCACCCATATATACCTTTGTACCCTAAAACTTCCAGAACAGAACTTAGATCGGAAGTTCTGCCGCCGCAAGCCTCTGTAGCCACCAAAAACCTCTCGGGAGCCCTTCCCGGCACCCTGCCGGAGGGGGGATCCATCACCGGTGGCCATCTTCATCATCCCGGCGCTCTCCATGACGAGGAGGGAGTAGTTCACCCTCGGGGCTGAGGGTATGTACCAGTAGCTATGTGTTTGATCTCTCTCTCGTGTTCTCTCTCGTGTTCCCTCTATGGCACGATCTTGATGTATCCCGAGCTTTGCTATTGTAGTTGGATCTTATGATGTTTCTCCCCCTCTACCCTCTTGTGATGATTGAGTTTTCCCCTTTGAAGTTATCTTATCGGATTGAGTCTTTTATGAGAACACTTGACGTATGTCTAGCCATGCTTATCTGTGGTGACAATGGGATATCATGTGCCTCTTGATGTATGTTTTGGTGACCAACTTGCGGGTTCCGCCCATGAACCTATGCATAGGGGTTGGCACACGTTCTTGACTCTCCGGTAGAAACTTTGGCGCACTCTTTGAAGTACTTTGTGTTGGTTGAATAGATGAATCTGAGATTGTGTGATGCATATCGTATAATCATGCCCATGGATACTTGAGGTGATAATGGAGTATCTAGGTGACATTAGGGTTTTTGTTGATTTGTGTCTTAAGGTGTTATTCTAGTACGAACTCTTTTATAGATCGATCCGAAAGAATAACTTTGAGGTGGGTTCGTACCCTACCATAATCTCTTCGTTTGTTCTCCACTATTAGTGGCTTTGGAGTGACTCTTTGTTGCATGTTGAGGGATTGTTATATGATCTATCTATGTTATTATTGTTGAGAGAACTTGCACTAGTGAAAGTATGAACCCTAGGCCTTGTTTCCTATCATTGCAATACCGTTTACGCTCACTTTTACCACTTGTTACCTTGCTGTTTTTATTATTTCAGATTACAAAAACCTATATCTACCATCCATATTGCACTTGTATATTCATCTCTTCGCCGAACTAGTGCACCTATACAATTTACCATTGTATTGGGTGTGTTGGGGACACAAGAGACTCTTTGTTATTTGGTTGCAGGGTTGTTTGAGAGAGACCATCTTCATCCTACGCCTCCTACGGATTGATAAACCTTAGGTCATCCACTTGAGGGAAATTTGCTACTGTCCTACAAACCTATGCAATTGCAGGCCCAACAACGTCTACAAGAAGAAGGTTGTGTAGTAGACATCAAGCTCTTTTCTGGCGCCGTTGCCGGGGAGGCTAGGTAAGGGTACTCACACTCCGTTAACTAAGCTCTTTTTTGGCGCGGTGACTGCTTGAAGGTATATCTTTAGATCTTGCAATCGAATCTTTTTGTTTCTTGTTTTATCACTAGTTTAGTTTATAAAAGAAAACTACAAAAAATGGAATTAAGTTTGTCTCTTACGCTTCGTCTTTTTAATATCTTTCGTGAGTATGATGGAAAGGAAAATTGTGCCAAAGTGTTAGAAGAAGAATGCATTAAATTGTTTGGCACTAAATATTTGAATGATGAGCATGATTGCAATGTTGTTAGTATGAATTCCTTGAATATCCATGATGCTAATGATATGCAAATCCACAAGCTTGGGGAAGCTATGTTTGATGGAGATGATATTTTTTGTCCCCCAAGCTTTGCTGAGCAAATTTACTATGATGAAAGCATGCCTCCTATCTATGATGATTATTGTGATGACACGTATGCTTTAAAGAATAATGATAATCATGAAACGTGTCATCTTGATCTTAATTTTCAATCACATGATAGTTATTTTGTTGAGTTTGCTCCCACTACTATTCATGAGAAGAAATTTGCTTATATTGAGAATAGTAAATTTTCTATGCTTGTAGATCATGAAAAGAATGCTTTAGTTGCTGGTTATATTGTTGAATTCATTCATGATGCTACTGAAAATTATTATGAGGGAGGAATATATGCTTGTAGGAATTGCAATAATTTCAAGTTTCCTCCCTGTGTGCTTAAAATTTTGAAGCTCTGCTTGTTTTACCTTCCTATGCTAGTTGATTATTGTTCCCATAAGTTGTTTTCTCACAAAATCCCCACGCATAGGAAATGGGTTAGGCTTAAAAAGTGCTAGTCATATGCTTCATGATGCTCCCGTTATGTTTCAATTCTTATCTTTTATGTGAGCATCATTGCCATCATTATGCCTAGCTAAAAAGGCATTAAAGAAAAGCGCTTGTTGGGAGACAACCCAATATTTATCCTTACTGTTTTTGTGTGTCCACATGATTATGTGACTGTAGTAATCATGTTTTATAGCTTTTTTTCAATAAAGTGCCAAGTAGAACCTTTGGGAAGACTTGGGTGAAGTTTACGCAATCTTGCTGTGAAAAACAGAAACTTTAGCGCTCATGAGATTATCTGTCATTTTTTACTGGAGAGTGCTTTTAGGTTGATTATTTTTGAAGATGATTAATAGACAAATTAATCAGGTCCAGGAATTTATTTAATAATTTTTGGGGTTCCAGAAGTATACGTTTGATAAAGATTACTACAGACTGTTCTGTTTTTGACAGATTCTGTTTTTTATGTGTTGTTTGCTTATTTTGATGCATCTATGGCTAGTATTAAGTGGTATGAACCATATAGAAGTTGGAATACAGTAGGATTTACACCAATATGAATTTAGAATGAGTTCATTACAGTACCTAAGTGGTGGTTTATTTTCTTATACTAACGGAGCTTACGAGTTTTGTGTTGAGTTTTGTGTCGTTGAAGTTTTCATGTTTTGGGTAAAGATTCGATGGACTATGGAATAAGGAATGACAAGAGCCTAAGATTGGGGATGCCCAAGGCACCCCAAGGTAATATTCAAGGACAACCAAGCAGCTAAGCTTGGGGATGCCCCGGAAGGCATCCCCTCTTTCGTCCTCGTTCATCGGTAACTTTACTTGGAGCTATATTTTGATTCACCACATGATATGTGTTTTGCTTGGAGCGTCATTTTCTCTTGTTAGTTTTTGCTTGATGTTAGTTAGAATAATGTTTTGCATCTTTAGTTTCAATAAAAGTGTCAAGGATAGCCTTTGCCATGCTTATTTTGCTTGTATACATGTTGCTGTTTGAAAACAGAAAGTTTACCGCTGTTGCAAAAATTCCCTAGAAAAGTCAGAGAATGGTATAACATTGAATCTTTTTGCATATTGAGCTATGATAAATTTATTACAGTGGTAATTTTAGTTCATAATTTTGGAATCATTTAAGTATTGATACTCTTGCATTCTTTACAGACTGTACTGTTTTGACAGATTGCTGTTATGATTGCATTGTTTGCATATGTTTGCTTGTTTAATGATTCTATTTGAGGATATGAGTATTAATTATGCAAAGGCATTTAGTATTCAATGCTTAATAATAATGTTAGTGATTTGTTACAGTAGAAGATGATAAGGTTTTGCATTGGTTTATACTAACCTATCTTACGAGTTCTTGTTGAGTTTTTTGTGAATGAAGCTTTTGATAAAAAGAGAAACCATGATATGAGAGGAATTAAGGAGACACAAAAGTTCAAGCTTCGGGATGACCCGATAGGCATCCCACCTTTCTTCTTCAACAACTATCGGTTAGTATCGGTTGAGCCTAAGTTTTTGCTTCTTCACATGAGTTGTGCTATCCTTGCATTGTAGTTTTCTTTAGCTTTGCTTGCTGTTTGAATAGGTACCAAGATCTTAAATTCTTAAATGAGAGAGAGCCATACATGATTTAGAATTTGCTAGAATACTCTATGTGCTTCACTGATATCTTTTGAGCGTAATAATTTTTGCTCTAGTGCTTCACTTACATTATTTTGAGAGTTGTTAATAGCATGGTAATTTGCTTAATGTTCATATACTTGGTATTCAAGATATGTGAAACTATATTTTGAGTGCGTTGAATATTAAGATAAGTTTGAAGCTCGATAATTGTTTTGAGATATGGAGGTGATGATATCAAAGCGATGCTAGTTGGGGTGATTATGAATTTAAAGAATCACTAGTAGAAAAGGGGGCAATGGTCCAGGTCGGGTCAGCCCATTAGTCCCGGTTCAATCCAGAACCGGGACCAATGGGCGCATTGGACCCGGTTCGTGAGCCCTGGGGGCCGGCCGGGCCACATGAGCCATTGGTCCCGGTTCTTCTGGACCTTTTGGTCCCGGTTGGTGGGACGAACCAGCACCAATGGGCCTTGGTCCTGGCCCACCACCATTGGCCCCGGTTGGTGGGACGAACCGGGACCAAAGGCAGCCCATTAGTCCCGGTTGGTGGCACGAACCGGGACTAAAGGGGTGGTCGTTGTTGCGGCCAGAGTTTAGTCCCACCTCACCAACCGAAGGGGGCTCACACCGGTTTATAAGCCCCTCCCTCTCTGCCTTGTTGAGCTGCTCTCAAAGTGAAAATAGATGCCCTTATACAGGAAATTTGACCTAAATTCATATTGAATTTCTCTGAAGTTAGTAGAAATTTATTATGAATTTAGGTGTAATTTTCTCTATAAGCGCGTCTATGCTCATTTCTGAGTAGTTTTTTATATAGTTTTTTCTTTTCTGCTATATTTATTTTTTCTATTTATTTCTGAGTTGTAATAAGTTATTAAAAATAAAAAAGATTTTAGTAAAGTTAATCACAACTATTTTTCTTCTAATTATTTCTGAGTAGTTTTTTATATAGTTTTTTTCTTTTCGGCTATATTTATTTTTTCCATTTATTTCTGTGTGGTAATAAGTCAATAAAAATAAAAAAGAGGAGCAATGCTAGTTAATTCGCTTCAAGCCTTTCGGAATAGTGTAAACTGCACTGCACATTGCTCCGTGCAGTCTACCCTATTCCTCAAGCCTTGAAGTGAACCAACGTGCAGGTGAGCATTGAGCCTCTTCTTCATCGTCTCTGCACTCAGGGCTTATAAACAGCTGTGAGTGCCTCTCGCTTGGCGAGGTGGGACTAAAAAGGGGGCAACGGTCCAGGCCGGCCGGGTCAGCCCATTAGTCCCGGTTCAATCCAGAACCGGGACCAATGGGGGCATTGGACCCGGTTCGTGAGCCCCGGGGGCCTGCCGAGCCACGTGGGCCATTCGTCCCAGTTTGTCTGGACCTTTTGGTCCCGGTTGGTGGGACGAACCGGGACCAATGGGCCTTGGTCCTGGCCGACCACCATTGGCCCCGGTTGTGGGGACGAACCGGGACCAAAGGCAGCCCATTATGGTTCGGCCCTCGTGATACCATGCCAACTTTCAACTTTCAACTTTTTCAGAGTTCATTTGAAATGCTTTAATGCAGAAAACAAAAGAAAATAAATAATGCAGAAAACAAAAGAAAAAAAATGGAAAAAATAAAATAAATAAAGCAAAGAGAAAACAAAAAAAGTGTATTCAAATTTGAAAACTAATGGCACTAACAAAAAGTTTATAATTTTTCTAAAACTAAAAGCAAAAAAGAATTAAAAAGTAAAGCAAAAAAACATAAGAAAATAAATAATGCAGAAAACAAAACAAAAAATCTGGGAAAAAAATAAAAATAGCAACAATAAGTATTTTGTTGTAAGTAGAAACAAAATAAAATAAATAAAGCACGAAACAAAACAAAAAAA
>NC_041383.1:6565885-6566820 GCF_002162155.2 Triticum dicoccoides | reverse complement strand
AAACAAAAGAAAATAAATAATGCAGAAAACAAAACAAAAAATCTGGGAAAAAAATAAAAATAGCAACAATAAGTATTTTGTTGTAAGTAGAAACAAAATAAAATAAATAAAGCACGAAACAAAACAAAAAAACAAAAAAAGTGTTTTCAAATTTGAGAACTAATGGCACTAACAGAAAGTTTAAAATTGTTCTAAAACTAAAAGCAAAACGAATTAAAAAATAAAGAAAAAAAACAAAAGAAAATAAATAATGCAGAAAACAAAACAAAAAATCTGGGAAAAAAATAAAAATAGCAACAATAAGTAAAGGGAAAAAAAGTGCCTCCTACTTGGCACCCACGGCCTGAATACGACTAGAAACCCACCATGGGCCAGGATTCAGGCCCGCAGGTGGCCCAGTAGGCCCATCAGGCAAGGCGGTAGTAAGTAGGCCCGTAAGCCTGTAGTGGAGAGGAGCTCGAGAGGGGTGCGGCAGTGGGGCTTATAAACCACTGCGCGCCCCTCTCAGCTAGCGAGGTGGGACTAAACTTTCGTGCCGCATCGTGCCAGCACACGACCATTGGTCCCGGTTCGTGGCTCCAACCGGGACCAATGCCCACCCTTTAGTCCCGGCTGGTGGCACCAACCGGGACCAAAGCCCTCTGCTTCCTGCCCTTTGGGCTGCTGAAAAGTGACCTTTGGTCCCGATTGGTGGTACCAACCAGGACTAAAGGGGGTCATTAGTCCCGATTGGTGCCACCAACCGGGACTAAAGGCTTTGCTATATAAGGAAAATTTCAGAATCGCATCCCCACTTTGATCTCTCCTCCTCCTCTCCATCTCCCGACGTCGTCGCCTGCTGCCACCTCGCCGTCGCCGCCCCGTCGCCGCCCCGCCCCGATGCCGTCGCCGCCCCGCCTCGACGCCGTCGTCGATCCGCCCCGCCCCGACGTCGT
>NC_041383.1:6543677-6565453 GCF_002162155.2 Triticum dicoccoides | reverse complement strand
GTTAGATTTTTTTTCTGTTAATAGATTTTTTTGGTGTAATTAATGTGTTCATATTGTGTTAGATTTTATTTCTATTAATAGATTTTTTTTGGTGTAATTAATGTGTTCATATTGTGTTAGATTTTTTTCTGCTAATAGATTTTTTTCTATTAATTTGTTCATAGTATGTTTGGTGATATTATTGTTAATAGATTTTTTTGGTGATATTTAGATTGTGTTAGTAATTAAGTACTAGAATTGAACTAGCTAGTTAGAAAAATATAATTACTACTTTATTTATTTATAGTAAGTGCTTAGTAGTTGAACTAGATAGTTGATTTATTTAATAAAACTACTTTATTTAACTATATATAGAAGTATGTAGTTCCCGCATCGACGTCGGCGATGCCTATCCCGCATCCTCGTTGTCGTCGACTCGGCGGTGGAGGCCTGCTTGATCAGGGCCATGTTCGGGACTGGGCTCCGCCGGGCTGGTATTGGGAGGTGCTACCTTCTGGTGGACGTAGGTTGGTGAGGAGGCAGCCCGTTGTTGACCCGATCCTTGTTTGGTGGCGGTCGCGTGGGCCAGTGACGGTGCCGAGGCTTCCGGACACCGCGGAGGTGGTACATCACCGTGTCAGCGAGGAGGACGAGCACGTCCGTCGCTACATGGTTGCGTTGGAGGGCAGGTTCGACAATACCTGGCAGGTTCTTCAGGGATCTCACTAGAGCTATGATCCTGTGATCATTCCTTATCTTTGGGTGTCCACCTCCCGCGACGATACCCGTCGGGCGCTACGGTTCTAGCTGTATTAATTAGCGATGCTATATGTATGATAGTATTCGAGGAGTATTCGATGATGTACAGACACAAGAGATGATGTACTTTTGGTTATAATTGAATGCATGCTAATTTGAATACTACTTTATTTTACGATTTGGTTTTGCTTATTGAATGCTCATATTGGAAAAGTACTCCTACTTTGAATGCTCATATTTGGTTTACGCCGTCGTGGGGGTAGCTTCTCCTTCATTCTCGTGTGCTAGACAATTTGTTGTAATAATGCACTCAGGAATGAAAGGAGGAGCTACATGCCATCACCGATAGTCAACCCGTGATTAATAATAATGATCTAATTTAGGTTTTTTAGTACATATATTTAATATTTGAATTATGAACTTAGGCTGGAAATGTCGTACTCGGATGATGAAAACCGCCCGGGGGAGTGCAACGGGTGCCACGACGACCGAGGTATGTGCGACAGGTTCATTGAGCTGGACGAAGATCGGTGCTTCAGCATTAAGCTCGAGGAGACCTTCAATGTTCACACGGTACGCAACGACGACAATAGTTTTTTTTCGTAATTAAGCACGACTTCAACTATTTTAATGTGTATTTTTCATCTTTTCCAATTCGACTAGCTTATCCCATGCTTTGCAAGATGCTATGTCTTGGAAAGGATGGGTTTTGAAGACCATGAAAGTATGGAAACCAAAAAATTTATCCTAAGTACCCATCATGGTGTAGATTTTCAAGTAAAGTTGTACAATGCTCAGAGTGTAACCCATTTTGGTTGCAAAAACTGGGAAGCACTTTGCAAGATGTATGGTTTTGATGAGGGTATGCTTGTCACCATGGATCTTGGTGATCCTGCAATCGCGCAAGAGAGACCTACGATTTTCATCCTTGTGGATACACCTCCAATTCTTCCCCCATGTGAGCTTAACATAGTTATTAAGTAATTTATATTGTTTATTTCAAAATAGTTGACAACTTATTCTCCATTGACAGCTTATTTTCATTCTTCAAAGAATGTGCGGAAGATGGTAGACAGAACCTACTACACCGAAGGCTCTGAACAAACTTATCAGGAGAAAAATCATCTGGTCGCATTTTGTACTGATCTTGAGAATTACAATGTCTACAATCGAACTCCTCAACATTATGGTCAATACATGCCACTAGTGCACGTATTGAACTACGGTAACTACCATGGAGATACCCTGGTAAGATTTTTTACTATTACGACATCTGTGCATCTTTTTGCACACTTCTAAAACTAGTATATCATATCATTGCTAACTACGAAGTTATTACTATGTTTTTCAACAGATAATCCCGAATGATTGTGTGCCTCATCTGATGTATACACACGGTAGCCTTCATGTTTTGAACATACAACCAGGTCTTCCTATGAATCTGAACTGTCCATACCGGGTTTCTAAAAGAAGTGGAGACATGACAATCAAAGAATGGAAAAATGTATGGATAGTCGTAAGGAGCTTCTTGGAAGCAACATTCAGCGAAGGGCAAAAATTGGAGACAAGATGATCGCCATTCTTCATAATGGAGAGTCAGGTTCTATATTGTTTTATGCTATTTTACCTTAAGGGTGTTTAGGTCCTACCTGATACTGATGATCATGTGCTAAGAACAATTATGTAGGGTTGGGTTCGACGACTATCAGGATGATGATCGTATGACTTATTATTAATAACGAGTAGAAGTTGTATGATGATGCATGATTAGTAAGACGAGTACTTGTTATTATATATGCTGATGTATGCGAGCATGCATGAGTTATTATATCAGCGGGTAAAATGAACATATATAGCAGCAGCGTTGGTAAAACAAGGATGAAGATATAAGAGAGGACACTTCTCTCTATTAGCTAGCTAATATAACAACCTAAAAATAACCTCCAAAACCCCTAAAGCAGCCACTTTCCAAAAAAAACATGGACTTTTGGTCCCGGTTGGTGCCACCAACCGGGACCAAAGGCCCCCTGACTGGGCTCGGCACATAGGGCCACGTGGAGGCACATTGGTCCCGGTTCGTGTTTGAACCGAGACTAATGGGTGGAGGTATTAGTGACGACCCATTAGTCCCGGTTCATGAACCGGGACTAAAGGCCCTTACGAACCGGGACTATTAGGTGTTTTTCTACTAGTGAATGCTTGTGTTGAAGTTTGTGATTCCCGTAGCATGCACGTATGGTGAACCGCTTTGTGATAAAGTCAGAGCACAATTTTATTTATTGATTGTCTTCCTTATGAGTGGCAGTCGGGGACGAGCGATGGTCTTTTCCTACCAATCTATCCCCCTAGGAGCATGCGTGTAGTGCTTTGGTTTTTGATGACTTCTAAATTTTTGCAATAAGTGCATGAGTTCTTTTGATTAATGTTGAGTCCATGGATTATACGCACTCTCACCCTTCCACCATTGCTAGCCTCTCTAATACCGCGCACTTTTCGCCGGTATCATACACCTACCATATACCTTCCTCAAAACAGCCACCATACCTACCTATCATGGCATTTCCATAGCCATTCCGAGATATATTGCCATGCAACTCTCCACCGTTCCATTCATATGACATGCATTACTTTTATCATATTGCTTTTTGCATGAACATGTAGTTGACATTGTATTTGTGGCAAGGCCACCTTCATAATTTTCATACATGTCGCTCATGATTCATTGCATATCCTGGTACACCGCCGGAGGCATTCATATAGAGTCATATTTTGTTCTAAGTATCGAGTTGTAATTGTTGAGTTGTAAGAAAAATAAAAGTGTGATGATCATCATTATTAGAGCATTGTCCCAGTGAGGAAAGGATGATGGAGACTATGATTCCCCCATAAGTCGGGATGAGACTCCGGACGAAAAAAAAGAGAGTGGCCAAAAAAAGGCCAAATTAAAAAAATGAGAAAAAAAGAGAGAAGGACAATGCTACTATCCTTTTACCACACTTGTGCTTCAAAGTAGCACCATGGTCTTCATGATACAGAGTCTCATATGTTGTCACTTTCATATACTAGTGGGAATTTTTCATTATAGAACTTGTCTTGTATATTCCAATGATGGCTTCCTCAAAAAGTGCCCTAGGTCTTCGTGAGCAAGCAAGTTGGATGCACACCCACTTAGTTTCTTTTGTTGAGCTTTCATATAATTATAGCTCTAGTGCATCCGTTGCATGGCAACCCCTACTCACTCACATCGATATCTATTGATGGGCATCTCCATAGCCCATTGATACGCCTAGTTGATGTGAGACTATCTTCTCCTCTTTTGTCTTCTCCACAACCACCATTCTATTCCACCTATAGTGCTATGTCCATGGCTCGCGCTCATGTATTGCGTGAAATTTGAAAGAGTTTGAGATTACTAAAGTATGAAAAAATTGATTGGCTCGTCATCGGGGTTGTGCATGATTAAATACTTTGTGTGATGAAGATAGAGCTTAGCCAAACTATATGATTTTGTAGGGATAACTTTCTTTAACCATGCTATTTTGAGAAGACATGATTGCTTTGATTTGTATGCTTGAAGTATTATTATTTTTATGTCAATATGAACTTTTGTCTTGAATCTTTCGGATTTGACTATTCATACCACAATTAATAAGATTTACATTGAAATTATGCCAAAGTATCACTCCGCATCAAAAATTCTTTTTTTATCATTTACCTACTCGAGGACAAGCAGGAATTAAGCTTGGGGATGCTTGATACGTCTCCAATGTATCTATAATTTTTGATTGCTCCATGCTACTTTATCTACTGTTTTAGGCAATATTGGGCTTTATTATCCACTTTTATATTATTTTTGGGACTAACCTATTAACCGGAGGCCCAGCCCAGATTTGCTGTTTTATGCCTATTTCAGTGTTTCGAGGAAAAGGAATATCAGACGGAGTCAAAACGGAACGAAATCAACTGGAGAAGTTATTTTTGGAAGGAAAGCAACCCAGGGAACTTGGAGTGCACGTCAGGGGAGTCCCGGGCTGCCGACGAGGCTGGGGGGCGCCCCCCTGGGCATGCCCCCCTGCTTCGTGAGCACCCCGAAGGTCCACCGACGTACCCCTTGCACCCATATATACCTACGTACCCTAAAACTTCCAGAACAGAATCTAGATCGGAAGTTCCGCCGCCGCAAGCCTCTGTAGCCACCAAAAACCTCTCAGGAGCCCTTCCCGGCACCCTTCCAGACGGGGGATCCATCACCAGTGGCCATCTTCATCATCCCGGCGCTCTCCATGACGAGGAGGGAGTAGTTCACCCTCGGGGTTGAGGGTATGTACCAGTAGCTATGTGTTTGATCTCTCTCTCGTGTTCTCTCTCGTGTTCCCTCTATGGCACGATCTTGATGTATCCCGAGCTTTGCTATTGTAGTTGGATCTTATGATGTTTCTCCCCCTCTACTCTCTTGTGATGAATTGAGTTTTCCCCTTTGAAGTTATCTTATCGGATAGAGTCTTTTATGAGAACACTTGATGTATGTCTTGCCGTGCTTATCTATGGTGACAATGGGATATCATGTGCCTCTTGATGTATGTTTTGGTGACCAACTTGCGGGTTCCGCCCATGAACCTATGCATAGGGGTTGGCACACGTTCTTGACTCTCCGATAGAAACTTTGGCGCACTCTTTGAAGTACTTTGTGTTGGTTGAATAGATGAATCTGAGATTGTGTGATGCATATCGTATAATCATGCCCAGGGATACTTGAGGTGACAATGGAGTATCTAGGTGACATTAGGGTTTTTGTTGATTTGTGTCTTAAGGTGTTATTCTAGTACAAACTCTTTTATAGATCGATCCGAAAGAATAACTTTGAGGTGGGTTCGTACCCTACCATAATCTCTTCGTTTGTTCTCCACTATTAGTGGCTTTGGAGTGACTCTTTGTTGCATGTTGAGGGATTGTTATATGATCTATCTATGTTAATATTGTTGAGAGAACTTGCACTAGTGAAAGTATGAACCCTAGGCCTTGTTTCCTATCATTGCAATACCGTTTACGCTCACTTTTACCACTTGTTACCTTGCTGTTTTTATTATTTCAGATTACAAAAACCTATATCTACCATCCATATTGCACTTGTATATTCATCTCTTCGCCGAACTAGTGCACCTATACAATTTACAAGTGTATTGGGTGTGTTGGGGACACAAGAGACTCTTTGTTATTTGGTTGCAGGGTTGTTTGAGAGAGACCATCTTCAACCTACGCCTCCTACGGATTGATAAACCTTAGGTCATCCACTTGAGGGAAATTTGCTACTGTCCTACAAACCTATGCAATTGCAGGCCCAACAACGTCTACAAGAAGAAGGTTGTGTAGTATACATCATATACCAATGCTGAAACTTGTTACCTTTACATTTTGTATTGTTATTTCTTATAGAAACCTTCCAGTGCTAGAGTTTATTGAAATCTGTTTAGTAAAACCATTGTACTGTACCCTGTAATAAACTAACTACTCTACTGTTGCACTAGCCACTGGATTAGTGTATATTTGTAGTATTCGAATGGTGTAGAGTTCACTCAAATTATCCCGGTAAAGCTAGTCACACCTTTGTTAAAATTAATGTTCATTATGTTATCGGAGGAGGTCTGTATGTTTGTCTCTAATGCCTGTTGACTACATACCTGACATCATGATGTAATGTTAAGTCATTTCCTTTTGTACAGTGTCACTGAATTGTCAAGGCGATGATGGCATTTTATTTTAGTAGAACTGCACAAAATTTGCTTAAAAGAAGAGGAAAGGTCAGGAATGGCTCAGTTTTTCAGAAAAAACTATGTATGCCTTCCTGACATCAGCTACTGTTGCTTTATTTATTCCTTCAAATAGGTTGTTAGAAACAATCTTGCTACCTTTTCCCATTAAGAAATTGGAATGCTTATATTTGTGAGTCTATGCTTCAACTAGTGCCACTTTTATAGTAATCACACTTTCAATATCTATGCAAACAGGGATGCTCGATTTTAGTGGAGCTACACAAAAAGTCCAACTGGTTCAACATTAGGAGCATGTTTTTTTCCAAACCTTTATATCCAATTGGTGGCACTATGAGCTGTTCATTACGAAGGTACATGGTTTGCTACTATCTTGCTACTCTTTTTGTACTGGCATTAGATAGTAATACTAGTGGTTTGCTAGCTGCTTGATATGTTACTAGCTGCTTGATATTTGTGCAGATAGAGATGTCTGCCCGTTGCTATTTGGCAAACAAACAAAGTGTCCACAATTTTGGTTGAACTGCACAAGAGAATAGTATAGTCACTGCATGCAGTGCCATTTGAAAATAGACACAAAGATTGGATAGTCACTTCATGGACTGCAGAAAAGTAGTACTATACTATTTACTGGCCAACAGTTGGTGCTTCATTGCTTTGGTCTGATTATACAATGGGCATCATTTTGCCTAAGTTAAAGTTTGTATTCCGAAAATAGTCTCGCGGTGTGATCGAGAGAAGACCAAATCATATTGCAGTGGATGTTCCTCCATCATGTGTGGTTCATTCTCATGGTTCCAGCTGTTGGTGAAACCACTTACGTTTGCAAGAGGAATTGTAGACTTCACAAACAAATTTGTCTTTCAGTCTGTAATGAATGTTGGCCAATAGAAGCATCCATGTTAGTAGGAAGAATAGATGTTTTTTCTAGATCTTTGCTTTTGGAGCTACATATTTGTATATGATCTGTGAATCATTGAGATGCATTAACATGTTGATCTTATGTATGGGAATCGTACTAGTTAGTTTTAGTTGCGACGCAAGATCTGAAGTGGCTGATCTTTGCTTTTGGAGCTACATATTTGTATATGATCTCTGAATCATTGAGATGCATTAGCAGTTACTTATTTATGTTCGCTCAGTGTTTACAAGTTACTTCGATCACTAGCTAGCCTACAAATGCGCTCCTGGCAGTTCTATTTGCGACGCAAGATGCAAAGTGGCAGTTTTTTGAATAAAAATGCCTACCTCTGAAGAAACTGACAAGCTACACTGATAAAAATGCCTACCTCTGAAGAAACTGACAAGCTACACTATCGATCCTACACGGATAAATAGCGGATCACGCACGTACTACCTCCTTTCCGGTTTGCAGGGCTTAATTCAAGAAACGACCTACTCGATCCTACACGAATAAATAGCGGATCACACACGTACTAGTACCTCCTTTCCGGTTTGCAGGGCTTAATTCAAACCTCTCACCAACCAAGGTACTCCCTCCGTCCAGGTTTATTAGTCCCGTGAGCAAAGCAGCAAGACCAAGGCATGGCAATAATTAACGGCATGCAGAAGTTTAAGCCTAATTAATTCTATCGATTTATGTGGATTCATGCGTGCCCTCGGCTGCGACTCGTTGCATGCTGCTTCGCGTACTGCCTGCGGGCGATTCTGAGTGCCTGCATGCAGCCGGCCGTAATTAAGGCAGCTAACTGATACGAAAAAAGATACGCTTTAATTGTTGCAGGCTTTTTAAATCTGTGGAATCATTATTGACAAGGAGGGAGATGATTCGAGTGCACTTGTTTGACCGCCATGCCGGCGTGCGACCCAGACGGGACGGGACGGCACAGTCATAATTTCAGTTTCCCTAGTTTTCCACGGCAAGCTGGCACGCTAAGCCATTATGCATTGAATTCCGATGACCGTCGCGCTACCTTCCCCCTATAAGTACTGTTTCCCGGCCTTCTCCGGTGTCACCGTGACCCAACTCTCCATATCCTCATAAGCCCCCACCGGCCCGACGTCGCTCGCCACGTCCGCCATGCCCCTGCCTGTCCGCGGTAGGCAACGCCAGAGGCGGTCACCGCCGGAACTAGTGTTCGGTTTTTCACCGGAAGGCAGACGGAGGGAGGAGGCATTCTATCCGTCTTTAGATGGCAATGCACAGATCGAGGAGTTGTTGGAGCGTGACCGCATGGCGGAGGAGCAGGAGTTGTTGGAGTGCGACCGCCTGGCGGAGGAGCAGTGTATCGCCGATTTGCGCCGCTAGTGGGACATGGAGCAGCAGCGCACCGACGCTCTGAGTCGCGAGCAGAGCGCCCGCAACTGAGCCGACTACGTGGAGGCCGGCGCCCGGCAAATAGCCTTGGAGGCTGTCGGGCACGCACGCGTTCGCGATGCCGATTTTTACTACCAGCTCGTCAAGTGGGTTTCTCGCTTGGAAGCCGAAGCTTCGGTGGACCACGCCGGCATGGAAAGGGCCAACACGCGCAAGCAACGCGCCCTATCACACCTCTGGCAAGTCCGAGGCGAGGCGCAGGACGCCGGTGCCGGCGTTTAGCTTGTACCACAGATGGCGGACGGCATCGTCTAGTTAGTTAAGAGTAAGTTAGTACTTGTCTAGTGGGAGTAGATAGTTAACTTGGCTATGATGGTTGTCAACGCGGAAGTTCAGTACTCTATATGTGGATCAGACCTGTTACTTTGCTCTGAATGTTGAACTTTCCATTTGAACGTATGGAATGGGCTGTTATTTTTTTAAATGGGTTGTATTTGTCCTCCACGGGTTTAGAGGCTGACTTGTGGGCCTAGCAACTTGACGCGTACACAATCAGGAGATGATTGTACATGGAGAGGATGACAGCAGGGACCCGCCAAGGTCATGGCAGTATGCAAGCAAGTGCCTCCTTATTTCAAGCCAATAAAAAATGGCTCCTCCTAGTGGATTTCTGACATCTGGGTCTCATGCCATTGTCAACATAGTCAATAAATGAGAGAATTGCACAACGAGCGGCTGACACCAGGGACCCAGCAGCTCGCCCATTTATTTTTGTTTTGGGTTAATTTGATAAATGCCTCCGAGAAATGCCACTGCAATTTCCAAACTTTGGAAAATGCCATTTCTAGTGGCATTTTTCGAAGTCTGGAGTGGCGTTTTTCAAAGTTTGCAAACTGCAGTGGCGTTTTTCAAAGTTTGCAAAAATTGCAGTGGCATTTTTCAAAGTTTGGAAATTGCAGTGGCATTTTTATGAATCACCATAATTGGAGTGGCATTTATCTAGTTTGTTTTTGAGACGGAAGTAGGGTGTCAACTGGGTTGTGCGGGACACTCTGGCCTGTCTAGACAGCCTTTTTCTTTTATGTTTACCACACACCAGCCCAGTAGTTCTTTTTCTTTCTGAAAATGGCTAGCCTAGTTTTTTTTTGATTTGTCAAGTAAGTCGCTTTATCAGGCATGTTGGGCTGCAAATCTTTCAAGACGAGGAAAGCTTCATTCGGCTCGCCGAGAAAATGGCCTATCAATAATGAGAAATGGGTTGTACATTTTTAAAACACATCAAACCAGCAATTAGTTTCAAATATCTTTTTTTTTCATTTCGAGATTTTAAATTGCATTGATTTTTATGAATTTATTGGATTTTATGTTGATATACATTTATTTTTAAAATCAGTCTGAATGTGACTTGAAATTTCGGGATTAAAAACAGTTCAGACCGCACCGACATATGCAAAATTTCGTATAATTTTTTAACCGTGGCCACAATATGGGTTGTAATGCTAACAAAAAGAATATGGGCTCCAAAAAAACCCGTAAGAATTAGCAAATGGGCTGTAAACTATTTGAAATAATGGCAGATGGGTTGTATGCTGTTTTCCATAGATTTGAGGCTTTCCACATATGGCCTGTATACTGTTGGATGTCCAATCAACGGCCGTCGTGCTTCTTCAATCTCTGCTCTTCCTGTTGCAGCCGCTCAAATAAGCGCCGGCGGGACTGCCCTCTCCCTCCTCCACGTGGCCGGCTATGCTGCCGCGCAGGCCTCACCGCCCCACCGTACTCCCATCGCGGGCCTAGCCATCCCTCTACTCACCCACAGTCCCACACTTGTTGTTATTCTCCGGCGACGGCAGATGAACCAGTAAACCCTCGTACAGTCGTACTCCCCTCCGCGTGCGAAACAACTGCCGAGTCTTCCCTGCCTCCGTGCCGTTCCCTTCCTAGGCCTCGCTGTCATCCACCGCCCTGGTGCTCTCGGTGTGGCGTGGTCAACGTGGTCAACGACCGACATGCATCTGAAGTGGACTGTACGTGGAGAGGCTGACAGCTGGGTCCACGGCTGCACGCAAGGAAATGCCTCCTTATTACGCGCAAAATAATGATTCCTCCACCTGACATCTGGGACCCACCAAAAGGGCCTCTGTATTTCACGGAAAAAATGTTACCGCCGCTGACAGCTCGGACCCACCAGCTATATCTTCGCACGCAAGGAAGTGCCTCCTTATTACGCCAAAAAAAGAATATTCCCGATACGATGTCCACTAAGTTGACGGGGCCTAATAAGTTGACGGGGACGAAGGGCTTTGTCAACTTAGTCAATATATGCATGATTCTAGCTCGACTGACCGCACGATGTCCATCCAACGGTCATAGTGCTTCTTCAACCTCTGGTCTTCTTGCTCTAGTGCCGCCTGCTCCTGCCTCCCGTGGCCGGCTGTGTTGCCGCGGAAGCCTCACCGCCTCCATACTACTCCCACCGCTGGCCAGGCCATCCCTCCACTCCACTCACCCACACCCCATGTTATTCTACGGCGACGGCAGCACAACCGAACCAGTGAACCCTCGTACTCCTCTCCGCGTGGGCATCCACTGCCGCTTCTTCCCCGGCTCTGCGTCGTCCCCTTCCTAGGCCTCGCCGTCGTCCACCGCCGTGGTGCTCTCGGCGCGCACTACAAGAAATATGTCAACTTGTGACAACCACTATTGGTCACTGAAAGGTCATGGTTTTTCATTTGCGACCTTTTTATGACCAAAAACAGAAGGTCAAAAGCTAGCGGTCGTAAACTGACTATAGCGAGCTTTCTTCTGGAATGGCCGTAGACGTTTATGACCAAAAATATGTCCACTGTGGCGTTTTGGTCACTAGCAACCTCCCCAGGCCACGTAGGCATCCAGCCTGGCAAGCTGATGTGGCACAAGATTCAGCCCGGTCCAATTCGGTTTTCTACATGGGCTTAGCCCAACAATTCGGCCTTTTTACTGTATAATTTTTCTGTGAATTTTGTCTAGCTACATAAGCCTGGCCCAACAATTTGGCCTTTTTTATATTTTGGGCCATGGCCTTTTTAGTTTTTCAGTATATATTTTTCAATCTGGTCCCACAAGTCAGATGGGTCCCACTTGTCATAATCTCCTATATTGGTCCCACATGTCAAAAATGTGAGCATTGTTTAGATTATTTTCACAAATGGGCCCACTAATCAGGTTTCCATTTCACACGTCTTCAAATCACACAAATAATCAATATTTTAAATAGACCAAACAAAATGTAGAATTTCTTAGGCCTGGAGCTCCTGTACATAGTCTATTACAATCTGTGCATAGTCTATTACAACCCAAATATGCCTATTATTACAGTAATATAATATTTATAGTTTATTACAGTCAAACAGAACAAATCTTTGCTGCTAGGGCTACACGCCGCTTCGAACTTGAAATTTCCTAGGCCTGGAGCTCCTGTAAAGGGTGAACACAAAGGCATTAGAGTACCATCTTCATTCCTGGAGTAGATATTCAAACCTCCAGGTTTAGTGTATAGACAATCTAGAAAATATATATTTAACAAAATTTCACAGAAATGCAGATGTCTATAATGTGATGAAGATGTAATCACAACAACTGATGTATACATGAGAAGCAGCAACTAAAAGAATTCTACAATCTTTCATAGCAAGATATTGTATATTACTGTACTATGATGTATTGTATATTACTGTACTTCAGATGTATTGCCACACCAAATTCTACAAGACGTCTGAAGTACAGTAATATACAATACATCATAGCAAGCTGACTGGACGAGTTTAGTTTGAACAACCACTAAACAATTTAGCAATAAGAGCATACAACTACAGCAAAACAGAGCATAATTCAGTTCTAATATGCACAACCAAAACAACTCCAATTTTGGTTTTAATATGTATACAGCATGCATCATTGACCACAGAGCATACGGCCACAACAAAACAAGGGAGCAATTCAGGGAAAGGAATACTACAGTTGCTTGAGACATGTGCTACTCGCTCAAAAGTAATCAGCAACGAACGAGTCAATAAAAGTGTGCAAGTAGGCCACTCTACCTAGTGAGATTAATGCACTACAGAATCTATCTAAGACAAGACCGCCACCGACATTAAACTGTACTATATTTCTGGACAGCAAACTAAATAGACGGTTGCTCTCAAACCATACATCCAAACAATGCAAACGAGTACTCTACAGAAACCTTAGAGCATGCTTTACAACTCATATGTAGAGGCCAACTTGAAATTATGAGCATAACAAACTCGTTTTTCAGTTAGAAGCTCGCTGCCCAAAACTATCAGGTAGTGCAGTTTTTTAACTGAACTAAATTCAGTTTACGGAACGCCCAGAGAAATCCAATTCTACAGGAGACATGATCATATTCCTAATCATCATGCATTTGCCATGCAGATCAACCAATTCTTCTTGAAAAATGAAAATTACAGTAGTGGTTCTGAAATCGCATTTACCTTCCATATCATCAGATTAATATCAAACTGCCTCCTGTTGTACACCGATTGTGGCGTGATAGCCGGGCTGATGGCTATCTCATTGGTCGTCTGGACAAACCCACGGCAGTTGTGGTTGTAGCACTCCGTCTCTCGGTACACATCAGTCTGCGGAATGCACGTTTAGTTAAACTGAATCCGGGGCAATGAGACCAGGCAAAAGGCGAACATTTTGTTTGTGCAAACAATACTTACTGTCCAGTAAGTGAAGAACCTAGCATTACTATCCCCATACAGCTCCGGTCTTACCTAAAAATGAAGTGACAAGGATTTCATTCATGTTCTTTCTGGACATAGTACAATGATGTTGTTTCAAGGTCAAGAATCTTCTCTATCATTCATGTACCTGCCATCCAGCCTCAATGGTGTTGAGATCGTGGCCGAAGGAGCCGGAGATGACCCAGATCTGTGACAGGCTGAACTCAGATGGGTCGCCTATCCTGGGTGACCACACGTTAACACTCGCTTTGGCCCCATAGTATTTCTCTGAATTCACGTACCCAACCGCGTGCTCTCTCCAAAACGGAGCTATGTTAAGAGCAGTAGACTCCAAGGAAAATTGGAGAGGGTGACTTTCAGATCTACTTGGAGCCTAAAGGTGAAAACAAAGCTATGTTAAGAGCAGTAGACTCCAAGGTTAAAAGCAGTAGACAGCATAATACTACAGTAGTAATCCACATATTTTGACAGTTTTGAGCCAACACACATATTAAAGTGAGCAACCATATCATTTATATATGTTGGCCCAAACACTACCCTTGAGCAAAACGGAAGTGTCGCTGCTGGGTTATATTAATAAATAATCCAAGTGTTGCAACTTGCAACACCCAACAAGATTTGCATGAACATGTAAAACCTAGCAAGTACTTGTACTGGGATGTTGTCCATCCAACAGAGACAACATGTAGTAGTACACAAAAACATAACCATGTATTCAGGCTAAGCAAATCTTGATAGCAAACAACGACAACTTCAACTCAATAACTTGGTGAGCATAGAGTAATATCAAAAATATGGCATCATAATAATTTCAGTTGTAGCTATCCAAATCAAACATGTACAGCAGCAACAAGTACCGGGAATAAATCACATAAGTAACTAGAACAGAGAAAGAAAATGTAGAAGTGGCAGCGAGGCATGAATGGTGTCCAGAGTTACTGCTGCATCGGCCATAACAAAGGCTGACACTCACTATGATGGGTTACAGCATATATGCTGATGCAGTCTCAGCCACAGGCTCCTCCTCACACCTGAAGTTAAACACGCAGGTTGGTCAGCAGAACTACAGCAGTTTAGCTTTTGGAGATGACGAACAACTCAAATTACCCTTAAATATCAATTTCAAAAAAATTAACCTTCTAGTATGGCCATGTTAATAGACAAAATTAGCCTTTTCCCTTTTACTTTCTATGAAAAAGGTAAGAGACCAGAATTCTACATGCAACTTCTGTAGACATAAATCCAAGAGAAATAAATCTCTGTAGTGCATGGCAATGGCAGCTAGGATCAAGCAGGTTTTACATTCGAGTCCAGAAATATGTGTCCATAAACTATTAACCAAGCACAACAGACTTGAAACTGTTTTAATCAAACAAAGCATTTCTTGAGCATCTCCCAAAAGGTCATGCAGAGCATTTCACTAATTGATGAAACACCAAGCGGTGACACAAGAGCTCTACTTCAACAACAAAGAGAGGAGAAGCACTGCTTCAAGATGGCAGGCGTTGATACCCTCTTGCACAGAACTGGAGAAATAAAGGCTCTTCCCTGCTGCCCAGTCAAGGGACATTGACAAGAATAATTTGGTTTCAGTAGGCTCCCAGAGCACAACAAGTAAAGCCCAGGCAAGGTCTCCCCACCCAAACTACTAATCCCAGGATCATAAGGAACGGTTCTTGCGTTCCATAATCCACAGAAGAATACTTACACAGGCCCAAGCTCTAAATGCAATTGATCCAAGTTTGCACCGCTTGTGCACATCTAAAATCATTTGCCAGACCTCACCTAAGCATTACGCAAACCAAATTTACACTAGGAATTCCCAAGGTGTCCATCAAGAGATGAAACAAAAGGAGGAGGACTCATTGGATCGTCTAGGTCAACGCCCCTACCCCTGAACAAGAGGGCTCTCGTTCTTGTTACAGGCCACCCGCTCAAAGATATACTACGTACTCCATGGATCTCTAGATAACAATCCAAGCAGGAGGAGGAGGAGGAGGAGGAGGAGGTTAATCGGGACTGACCGCGGCGTGGGGCTCGAAGGGGTGGTCCTCCTCGAGGTGGGCGATGAGGGAGGCGATGTCATGGTCCTCGTAGCAGTAGGGGCAAGCAAAGTCGGGCCTACCCGCATTCTCGTCGCCGTCCATGTCCAGCTCGTCCATCCCCGCCTGATCTGCGCCTGCCCGCATGCAAGAACCGGCAAATCAATCAGCCAACCAACCAACTAATCAATCAATCAATCACGAAACCCGGTGCAGAGCGATTCGATCCAATCGATCCCGAGAGGGGGGGAGGGAGGGTACCGGCGTGGCCGAGCTGCGCGGCATAGAATTGCTTGGCGACGGCCAGGCGCGAGATCAGCTGGCTGCAAGGAGCGCGCATCCGGCCTGGGAGCTCGCTCCTTCCTTCCCAGGATGAACAGGGTCAGTGGATGGGAGCGTGAGGGGGAGGGGGAGCTGCTCGATCTGGGTAGGGAGAGAAGGAGAGAGGAGAGGGAGTTCGCCGATGGGGGCGGCGGCGGTGAGGCAGTCCGACGGAGGGAGGTGGCCGACACGGGCAGGAATCGAGATCGAGGCCGGGATGGGAGGACGCGGGCAGGATTGGATTTGGGAGGGAGAAGGGGGCAGCGGCGGCTGGAGTGGGAGGGGAGTTAGGGTTTGGGTGGTTGGGCTGCGGGTAGGACGAGGGGTGAGAGGGTGTGTGGGTGTGGGTCGTTGGATCTGGGAGTATCCGACGGTCTGTGATGCTTGATCCGTGTGACATGCCAATAGACCAATCAGAACGAAGTATTGACTTTGATGATGTTATGACCTTCTAAATTGGTCGTAATTGATTGACAATAGGTAGATACTACTAGTCAGCCAGATGATTTTTCGTAGAAATCATCCGCCTAGCTAACCGCCCGATCTGTCCATTGGTGGTCCTTCAATCACATCAATATGTCATGACAGCACCGAGCATGAAAAAGCTTCAACACAGCACCGATGACATCCCCATGAAGCTCCATTGCATCTCTCGACGATGCTTCAAGAGTTCCAACGCAGCACCATGGCGCCCGACGAAGCTCCGTTGCAGCGTCGGGGAGATCCAACGCAACACCACGACAACCGGCGGTAAGTTTCCTTCTCTTTTTTTGACAATGTTTGTTAAGGTTCCTCATAAGTAGTAGTATTGTTCCCTCGAATAACAAAAAAATACATTTTCCATTTTTCGAGTGCCCAAAATGAGTTTTTTTGTGAGTGACCTTCCATATATTTGTTGCAAATTTGAACCAACTAATTTTTCTAAAATACTAGGACATATTTAATGCACAATTGACCAAATGGTTGGGTGTAAAAAGTTTTGATCCACCTCTTGTGAAAAAGACAAATTCCCGCCGATTCAGTTGGAAGCGGGTCAAATTTGAACTGCAGTTGCCTCATAGTTTGCTATTTATTTTTTTCAAAAATCATTTATAGGTACATAAGTATCTATTTAATCAAAGAAACATCAAAAAAAATTCCAAGATTCAAGCACTACCTAGGAACGGTCAAGCCCGCCGTTTTGACCGCATTTTGAAATGGGCATAAAAAATTCAAAAAAAATCAAAAAATTGGAAAACCTTCGCATTGTGTCATTATATGTGACCAAGTTTCTAGGAAAAATAATAAACTTGTAATACGGAAATTATTTTAAAAAAGTGTTCTCAGAAATGAGCTATCATGCGTGAAGATTCATGGCTTTCAAGCGAAATGATCAATCTTATGGCCACATTCATGGCATAGTTTGTTCAAATGATCACATATTGTGCACAAGGGTGCATCTTGGAATGGCAAACAATGTTGCCTAAGGAAGTTTTCATTTTTCTTTTTACAGAAAATTCATTTTCCATTTTTTGAGTGCCGCAAATGAGGTTTTTTTGTGAAGGACCTACCATATATTTGTTGAAAAATTGGACCAAATAATTTTTCTAAAACACTAGGACATATTTAATGCACAATTGACCAAATGGTTGGGTGTAAAAAGTTTTTATCCACCTCTGGTAAAAAAGACAAATTCCCGCCGATTCAGCTGGAAGCGGGTCAAATTTGAACTGCAGCTGCCTCATAGTTTGCTATTTATTTTTTCCAAAAATCATTTCTAGGTACATAAGTACCTATTTAATCAGAGAAACATCAAAAAATTTCCAAGATTCAACCACTAGCTTGGAACGGTCAAGCTCGCCGTTTTGACCGCATTTTGAAACGGGCATAAAAAATTCAAAAGAAAAATAAAAAAATTAGAAAACCTTCGCATTGTGTCATTATATGTGACCAAGTTTCCAGGAAAAATAATAAATTTGTAATACGGAAATTATTTTAAAAAAATGTTCTCATAAATGAGCTATCATGCGTGAAGATTCATGGCTTTCAAGCGAAATGATCAATCTTATGGCCACATTCATGGCATAGTTTGTTCAAATGATCTCATATCGTGCACAAGGGTGCATCTAGGAATGGCAAACAATGTTGCATAAGGAAGTTTTCATTTTCTTTGCACGGAAAATTAATTTTCCATTTTACGAGTGCCTGAAATGAGTTTTTTTTGTGAAGGACCTACCATATATTTGTTGCAAAATTGGACATAATCAATTTTATAAATACTAGGCCATATTTAATGCACAATTGACCAAATGGTTGGGTGTAAAAAAAATTATCCACCTCTGGTGAAAAAGACAAATTCCCGCCGATTCAGGTGGAAGCGGGTCAAATATGAACTAAAGCTGCCTCATAGTTTGTTATTTATTTTTACCAAAAATCATTTCTAGGTACATAAGTATCTATTTAATCAGAGAAACACCAAAAAAATTCCAAGATTCAACCACTAGCTAGGAACGGTCAAACCCGCCGTTTTGATCGCATTTTAAAACGGGCATAAAAAATTCCAAAAAAAATCAAAAAATTGGAAAACCTTCGCATTGTGTCATTATATGTGACCAAGTTTCCAGGAAAAATAATTAACTTGTAATACGGTAATTATTTTAAAAAAGTGTTCTCAGAAATGAGCTATCAAGTGTGAAGATTCATGGCTTTCAAGCCAAATGATCAATCTTATGGCCACATTCATGGCATAGTTTGTTCAAATGATATCATATTGTGCACAAGGGTGCATATTGGAATGGCAAACAATGTTGCCTAAGGAAGTTTTCATTTTCTTTGCACGAAAAAACGATTTTCCATTTTCCGAGTGCCTGAAATGAGTTTTTTTTGTGAAGGACCTACCATATATTTGTTGCAAAATTGGACCTAATCAATTTTATAAAATACTAGGCCATATTTAATGTACAATTGACAAAATGGTTGGGTGTCAAATT
Source organism: Triticum dicoccoides (assembly GCF_002162155.2). Classification (NCBI taxonomy): domain Eukaryota; kingdom Viridiplantae; phylum Streptophyta; class Magnoliopsida; order Poales; family Poaceae; genus Triticum; species Triticum dicoccoides. Next base: position 6,546,586 of record NC_041383.1, on the reverse strand, counting down.
TTTTGATCCACCTCTGGTGAAAAAGACAAATTCCCATCGATTCAGGTGGAAGCGGGTCAAATTTGAACTGCAGCTGCCTCATAGTTTGCTCGTTATTTTTTCCAAAAATCATTTCTAGGTAAATAAGTATCTATTTAATCAGAAATACATGGTTTGATGGCGAGACATCGAGGTTTGGACGGTGGCCGAGGGCCCCAACACTAGAGCGCGTAAGCCCGCATGCCCGCCGCATGGTCACTGCGTGACCGTGGCGTTGCCATGTGTTCTGGGCGGCCTAGGCATGTCTAGTGGGTTGAGAACTCCCCAGGTAGGTGCTAGGAAGAAAATCACAACATAAGATTCTCACGAGGAGACCGATCGATGCTCAAACATGAATAAGCAGCCAAGTGTTTGATTTGCGGTACGGGAAATACACATGGCTAATGGGCGTGAGTTTTGGCTGACGATGATCAGTTACTAAGAAGACCGTCTTCACAAATTTTCACCTCAAAAGGAGGAGCCTAGGTGGTACTTGCTTTACAAAGTACCACACTGGACATAAATACGAATGTTGAAGCTGGGCTCAAAATAATGAATGGATTGAGCTGGCATTTGGTGGAGGATGTTTATTTGGGCATAGAAAAGCACTGTAGAAAATGGATACCATTTGGACATGCCAAAGTGGTACTTCCTTCACAAAGTGCTGCTCTGAACAAAATAGGAAAATGAATATTTTCGATATATTTTTGAACTAGGCAAGGAATGTTTTTGACATATTTGATGAAGATATGATCCAAAACATTTATGAGAATTTTTGGGGAATTTTTGGAATAACAGAAATATAGGTTGCTTCACAACCTAGGGCAAAAACTGCCACATGGACATGACACATAGGCAAAACTGATGAGATGGCGCCTAGTCATCACAACCCACCACAATCTACAAGGCTATGACCATCTATATTGGTTGTTAACAACTAGAAATAAGGCAGCAGACTAGCACTATTTGCTTTGTGACCATTTCGTGTAAGGACATTACGACCTTTCTGACCAAAATGGTCGCAATGGTTTAGGGTTTGGAGCTCCCCGAACAGCTTTTGACCAATTGGTCTGAAATGGTCATAGATCTATGACCAATTCTTCCAGGGTCACTAACAGAAGGTCACTAGTTGACATATTTCTTGTAGTGGCGGCGTGGTCAATGTGGTCAACGACCGAATTCCATCGGAAGAATACTGTACGTGGAGAGGCTGACAGCTCGGTCCATGGCAGCCGCAAGGAAGTGCCTCCTTATTACGCGGAAAATAATTATTCCTCCACCTGACAGCAGGGACCCACCGGACGGGCCACCAGTATTTCGCGAAAAAAAAACGTTTGCCCCTGACTGCTAGGGCCCACCCGACGGGCCACCGTATTTCGTGAAAAAAAACGTTCCCCCCGCTGTCAGCTCGGACCCACCGGAAGTGCCTCCTTATTACGCACAAAAAAATGAATACCCCCCTGCTAGCTGGGACCCACCTTTGTGGGAGGCTGACTTGTGGGCCTACTAAGTTGACGGGGACGGAGGGCTTTGTCAACTTAGTCAATATAAATGATTCTAGCTCCACTGATCGTACGATGTCCATCCAACGGCCGTATTGCTTCTACAACATTTGGTCTTCTTGCTCCAGCCGCCCAAAGCAGCGCTGGTCGTGCCGCATGCTCCTGCTTCCCGTGGCCGGATGTGCTGCCACGGAGGCCTCACCGCCCCCTACTATTCCCACCGCTGGCCAGGCCCTGCGGCGACAGCAGCCTCACACTGCAGCCGAACCAGTGAACCCTCGTACTCCTCTCCGGCTCCCCGGCTCCCCGTCGTCCCCTTCCTAGGCCTCGCCATCATCCACCCCCTTGGTGCTCTCGGCATGGCAGCTGGGTCCACGGCCGCAGCAAGGAAGGAAAATAATTATTCCTCCACCTGACAGTGGGGACCCACCGGACGGGCCACCGTATTTCGCGAAAAAAACATTTCCCACTGACTGCTGGGACCCACTAGCTGCACCTTCGCATGCAAGGAAGTGCATCCGGGCAAAAAAAAAATTCACCCCCCTAATTGCTGGGACCCACCAGCTACATCTTCGCACGCAAGGAAGTGCGTCCGGGCAAAAAAAAACGATTCGCCCCCTGACTGCTGGGACCCACCAGCTACATCTTCGCATGCAAGGAAGTGCATCCGGGCAAAAAAAACGATTCACCCCCCTGACTGCTGGGACCCACCAGCAACATCTTCACAGGCAAGGAAGTGCCTGACAGTCGGGGCCCACCTAATCGAAGCGTACATAGCGTTGTCATTCTGGTCGCGAACGTGTACATACATACTGGTTGATGTAGAGGCGCGCACGTGTCGTAGTAGAGGCGCGCACATGTCGTAGTAGAGGTGCGCACGTAGCATGTACACGTACATACAGCGGCGAGGGTGCAAGAAAGAAAATAAGGCCACATACGTACATACGAGCAGGGTCTCGAACGCCTACTTGTGCATACGTACATGGCTGGGTCGGAACGGAGAAACAGCGTCGTCGTCGTGTTCATCGGGAGCCAACCGGCTGGGTCGGAACAGAATGCATGGTCGTGTTCATCGGGAGGGCTTGGACGGAACAGGCGATGGAAACGAGGCCTAGCATACCACACAACGGAGGAAACAGTCTTGTCTTCGACCGGCCACATTCGAAATGGGATCATGTTGATCGGGAGGGGCCTGACGTACCACAAAACGGAGGAAACGGACCTCCTACGGTCGAAACAGGGTTCATGTTGATCGGGAGGGGTGTGGCGTACCGCAAAACGGAGGAAACGGACCTCCTACGGTCGAAACGGGGGTCTTGTTGATCGGGAGGGGTGTGGCGTACCGCAAAACGGAGGAAATGGACCTCCTACGGTCGAAACAGGGGTCCT
>NC_041383.1:6470720-6543137 GCF_002162155.2 Triticum dicoccoides | reverse complement strand
TCCAATCGATCAGCTTCAGTTAGCAGCAGTATCGAAGGAATCGCTCCATCGGGTTCAGTTCAAAGCCATTGATCGATCGCTCGGGTTCAGTAACGCGTAGCCTGTAGTGCAATCGCTCGGGTTCAGTTAGAGCCCAACGCCTCGCTCAGGTTCAGTTAGAGCCAACGCCTCGCACACACGCACGTACGTGTACGAGAGAAACGCGCATCGCTCGGCCCCCGACCTCCCACCGTAATCGGCAACTCCCCGAAATTTTCCTCCCCCTCGCTTCTACCATGGTTTTTTCCGTCATGGATGGCCCAAAGAATGTCATGCAGCTGCGTCTCCGGCCCGCCCAGGATGAAAAGCCCATTTTCTGTCATGATTTTTTGTCATAGAAGTAGGAGCCCACCACATCTATGATGATACCGGGTTTTGTCACAATTATCGTCATAGAAGTGTCATACAGAAAAAAATTCGTTCGGCCCAAAATGTCACGGATGTGTCTTTTTTTTGTAGTGCTCTTATGATGTTTGAGTAGATCTGTTTTGTCCTATGGGTTAATTGATGATCGTGATTGGTTTGAGATGCATGTTTTATTATTGGTGCTGTCCTATGGTGCTCTCCGTGTCGCGCAAGCATGAGGGATCCCCGTTGTAGGGTTTGCAATATGATTATGATTTTCTTATGGTGGGTGGTGTGAGTGAACAGAAGCACAGACCCGAGTAAGTAGGTTGTTTGCGTATGGGATAAAGAGGACTTGATACTTTAATGCTATGGTTGGGTTTTACCTTAATGAATCTTTAGTAGTTGCGGATGCTTGCTAGAGTTCCAATCATAAGTGCATATGATCCAAGTAGATAAAGTATGTTAGCTTATGCCTCTCCCTCAAATGGAATTGCAATAGTAATTACTGGTCTAGTTATTGATTGCCTTGGACAAATAACTTTCTCATAACAAAAAGCTCTCTACTAATATTTACTCTATTGCTTCTTTATCTAAACAGCCCCTAGTTTATATTTACTTGCTCTTTATATTCTTTCAAACCTATCCAACAACACCTACAAAGTACTTCTAGGTTCATACTTGTTCTAGGTAAAGCGAACATCAAGCATGCGTAGTGTCATATCAGTGGCCGATAGGACTTGAGAGAGTATTTGTTCTACCTTTAGCTCCTTGTTGGGTTCGACACTCTTACTTATCGAAAGAGGCTACAACTATCCCGTATACTTGCGGGTTATCAAGACCTTTTTCTGGCGCCGTTGCCGGGGAGTCATAGCATGGGGTGAATATTCTCGTGTGTGCTTGTTTGCTTTATCACTAAGTAATTTTTATTTGCTGTTCTTAGTTATGGATATGGAACACGAAATACCAAAAAAATTAGGTGTACTTGCTACTCATGGAAATGGGGAACCTCCTAAAACCCTCGATGCTCGTTATGTTCAAGATATTATGTACTACTTTGATAATCCTGAGAAAACCCAATTCAATTATGTTATGGGAGACACGTTGGATCAACGTGAATACTTTAGGGATTATCGCTTGACACAAAAAGGGAAACTATTATGGGATCAAATTTCTATGTTGCGTTGGTATGCTCGTCAACTATGCTTGATACATGATTATACTTGCTCCTCTAGGATGAAGGCTCCACACCTTCCCTTTTCATGCAAATTTAATGATAATGAAACCTTAGCTTCTTATGCTAATGGTATCTATGATTACTATGATGTGGAACAAATAGAAGAATTTGTTGCTTTTATGGGTGCTTATGAGATTGAATCTATGTTTAAAGCGTTTGACGATTTTGATGATTCAGTTTATAGACCAGAAAATCTTGCTATACTTAGATATTGCTATGAAAATTATGAATACAATTACAATATTAATGCATTTATTGAGAAAGTCTCCACTGTCCAAGAAGAGACTAATATTTTGCAGGAAGCTATGGAAGAAGAAATTGATGAAACTGTGAGCTCATTGGATGAAAAAGTTGATGAGGAGAGCGAAGAACAAAAGGAGGAAGAGCGGATTGATCACCCATGCCCACCTTCTAATGAGAGTAACTCTTCAACTCATACATTGTTTAATTCCCCTTCCTGCTTACCGAAGGATGATTGCTATGATGATTGCTATGATCCCGTTGATTCTCTTGAATTATCCCTTTTTGATGATGCTTGCTATGCTTGTGGCCAAGATGCCAATATGAATTATGCTTATGGAGATGAACTTGCTATAGTTCCTTATGTTAAACATGAAATTGTTGGTATTGCACCCACGCATGATAGTCCTATTATCTTTTTGAATTCTCCCAACCACACTATATCGGAGAAGTTTGTGCTTATTAAGGATTATATTGATGGGTTGCCTTTTACTACTACACATGATAATTTTGATAGATATAATATGCATGTGATTGCTGCTCCAACTTGCATTATTATGAGAGAGGAACTATATCTCCACCTCTCTATGTTTCCAATATGATAAAATTGCAAGAAACTGTTTATACTATGCATTGGCCTTTACTTGGTGTGCATGAATTGTTCTTTTATGACATGCCGATGCATAGGAAGAGAGTTAGACTTTGTTGTTGCATGATATATTTTACCTTGTGCTCACTACTAAATTACAAATCATTGTTAATTAAATTTAGCTTTGATATACCTTGCGATCCGGGTGGATCCATTACTTGAGCACTATATGCCTAACTTAATGGCTTTAAAGAAAGCGCTGCCAGGGAGACAACCCAGAAGTTTTAGAGAGTCATTTATTTCTGTTGAGTGCTTTTATATAGTTTAAAAAAAATAAAAAAATAAAGAGGGGGACCTAAAAACTTTTCAAAAAGGAAAGTGAAAGTGAGAGAGACAAGCATTGTTGAAGTGGAAGAGCTCCTTGAACTTTGTTCATGCTCACGGAAACTTTGTCAATCTTAATTAGAGAAACTTTTCATCAAAAAAAATTATCCCCTTGTAAAATTCCATTTTATTATAAAAATAATGTGCCAAGGTTTGCCTTTAGGATGTTTACAATGCTTGTTGGTTTGTACGGTGCAGGACAGAAACATTGGCTGTAGTGCGCGATTTTACATTTTTTAACCGGAACGTCAATTGGTTCTGATTTCTTTTGAACTGTCTTTCTGTACAAATTTTTTATTTTTCCCAATTTTGGTAAAATTGTTGGAGTACCAGAAATATGGTGAATGTTCAGATTGCTACAGACTGTTCTATTTTTCACAGATTCTGTTTTTGATGCATAGTTTGCTTGTTTTGATGAATCTATCAATTTATATTAGTGGATTAAGCCATGGAAAAGTTATATTAAAGTAGACACAATGCAAAAACAAAATATGAATTGGTTTGCAATAGTACTTAGAGTGGTGATTTGCTTTATTATACTAACGGATCTTACCGAGTTTTCTGTTGAAGTTTTGTGTGGATGAAGTGTCTAATCGAGGATGTCTCGATATGAGAAAAAGGAAGAGAGGCAAGAGCTCAAGCTTGAGGATGCCCGAGGCACCCCAAGTAAATATTCAAGGAGACTCAAGCGTCTAATCTTGGGGATGCCCCGAAAGGCATCCCCTCTTTCTTCAACAAGTATCGGTATGTTTTCGGATTCGTTTCGTTCATGCGATATGTGCAAGTCTTGGAGCGTCTTTTGCATTTAGTTTTCACTTTTATTTTATGCACCATGCTGGTATGAGATAGTCCTTGGTTTATTTATATAATTCTCATTGCACTTCACTTAAATCTTTTGAGTATGGCTTTATAGAATGCTTCATGTGCTTCACTTATATCATTTGAAGTTCGGATTGCTTGTTTCTCTTCACATAGAAAACCACCATTTGTAGAATGCTCTTTTGCTTCACTTATATTTGTTAGAGCGTGGGCATATCTTTTGTAGAAATAATTAAACTCTCTTGCTTCACTTATACCAATTTAGAGAGATGACAGGAATTGGTCAATCACATGGTTAGTCATAAAATCCTACATAAACTTGTGGATCACTGAATATGATATGTTTGATTCCTTGCAATAGTTTTGCGATATAGAGGTGATAATATGTGGGAGGTACTAGTAGATGGTTGTGTTTAGTAAGGATGTTGGTGTTAAGGTTTGTGATTCCCGAAGCATGCACGTATGGTCTACTAACTACGTAACCAAATTGGCGCGCATTGTATTTTGATTGTTTATCTTTGCGTGAAGGTCGGGGGCACGCGATGGTTAAATCCTACCAACCTCCCCCTAGGAGCATGCACGTAGTACTTTGTTTCAAGGGCTAATAAATTTTTGCAATATGTATGTGAGTTCTTTATGACTAATGTTGAGTCCATGGATTATATGCACTCTCACCCTCCCATCATTGCTAGCCTCTTTGGTACCGTGCATTGCCCTTTCTCACCTTGAGAGTTGGTGCAAACTTCGCTGGTGCATCCAAACCCCGTGATACGATACGCTCTATCACACATAAGCCTCCTTATATCTTCCTCAAAACAGCCACCATACCTACTATCGGTGTCAAAACCGGCGGATCTCGGGTAGGGGATCCCGAACTGTGCGTCTAAGGCTAATGGTAACAGGAGACTGGGGACACGATGTTTACCCAGGTTCGGGCCCTCTCGATGGAGGTAATACCCTACTTCCTGCTTGATTGATCTTGATGATATGAGTATTACAAGAGTTGATCTACCACGAGATCAGAGAGGCTAAACCCTAGAAACTAGCCTATGGTATGATTGTTGATGATGATCGTGAGTCCTACGGACTAAACCCTCCAGTTTATATAGACACCGGAGGGGGCTAGGGTTACACAGAGTCGGTTTACAGAGGAGGAGATCTACATCCGGATCGCCAAGTTTGCCTTCCACGCCAAGGAGAGTCCCATCCGGACACGGGACAAAGTCTTCTATCTTGTATCTTCATAGTCCAATAGTCCGGCCAAAGTATATAGTCCGGCAGTCCGGATACCCCCTGATCCAAGACTCCCTCAGTAGCCCCTGAACCAGGCTTCAAAGACGATGAGTCCGGCACATAGATTGTCTTTAGCATTGCGAGGCGGGTTCCATCTCCGAATACACCAAGATAAATTCCGAACACAAGGACCGTGTCCGGCTCCATTCCATATACCACCGTAAAGAGAATAATAATAATCCATGGATTCAATTTGCTGACAATTCTTCGAAAAGTGACATCACGCCATGGTCCGGTCCTTATTCGAACCATTCCTACATCTTACCACCGCACACACCACGAGGCGGTTTCCTTGGCACGTCATGTCAGAGCAGAAATCGTGTCCCCCTTATTATGGGATTCTCATCAATACGGGTATGGGTAATCCAAAGTCCTGAACGACCACGCTCGAGGACGCTTGATATTATTCCCCCTTTTTAGAGGAGCCGAGGCCCCCACGCTCGCACATCTCGCGCCTTGAGTTCCAACACCCAAAGATCGAGCTCAAGCACCTCGGATCTTCAATCATGTCCGGATCTGACCATCAAGGCCGATGGATGGCTTCCTCCGTCACAGAGGAGGATATTGCGAAGCTCGGGGAGGCTGGGTATTTGACCGCCAATGTCAAGCACAGGCTTCCAGTTCCCGAACAGGTTATCCCTACTCCCGAGACCAACGAGAGCATCATGTTTGTCTCCCACTTCCTCCGGGGCTTAGGTCTTACTCTTGATCCCTTCGTGAGGGGGCTCATGCACTACTACGGGCTAGATTTCCATGATCTAGCTCCGGATTCCATCCTCCACATCTCGTCATTCATCGTCGTGTGTGAAGCCTTCCTTCACATTTGCCCCCCACTTCGGCTTATGCCTCAAGACTTTCGATGTGAAGCCGAAGATAATTGAGGAGCAACACGCAAAGTGCGGAGGTGCCATAATAAGCAGGAACGATGATGCCCCGTGGCTCGAAGGCTCCTTCCCGGAGGTATCTGATTTATGGCAACGGAGGTGGTTCTATGTCACAGCTCCCTGAGGCTCAAAGTGGGCGGCCGCGCCTGCCTTCTGCTCGGGTCCTGATACTTCTCCAACGTATCTATAATTTTTGATTGTTCCATGCTATTTTATTATCTGTTTTGAATGATTATGGGCTTTATTATACACTTTTATATTACTTTTGGGACTAACCTATTAACCGGAGGCCCAGCCCATATTGCTGTTTTATTGCCTGTTTCAGTATTTCGAAGAAAAGGAATATCAAACAGAGTCCAAACGGAATGAGACCTTCGGCAGCGTTATTTTTGGGAAGAATATCACCCAGGAGACATGGAGTTCACGTCAGAAGAGCCTCGAGGAGGCCACGAGATAGAAGGGCGCCCCCCCCCCCTACTGGGCGCTCCCCCTGTCTCATGGGCCCCTCGAGCACCCCCCGACCGACTTCTTTCGCCTGTATAGTCCCACGTACCCGAAAAACATCCACGGAGAAGATAGATCGGGAGTTCCACTGCCGCAAGCCTCTATAGCCACCAAAAACCTCTCGAGAGCCCTTCCCAGCACCCTGCCGAAGGGGGGATCCATCACCGGTGGCCATCTTCTTCATCCCGGCGCTCTCCATGACGAGGAGGGAGTAGTTCATCCTCGGGGCTAAGGGTATGTACCAGTAGCTATGTGTTTGATCTCTCTCACTCTCTCTCTCTCTCTCTCATGTTCTCTCTTGTGTTCCCTCTATGGCATGATCTTGATGTATCCCGAGCTTTGCTATTGTAGTTGGATCTTATGATGTTTCTCCCCCTCTACTCTCTTGTGATGAATTGAGTTTCCCCTTTTGAAGTTATCTTATCAGATTGAGTCTTTTATGAGAACACTTGATGTATGTCTTGCCGTGCTTATCTGTGGTGACAATGGGATATCATGTGCCTCTTGATGTATGTTTTGGTGACCAACTGACGGGTTCCGCCCATGAACCTATGCATAGGGGTTGGCACACGTTCTTGACTCTCCGGTAGAAACTTTGGGACACTCTTTGAAGTACTTTGTGTTGGTTGAATAGATGAATCTGAGATTGTGTGATGCATATCGTATAATCATGCCCACGGATACTTGAGGTGACAATGGAGTATCTAGGTGACATTAGGGTTTTGGTTGATTTGTGTCTTAAGGTGTTATTCTAGTACGAACTCTTGAATAGATTGATCCGAAAGAATAACTTTGAGGTGGTTTCGTACCCTACCATAATCTCCTTGTTTGTTCTCCGCTATTAGTGGCTTTGGAGTGACTCTTTGTTGCATGTTGAGGGATTGTTATATGATCTATCTATGTTATTATTGTTGAGAGAACTTGCACTAGTGAAAGTATGAACCCTAGGCCTTGTTTCCCATCATTGCAATACCGTTTACGCACACTTTTACCACTTGTTACCTTGCTGTTTTTATAATTTCAGATTACAAATACCTTTATCTACCATCCATAATGCACTTGTATCACCATCTCTTCACCGAACTAGTGCACCTATACAATTTACCATTGTATTGGGTGTGTTGGGGACACAAGAGACTCTTTGTTATTTGGTTGCAGGGTTGTTTGAGAGAGACCATCTTCATCCTACGCCTCCTACGGATTGATAAACCTTAGGTAATCCACTTGAGGGAAATATGCTACTGTCCTACAAACCTGTGCACTTGCCGGCCCAACAACGTCTACAAGAAGAAGGTTGTGTAGTAGACATCAGGCCCTCCGCCACAACTGGCCTCGTGGGCCAACGTGGGACTAAACTGGGGGCCTGCGAACGATGTACCCATGATACAAAGCCGCATTCGAGAGCTTCTAGAGAGGGACATTAGTCTCGTCAAAATAATCCAAGTAATGCTAGTCCGGCGGATCTTGCCGTGCAAACGCCAGCCTCTCCGGATGTGGGAATTCAATCCAGAAGGTCCACGGACCATTCAGCACTTCTTCGGCATAACGCCTGAAGGGATGCATAAACTGTTCTTCGGACCATGAATAGAGTGTCCGGACACAACCGAGGATGCGGGCCTAAGCTGTAATCGCCTCGATACTCAAGTAAGTAACCCCATAACCGAATACCTTGCTTATATCTGTCATAGCATTGTTCTAAACACTGTTCGCAACCAGGATTGTCTTAGAAAGGCGGAGAGGATCAGGTGTCCGGCCCCTCTTCCCGATGGTTCGCCCGGCCCGGCAATGGCCAGGATCCTCGAACCCTTAGTCGGGTGCCACCAGAAAGAGCCAAAGGGGAGAGTGGGGAGGCCACGAGTAGGCCTCACACACCGCGCATCCGAACCGGGGGAATCAGTGCCTCTACAGAGGAGGAGAATCGGGGAGGCCACTCTGAGTTTTCCTCCCCCCGCGGGAAGAAGAGGGCCGCCTCTGAAGATTTGGAGACGGGGGCGCCTAAACATGGGAAAAGAACCTCGCTAGAGGACCCTGCCTCAAAGGGCGTCCTCGCCGTACAGCGCCCGCCAACGGGCCAGCCCTCCACCGAGCTGTAAGTTTAATCAAGCAAGGATCTTATTTCTTCTTCCTCTGAGAGTAATGACCAGGGCCTGTTTTTGTAGTCCAGCCAGCAGTTCGTCTCAACAGGGTTCGTCCTCGGGGGATCTTCTTCCGGAGATGATCGAGAGTGAAACCCCACCGGCCTCTTTGCCCTGTGGGGCGGGCGAAACTGAGGTATCATCACGGAGGAGTCCGGATCCAATGGGGCCAGAAGCTAACACTTCGGTCGCCCCGAGCCCAGCGCGTTCGGCTCCCGAAAAGGATCCGGGAGGGTCCGGAGTCCGTCCGAATACACTGACGGGCCTCCTGGAGTCGGCTGATCTCTTGGAGGGTCATCGTACCCTAATGGGTACGGTGTTGGAGAAAATCTCCTCCACCACAAGCGGTTTAAACGAAGCTTTTAGGAGCCTGCTCAAAGGCTTTGAGGTAAGCCATAATTTTTAGTTGAACCGCGTGTGATACAGGCGCTCTGTATAGATAGTAGCCCCTGAGACTACGGATGGCAGCCCATGGCGGCAAACGGAGGATCACACTCCCAGATTATGATCGTACCTGTATTGATGTGCAGGTTGCTAAGGGTTCGGTAATAGACCAGGACGCTGAATGTGCCGAATTGAGGCGGCAGATTAGCGTTGTGGAGGCCGACGTCACGCTTGTGAACAAGCGATTCGAGGAGTCGCAGAGTATGTTTTCCTATATCCACATCTATCTGTGCAATAAGGTTTGAAATACTAATGTGGCGTTATGTAGTTGTAGGCGGAGCTTCTGCCATTGAGGCCCTGAGGGCGGAGCTTGCTCTAGCCAAGGACAAGCCCGGATTAGCAATGCGGCTGCTCTGAAGGCAGCCGAAGAATTGAGAGCCGAACAGGCCGCTCGTCACCGAAGCAAGAAGAAGATAGCCGAGATGGCTGTGGAGCTGAGGGACGCCGCCGGCCGGTATGAGCTTCTCGAAAAGGAGAATCAAACAAAGGCGGCCGACTTTTTTTGTTCGTGCCTAGTACTTGAGTTAATATATCAGGCAATGCACTGGTACGGAGGGATTATCCTTTTACTCCCTCCTTTTTGGTTTATAGGGCTTATCTCAAAATTTTAGTTTTCCCATTTTATAAGTCTCAATTTGGTTGTTCCCCATCACATGTTTAGATTTCAAGGTGCAATAAATCATTACATGCAAGTATTAAGAGAAAATTGACCAATGCATGTACTTTATGCATGCATGCATTGCAATTAACGCATTCGTAAACACATTTTTTGAGGAAAACAAGCGCATTAATTGAGTGGTTTTGCAAACTACAACAATTGTTCCACCACTCACCATCTACCTTGGTTGGTCAGATTTTTCAATTGAGCCCTATAAACCGGAAAGGAGGTTTAACTAAGCAAAATATTTGACCAAATCCTTTCTTAAGAAATACAACAGGGCAGATGTACGGCTTGAAATTTTATTGCTTGATGCAGGTTATGGTATTGTTTCGAATCCTGGGTCTTAAATTTCAGAAAATCCAAAAGGGAGCATAAATTCTTGAAACTGAGCATGGTCACGTGATATGGCACAAATATTACTTCGTAAGTTTTTTCTTCAATTCGAGACAAGCTGCTTATGACAAGTTGCATAAATGAAGAGCCAAGGTATTTTGGAACAAAGACCTGTCATGGTTTTTTTGCGGGAAAAGACCTGTCACGTTAAGGCAAACGCTTTTACTATTGAAACCGTGGGCGTTTACGTGCCGCCACGAGTCCCCGCTTCTCATCAGCAGGTGTCGTCCCAGCAAGCGTGTGAGTCGACGGGAGGCGTGCGAGCAGACCGCTGCGCCGGCTGTCAGGGAGGCGTGCGAGCAGACCGTTGTGCAAACTCACTGGGAGGCGAACCCTTTGACCAGGCTCCGCCACCCACCGTCGTCCCAACTGCTCCCACTTCTAATGTCGCCAGCGCCGCAGTTTAAAATCAACCCCGCACTACCCGGTATCTCTACAATCCTCTCTCTTCCTCTCCGATTCTCCCGTCGTCTACCTCCAACTAGCCTGGCCTAAACGTACGCCATGCTGCATCATGATGGTCTGCCCTTAGTGTTCCAGTTTCATGAGGAAGACACCCAGCCGGAGTCTCAAGAACATAAGGCGCTTTGGGACGAGCTTGAATTGGCCTTGCGGGAAGACGCCGCGCCTATCCCCGCTCCCGTTCCGGCTCCCGTTGCCCCGACTGCGCCAGAGCCCATCCCCGTGGCATTGATGGGCTGGGAGCCGCACATTGTCGCCGAGCTTGATGCCACGGGGTTCCACGAGGTCCCCACTGACTTTCACGCGCCCGTGCACCTGCCAGCGCATGCGCCTGCGCGTGCACTGACGCGCATGCCCGTGCCGGTGCCTGTGCACCTGCCAGCGCATGCGCCTGCGCGTGCACTGACGTGCGCGCCCGTGCCGGTGCCCATGCACATGAACGTCTCCGCCGCGCCGTTGACAGCGCCTGTCCCCGCGCGGGTGCCAGTGCCCCTCTCAGCGGCATGGATGGCCGCCGTCGACCGCTTCCTTGCACCAACGCCAGTCGCCTCCTCCCACCAGTTGACTCGCTCCGAAGTCCAGAACATTTGGCCTTCCTTGAAGCTAGGCCAACGTCCAGGAGTACGCCAACAATGGCGCAAGACGCCGCCGTCGCCGTCGGTCAGTGGCCCGACGACACACAGAGCACGGCAGAGGAGCCGCTTCCCACCGCTAGACGCCCCCGCCGCTGCCGCGTAATCTAAATTTGCCGTGAAAAACGTTCGGATTGCCATGCTTAAAATCCAAACGTTTATCATTTCCGTTTATTTTATATCGATCGTCGTATAATTTAAAGTAGGAGTCAGACCGAACGAAATGTGTGGTTTGATCGATTGAATGTTCTGCTAGAGTCGTATCAAATTAAATATAAAACGTCATCAAGCCACATGTATTCCTTGTCATCCAACGACCTAGACTGCTTCAATGTCGAGCGCTCAACACGTTTAGCGTGCAATTAATTTCATGCCAAAAATAGTGCTAATCACATGACAACACGCAAATAATATCCTAGTAGTTAATAGCCGCATGCACCTAATATACTTCCAAATTAACGTGCATTGCACGTACACACTGACTAGTGCTGCTAGTACGTGAAACTGTTGCCGTGACTTGTGAGTTGTGAACGCGTCCAGATATGGTCAACGGCAACATCGCCCGCGAGTTCTTCCTGTTTGCCCGTGCGTCTAAACGCAGAAGGGGAGGAGAGAGAGAGAGCACACATGGAACCCACCAGTAAGTGAAGGCGAATAGTACTAAAAATAATATTACATGTTATCCATTAATTAGGCTGTGGTAATATAAAAACATTATGTGAACAAAGGGGGTACAACAAACATTGCTATTCTACGTATGTTGCCTATTGACGTGCGGCTTGAAGGCCCGGTCGCATGTTCGATCCTCGTCCTTTATTTTTTAATTTGTATATGGATCCAAATTTGTTTCATGACATGTGGGCCCCTTGGTGTGTAGTTTGTAGCACTCTAATTTGTGGGTCGAAATTTGTTCCATTCCAAGTGGGCTATCGGTGTGTAGTTTTGTAGCTTATTTATAATAATTAAAGAGAACAGCATAGTTTTTTCAATAATACCATGGTGCGATGTTGAAGGTGAGAAAGGACGTGCGAGAGAGCGATGACCGAGCCAGAGGGAAATCAACTAGGGGAGTTGCATGGGTTGCAACGGCGTTTGGAGTAGTTGTGGGCCGAATGCTACGAAAATATAATCTAAACCGACCGGAATAAATGCCTACACAAATTAATCCAAGGTTGGAGTGCCCCTCGCAATGTAAATAGCTCCGGCTTTGCGAGGGATGGAGAGGTAGTAGCTTCAACGCGTGGAAGATACGGTATGAGAAAGTGAGGTCAATCGAGAGACATATAGATAGAGAGACAAAGTGAGTGTGCTCCGGAGAGATATTGTCCGATTGAGCTTTTGGTAAGGGTGAGGGCTGTAAGATAGAGCTTGAGAGATGATCCAGTCACAGACGTGTAGATATATTTTGTGCATGGGAGGAAGCAAGGTCAACCGATCACATAGGGTCGTCGTGCGATCGAAAGAGTGAGACGGGTTGGAGAGAGTGACCTAGATAGACGATGTGCGTGAGAGAGTATACAATGTGAATAGGTCGAATTAGGCTCAAACATGGTGATATATCGTTTTTGTCCGAGAAAGAGCGAGGTAAATCGAGACATACACACACACACACACAGAGAGAGAGAGAGAGAGAGATTGAGTGAGCGTGGCCCACCATGAGGTCGAAAGAGTGGCGGCAGCTTGGATGGACTGACCTAGATAGACAATCTGCGTGAGAGAGTATAGAGTGTGTCGATCGAGGCCCGAACAGGGAGATATATCATTTGTGTGTGAAAGAAAACAAGGTTAAACGAGACTCAGATAAAGAGAGCGAGATTGAGAGAGTGTGGCCCGCCGTGCGGAAGAAAGAGTGAGACAGTCTCGAGGGAGTGACCTAGATATACAATGTGCGTTCGTGCGCACGAGAGGTTGGGGGGCTAGATAGGCAATGCATGTATTTAGCGCGAGAGGGTGAGAGGGAGAGGGGGAGAGAGAGAGCTCGGCATGGGGTGCAATGGCGGGTGTGTGAGGTAAATACATTTGGTAACAGTAGTGGAAAAAGGGGTTGTGTAGTTGAGAGACTTAGAAATCGAAACATGGAGAGAAAGAATGAACGTGTGTTGGAAATCGATAGCTTGCTAAGGTGGTTAGGAGAGGAAGATTGGCCGATATAGGAAGTATGTAGCGTTTGTGCCCGGGGGGGGGGACTAAAAACAACATTTCAATGTACATAGACTTAATATCGATGTTCCAATTCGGTGTACATTGTAAGATTTGAACCGAGGACCAGGCATACGGGTAATTATTTCAAATTCGTGCCATACTAAGTTTCGAAAAGTTGACATTGGCTCAATTTGTTGTGCTATTTTGTAGGTCATATGTTTGAATCCATCCAAAAGTTTTCTCACTACCATGGTGTTCATCATATACATATGAATTTGTATTAAAAAAAGTAGCATGGATACAGTGAAATGCGAAATCCACGTTAGAATTGGAGATCGCTACGTGACACACACTCTAATTCAAATAACTAACTACGTGACACACACTCTAATTCAAATAACTAATTATGTGACACACTCTAATCCACGTTAGCGTGGGTACCATTTTGATTTTTTTTTCAAATAACTCCTCATTAATTAATTTATAGTACTCCCTATGTTCACTTTTATAAGACCTTGAAGACATTTCAGACAACGTGCAAAACAGTTCATTTTAAGTTGCCTGAAACGACTTACAAAAGTGAACGGATGGAGTATCTCGTTTCGAATAACTAATTATTGCAAGGAAAACACGGGCATGGTAATACATACAGATTCGTTTGCAAATGAAAGAAGATTCGTTTGCATTCTCAAATGTAGGCGCACCAGGCAGACCAGGGTCATGTCGGGGTGGATGCTGCTTCGGTGCCTTAAAGGCAACATCCCTTGGGTGACTGACATGTGGGCCAGCCACCTGTTGGGCCCACATGTCATGGACGCAAAGGCATGTGCCTTAAGGCACCGAAGCGTAGTCCTGTCGGGGTGGTCGCGTGTGTCGGACGGACGCGTAGCACCCAGACACCCACCCCCCTCCCCCCAAAAAAAGGACGACGACAATATAAGTTCACGCTTCCACGTTTCAGATTGAAATATCTGGCGGCCCCAATTCCAGCCCTGCAAAATCTCTCTTCTCCACCGTCCCATTCCGCGCCCAGATTGCTCAGATACCTAATTCGCCGCCATCCCTCGAATCGCCCCTCGTCTCGTCTCTTTCCCCACCGTTCCCCACCTCTGTGCCGGACGACGACGACGAAGACGACGGACGCGCTTCACAACCACACCAGAGCTACCACATCTACGCCCTCGTCCGCCTCACCGGGTGGTCCACCGACAACGTCGGCTGCCGCAACTGACGTGCCTCACAGACACCGAATTCAACTGCATCAGGTGCGCTTCACCGACGCCGTCTCCCAGCTCACCGGGGCTACTTCACCGAGCACATCGTTGCACCTCCTCCCCCCGACGTCATTGGGGCTTCACCAACGGTCTCGTCTACCGCATCGTATCACTCCGCTGCCACTCAAGATCTGCATCCGTGCGCGGCCAGCCAACGCCAGCGCATCACCCTCAACGGCTCTGAAGTGACCCGCACTCTAGCTAGGCGAGCATGCCCAAACGCCGGCCCAAACTAGGTATCCACACATCACTCCCTTGTGCACTGTTCCGATGATGTTTGGATATCCTTTCACTGCTCTTTTAGCTTACACGCCTATGCAACTCTGATTTTAACTCTTATTTCTTCTGGAGATATCATCTGAAACAAGCAATCCATTTTTTAGCGAAGCATGACGGGGATATGGGATCTGGTACACATCCTGCACACCCGTATAACCTTGTAAGTATCTGTCCTCCGGTACAACATCAAGGTCGATTCCTCTTATTTGATCAACCATTCGCCATGTCAAAAATGCAGAGGGGGATGCAAGGAGCACGAGGCCTGCACATCCAAGCAAGTGGTAACATGGACTTGTACATGGAACATCCCAAGCGCAAGCAGAGCTGCAGCGAGCCTGTACAACGGGCTAGCGTAAGTCCCTGCATTTCATTTAATTCATACTGGCATTTGTGTATGATTTGTGTGCAGTGGCTGATCCACGAATTCAAGTTACCAGGGGCGAACATTTAACTTAAAAAATACGAAGGCACTTGCCCTCCGGAAATCAACATAACCTGAGAAATGTGAAGCTACATGCACTTTGAAAACCAGCTAATGATCCCAGTTCAGATTATAAACACTAAATGATGCAAGCACCAAAAAACACAAAATGCAACATGGTGTACAAGGACTACAAACATGGTCTGTACCTACCTGAATTATTCGTTCTCTGGCTGAAAATATCGAAGTGTAATTGCACGTATAACTAGTGCGCAAACTGCATATCAATATATCTATCCTGCATAAGTATGCCAATAGTTTCAAACAACATATTAGAAAAGTATTTATGCTATGTTGTCATGATACAGGGACTTTTTGGTAGATGGCCTCGATGTTTCCTCAAGCTATGAAAATGCACTATGATTTGCTTATCATCAATGCCCGCAAATCTCTGTCTCTCTCAACATAGTAGATCATCATTAGACACTAAATCCTTCAATGAGCTTGCAAAATGCTTGCATTAGATCCCTCATTAGACACTATATGTTCATCACCAGGAGCATGTAAAATGTTTGCATAAAATCCTTCATTAGCAGTCTGTTCATTAGACACTTCTGGCTCAAGAACAACATGAGCTTGTATGTTTGCACCGGAAACTTGATTAGATACATCATATTCAGTCAGTTTAGTATTGATTGGGGGAGTTATAAAATAAGTAGAAATTGGTTTCATTTTCTCATAGATTCCCTACATACAAGCAGTTTTACAACACCGTCAGGTTTAACTATTGGCCAGAAATTGAAGAGTTGAATTAGATATAATCAGGGATGTGATGTAGCTACTCGTTGTGCATGCTACTCTTGCAAGCTGCGACTGTCTGCTTGTGCAAGCTCGATGCCATGCCCGTGCTGCCGCCGCTGCCTCCCACGCAGGCTACACCCAGGGTTGGATCTTCATCTTCTTGTCCTTCCATTCTCTTGAAGCCTGGCGACCGCCCTCCAACGAGGGCGCGAGGAAGTGTTGTGTTGCTCTGTCCAGCGGCGGCTAGGTTAGGAGCGAACCAGACTGGAGGCTGGAGCGAATGAATTGGGATTTTTCCTGCTGTTGATCGATATGGGAGGCGCTCGTTTGGGCCGCGAGCCTGCTATAGGGCCTGCCTTACACTTATGTTATTGTCCCATCCAAATTGAAACATTTTTCTTCATTTTTTACATTGCCTGTTCATGCGTTGGGACGAACAAAACTAGCGTGGCCCAACCTGGACGACTCAAACTAGGTGCACACTTTCCAGCCACCTGAGGCGGCCGCCCATACCATCCCCTATGGTGGCGTCGCCCCTTTTTGCGTGTATGATTGGATATTGAAAAATATTCCAGTGGCGCTTTTGATTTACCCACAGAATGGTTGAATTGATTGTTTCTATGAACTGAGTTCACCAATAATGTGAAGGATGCCAGTCTTTTCATCCTATTGTAGATTGCTTAGATCTCGATATGCCAAAAGTAATCGCATGAAATATACAGTAAAAGCCAGTGTGATGTGTTTGGCTACAACTAGTCCGACTACACATCCTCATATAACATATCAAGGACGCACCATCTTACCAGATTAACCATTCGACTTACCCATGCAGTGTGGGAAGAAAGAAGTACTGGGACTGCGTATCCAAGCAATTGATGCCATGGACTCCTTTATACAACCTTGTAAGCGAAAAAGAAGTTGCAGTGTGCCTGTACAAAGAACTAGCGAAGTTCAGTTACCTGCTTCTCGGAATTTTAGTTAGCCACTTATTGCAAAATTGTTCAATTACATTGTTTGGATTAATTTAGTTTGCTACTGATTACATAATGGCACAGCCTGTTAATCATATTGTAGACTGCGCCTATCTATGTGTTTGATACTTACTATTAAGAATTACCTGTTTGCCTTAACTTAAATATCTACTTGTTTGTTTAACTGCTTTGCTGCTGCAACAGCGGGTTACAATGATGTTAATAACTACTCCCTCCGTCCCATAATATAGGACGTTTTTTGACACTATCATAGTGTTAAAAAACATCTTACATTATGAGACGGAGGGAGTACTTTTCAGCATCCAACTGAAACTCTTTAATTCCTTGTTTGTTTAACTGGTTTGCTGTTATAACTCCCAGTTGAGATGTTTTGCTAACTTCAACTTTTCTGAATCCAATCGGAACTTTAATGGCAAAACAGGTTAGCCCAAGATCAAAGAGTGAGGTCCCCATGGACGTTGCATCATCCCACAGCAATGGTACCGGCCCAATCGTGCATTATGAATTGCCAACTGCTGATGCTCTAGAGGCTAAACTAGTGGTAGAAAGAGATTCTGCTTATGCAGTTAGAGATGAAGTTGACATGTTGAGGAAGCAAACAGCACAATTACAAGCAGTACTCAAGACAACCATTAAATATTTGGTGGATTTCAAAACGAAGCAAGCTGAGACTGACCAGATTGTTAAGGTCCTGAAGGAAAAAAGGAAATTAAATTCCTACTTGGTAAATCATAGGTGAAATGTTCTTTCCATAGTTGAATAACCTTTGTGTTGTCTGTTCATGTAATCAATCAAACCATTTGTTTTAGAGATCATGTAATAATTTTTTTTGTTTTTTGGTTTGTAATTTTATTTGAGCACAAGTATGTATTAATTGATAAGACTCGGAGACATTTCATTTGGATTGTTGTGCCAGACCTACAAAAATGCCAATCGGGGTGAATGTCCATTAGGAATAGTAGTAGTATAGATGGACCATAAGTGGCACGCATCAGAAAGGGCCGAGATGTTGGCTAAAAAAAAGATGTTTTTGTAGCCAAACAAAAGTACAGCGGCCTGGCTTATGTATGTTAGTTGATATTATTGATCCATATACTCTATAAGTGTTTATATGTCTGTTAGTTCTGTACATTCTTGGTTGATTGACTCGGTATTTGAATCTTGATACATCGCTTGTGTACATATCTAAATGGGAGTACACATTATGCTGCGTGTGACATTTGAGTTCGACATGAAGTGTTCCAAATATTCGAATTCACCTTAAACTGGATACTAGTTTCTGAATTTGAGTATCGGCATTTGTAAACCATATTCATATATGATAGTGGAATACATCTTTGTCGTCCTTTTGAAGATATATAAAAACACATAGAACGATTTTTTAAAGATTCATATAGGAATACAAAATGGATTAGAATTTAGTTGCCAAGGTAAACGTGGATGCTTATTGTCCCAAAATTCGAAAGAAGCTGCAAAATGTCCACTCCCACGTCGGCTGCCCGAAGCCAAGTGTTTGGGAGATGGAAATTATTGTCTACCCATTACACGGACAATCCATCGGCCCGATTTCCACTACTCTAAATAGGGGTAGGTTAGTAACTTCAATTAGACGTGACACGACCGCCTCTGAGCCCATTCCGACACAGTGGGCGGCAAACATGGGCGGCAAAACACATTTGATTCAAGCTCGTCCGAAAGACCTCTGTTTATCCCTCCATTCCCCATTCATACACGGTGGGCGGCAAAACAAACTCGACTCGGCTGAAATCGGTGTAGGCACATATTTTCAATAGGGGCAGGTTTGTAACTTCACTCAGACGTGACACAACCGCCCTACCTGTCAGCCCCGTTCATACACCGTGGGCGCCAACCATGGGTGCCAACCACCCTCTCCTCGCCCGAAATCGCTCTGGGCAAATATTGGCGAGATGCGAGATTACCGTCCTATCCCCAACCGGCGAGACGTCCAAATTTTAAACGGGGGCTAAGTTCGTAACTTTCCCATATTTCAGACAGGCGCGTCCCAAAAACATGGTTCCCTGTACCTCTCCCTCCATTTTCCCATTCATACACCATTCGCGCTAGAACACCCCATCCCCACACCAGCCTCCGTCTGCCACCCCATCCATCGCCGCCGTCCTCCACCACATCCATCGCCACCGTCCTCCACCATGCCGGAGCGCCTACCAAGACCGCGTCGTCCACTGCTAGAGATGGACGTTTCTCATCCACGGTGACGGACCAATAGCCTTGCATCGCGTCCTCTCGCTTCATCGGCGCCGCCGTCCTCTTTACCGGGGCCGCTCACACGACCTTCTCTTCCACTGCAACGGGACTTATCCCCCGATGCACCCGTCTACCATCGCAGATCTGCTTCAACGCCACTGACAGCCATCGCACCCCCGATGCCTACATGGCGCCGCAAGAGAGGTGGTACTTCATATCTCCTCAACTTTTTGATCTCAACTAGAAAATAGATCTTAACTTGGTTACTCTAATTTCTTTTCAGCTCTTAGAATTTAGTTCTTAGTTCGAAGCAAACAATGGATGCTAAATATCATTTCTCCGGTTTGCAGCTTCAAATCTGCCATGGTGCAACCATAATACGGTATAATTGATCATACTTAGGGTTTAATTGATCATGTTAGTTCCGTGGTGGTTTCTTTAATAGAAATCAGAGGGAAAACCCTCTTTTGCTAAAAACATATGCTTAGAGTTTCCCCCTTTTATGATCACTATACGATCAGAATACATGCTTCGTGTCATAATAACATTGCTCCACGCATCAAGCTAAACAAGCTTAGATGTTCAAATATGAATCTGATATTATTAAAACAGTTGTTTAATTGGTCAGCTAAATGTTCCTAAATTAGTTTCGAAAATGCATGTTCGCCGCTCGGGTGTGTATCTCTACAGGGTGCCCACGGTGGGCCGGCCCACCCTGGGATTTTGGGTCGTCCCAGGCCCCGATTCCCCTCTGTTCTGCTGTGCACTTCCGATCTCTACTCGCCCCCAGCCGCCTGCCTCGCCGGTGATTTGCCATCCCCGGACGGCATGACTCTAGGAGGAGACGCCGGACTAACATGAGGCCAGGAGCCGCTCGCCCAACTGCGTCACCGCTGCCCGGGCGCGCCGCCATGCCTACCTTCCCAGTCTGTTCAGGGCTCAGGCGTGCAACACCCACCAAGCCAACCCGATTTATCCTGAGATACATCCTCAAGACTAAGCAGCCACTCCTCATCACCCATTTTCTAATTGAGTCATTACTCATTAGGCAGGACTGTCATTAGGGTTTGTTGTGTGCTCAGTGCTACCTACACTTAATGGTTCAGATGTATTTCGATAATCTTTAGTACCTCTAAAGTTCACAGAGTTTTCAAAATTCCGGCCCTCGGAACAGAAACTAGTCATTTTGGATTGTTGGTCGTAGTGACATTGACCCAGATTACTACTGCAAGCCAGGTTTGTTGACAATTTTACTTGTCTTTCTTACTCATTCGATATAATATCCAATTGTTCACGTCGATTAGTTGCAAACAATAAGTGCTAGACAAACTTCTTCATTCAGATTTTGGACGGTCTCTTACTGTAGTTACAATTCTGCATACTTGTCCTAATAAGCTCACAAGTAAATGATTGATTCACTACATCTATGCTTGCCGTGTCATATTTGTTGTCAATATTCTTTTAGGGTGGACCACCCTGTTTCTAAATACTGGAACCGTAGACCTGAGTGAATAGTATTTCTCTATGTGATCTCTTCCATCATGTGTGGGTAACGAACACTGCATTGTATAGAAAGCAAGTGTCATTTCCAGCTTTTACATAGGTTTCGATCTTTTACATGGAATACAATCTGCCTACTTGCTTTGTGTCGCACTACCAACACTCCACCCTTGAAGCTAAACATTACACCACTCATAATTGCTTAGTTTATTTGTTTAAATACGAATTTCATATGATTCTAATATTCCTACTTCAGTTTTGAAATGTGTGCCTGCCTGTTATAGAGACATAAGGGGCTTGTATTTATGTGTGTAGTCTGGTCAGCACGGTTGGGGAGGTGAACTTTGCATATGCAGGGGTTTATAGGGAGACACTCTCCGAGTTGAATCCGCAATGCATTCCATAGATAATCTGACTACTTTTTATGTTTTCATGAATCTCAGATTCTAAACAGCATCATAATGATTATGAGCTTGCGCGCCTGAAAAGAATAAACTAGAACAATACCATGGCTGTCAAACTTGGCATTAAGGGACTGAAATCAAGTCTGGATGCAATGCAATGCAACCGCTCTCCACCTACAGATTCATGCTCAGAATATGATCCTAACAGTGATTCTGAGCTAGAGGGAGACCTAAGTCAATGTAGCTCCCTAGTGGAGGAGTCAGAGGAAGATGCCCTATCTTATTCACCCATCAAGGTACTTGCTCTAACTTTCCAAGGTTACATTGCTCGCACATATCTTGCAACTGATGCTTTGCATTGCTTCTACTTTGTTGAACTGCCATTAGCTTAGTTTACACATCGTGTATGTGAATACACCCTGCCTATCCATTTTCAGTACATATTCCATCTGTCATCATACCATATTTATCCATTCAAATGTTGTTCTTGTGTATCAGATGTTCAAAAGGAAGAGGGCGATTGCTGATCATGGAGGAGCACAAGCAAAGTATTTGGAAAAGGTAGTGGCACCTGATAAATCAAATAGCCCATTAGGTGTAGTTGCAATATCACCTGACCCACAAAATACCCCAACTCTAGCAGACTCTAGCCCTACTACACTGGTCATTTCTGATGCCCCAACTCAGCAGACCCCAACTGTAGCAAACAGTATGATTATGCCAGTTGACATAGCACCAGCTGTAAGATGCAAAAACCCCATTCCAGCAAAGAGTACACCAAATCCAGTTGCCAAATCCCTTTTCGAACCAGAGAGAGCCCCAATTGCAGCAAATAGGACCCCTGTTCCATTTCTTCCCAGTTTAGAAGACGAAGCTTATGTTGTTGTCAGGAACTTTGTGCGCATCTTTCCTTCATGGAAAGATTATACCGCAGACATAGAACAATTTCCAGTCTTCCTCTGCAACTTACGCGTAAGTAATGTACTAATGTTATTCATGGTCATTACTGCATATGTTTCTGCTGACAGAAGACACAAGATTTCATTCTTTTAAATAGGCGAGGAGCAAACTGGATTTTGATGACGAGCAAGAGTTGGTTGCGCTTTTCAAGCACTCGTTGATGAAGTATCGTTCCTACCTGAGGCAAGCGCACTTCGATGGCAAGCCTCTGAACGAAATTTCTGTAAAGTCTCCGGTGCTACATTTATCCGACGGTGACTGGAATAATCTTGTTACACATTGGTCTCGGCTGCAGCGTAAGGTACTATCTATGATATCACATCACAATTTGAACTACATTTCTGCCTTTGCCTTAATGTCTCACTTGTACGAAAACTGTTAGCAGAAGAACATTCATTCTCAAGGGACCACAGAATCTCACAACTATACTGCACACTGCATTGCTCTCGTGAGTACCTCTTGCCCTGTATGACCATACTTACTTTCATAGCTATTTGATTATGTAGCATCATTGCACATGTTAGCCTCGTAATCGCCCATTTGGTGGACATTATAAGATCCGTATGGACTCTTACACAAATTTAGAATCAACCCAATGCTTTTGAAGAGGTTTAGCTCTGCAGTCCTCTTGTAAGGATTGAACGTGGTCTATCACTGTACTTACATTAACAGCTACTCCCTCTGTCCCATAATATAAGAACGTTTTGTACAGTACACCCGTGTTCAAAACACTCTTGTATTATGGGAAGAGGGATTGGTTCATTTTGTAGCATTCTGCATCTTATCTCCCTCGCCCACCATTTACTAAAAAAGATCATATCTATATTTAATCTTACCAACAAGTAGAATACACAAACAATGCCAGTGCAGAAGTGTAGCCCATTGCTCTTGTCAGTACATTTTGTCCTGTAACGCTTGTACTTCCAGGGATTGGTAGTTGATTATGTAGCATCAATCTGCATCTTATCTTCATTATCCTCTATCCCTTCCAGTATTATCATATCTATAACTACTCTCTACAAAATGTAGAGTACAGGCAATGCTTATGAAGAAGATTCTGTGCTGAAATTCTTGAGTTATCCTTCCCTTGACATGGAGAAGGGCATTATAAAGCCGGTGTTAACTATTAATGTAAGTCAGTCCTTCTAAAGCCTTTATCCTCAACTGCTATTTAATTTGCTCATACTCCCTATCATTTACTGCTGTTTAGTTTGCTGTTCTACCAAAATGCATGTTCGTAAGAACCGTAAGTTCTAAGTTTTACTTGTAAAACCAAATTTCTTATTCATACCATGCACATTAATTAATACTCCCTATATGTATGCTTGGTTTTGTGGATCTATAATCCAGTGTGTGGTGAAGCAGCCCACGTTTGCACCTTGTCATCTCCTGTTTTATCTTACTGATGTGGCTGATGATATGAACAACATGCCATGCACATTATCCAAAATAGATACAATGATTTTCTTTGCCCTTCATCTATGCTTGTTATGTTGACATGGTAATCCAGTAGTGTGGTGAAGCTCCCCGCATTATGAACAATGCCAAATTATGCTATTGATATTTTGAACTTACTCTTTATTTTCTAATTTGAAATTGGATAGAATTGACAGAACAATTATCATCTTTGTTTATACACGTGCAAAACCTGTCATCTCTCTGCTTTGTTTCAGGATGATATGCCTGATGGCATGCACAAGTCTGCTGAAGGCTGTGAGACAAACCCAACATATATTGTAGCAAAGAAGGCAAAACATCTTGAAGATAGCGAGACAACCCCAAAGTCTTGTCTTGATGCAGTGTTCAAGTTACTTGAGACTAACAGTCAGACAAGCTCACAGAATTCGTTGTCTGAATCAGTTCGACTTCTTCAGTCCCAAGTTCTAGCAGAAAGGCATTCTGCAACTCAACTTCGACTTGAAGTCCTATCTCTAAGAAAGATTGCGGAGAACACCAATGAGAAACTCATCGCTAAACAGCTACACCTGGAAGCTATGACCGACATGCTAGGCCGGTCTCACAGCCTTGCTCAGCATCTTGCGCAGCACTTCCCCCGCAAGGCTAACCTTTCTTGAACTATCTTGGAAGTGGTCTCGGTTCAGTATTATTTTGTTACGCTGCAATGGTGCCCAGTTTTTGTAATCTGCTTCTTCGTTGCGCTTTATGATCACTGGTGGCGAACTTCGATGCCCAGTGGATGTAATATACCTTAAATCCTTTATTGTATAGTGTAGGTTTATTCTTAGTTACTATGCCGTAATTTCTTTATTGTGTAGAGTAGGTTTGTTCTTAATTCCTACTAGTTACTGCCATCATTCGCTATCTGAAAAAAAATCAGATGTAGTCGACCGGGCCGAAACATTCGATAACGGGCCAGGTTTTTAGCGGGCCACAATTGGGCCGGCCTGCGTCTTTCTTGGGCCCGAACAATTGGTGCCTTCACACATTGCGCAAGGCCCAAACTTACACCGGCCTATATTTTAGTTGGACCTTTTGTCGACCCAGCGCTTAGTTCGGCCCAGGTAGCGTTGGGCCATTAACAGGCTGAATATTGTACTGGCCTGTTACGGCCGAGATGAAACCACGGGCCTTTAGCAGGCCAAAATGCATGTTGGGCCTCAATTTTCACTATTCGTCGACGGGCCTTCAGCAGGCCAAAATGTAGACCGGGCCGTTATGGGCCCAATTAGCTCACGGGCCGTTACCAGGCCGAAACATATCTCAGGCCTTAGTTGGCCCACTGATATCATGGGCCTTTAAGAGGCCGAAAGCTTAGTACAGGCATCAACGGTCCGAATTACGCGACAGGCCTTTAACAGGCCCAAAGTCACGTTGGGCTTAACTGTTGCCACCTTTAGCACGGGCAGTTAGTGGGCCCGATGTCTCGTCGGACCATATATGGCCCATGGGCAGCACGGGCCATTCCTAGGCCGAAAGTCACACCGGGCTGAAATGGGCCCATGTCTACATCAGGCCTCTAACAGGCCGAAAGTCACTGGGCTATAGTTGGGCCCGAATATTCGGCGAACAATTAACGGGCCAGATCTGGCTTCGGGGCGCAAATGGGTCCAAATATTGGGCGAACAATTAACGGGCCAGATCTGGCTTCAGGCCGTAAATGGGCCCAAATATTGGGCGAACAATTAACGGGCCAGATCTGGTTTCGGGCTATAAATGGGCCTTTATTAAGCAGGCCGTTATTGGGCTGGCCCACTAGTACCTGATTAAGTTCTACGTGCCTTTGACTGGGCCGGCCTTTTTAACCTATATGGGCCTCTCTTGGGCCCAGCCACATGTCAACGTACCATAGGCATGTCTCCTCCAATGGTTGGGCGACATCTGGCCCACTGACGAGCTGACAGGTGTTCCCTTCGGCCAATCAGAATTTTACACGTGGAAATTTCCCATTGGCCAGGGCTGTTAACGGGTTATCGGATCCAAAACCCGACCCGATAGCTTAATGACGTTCCGTTACGGTGGATGCCACGTGTCGGTCACCCTTGACGAAAGCACTTCTATGATGCACGATTTATCGTCATGGAAGTGGACACTTCTGTGATGATAATTTTGGTAATGTCATGGAACACTTCTACGACAGCACAGGTATGACTATCTTGATTGTTGATTATGTCATAAATTTGTCATGGATGTACATGCATGACAAAAAACGCGACCTACTGTGACAAACACGTATCATCATGGAAGTGTATTTTTTTTGTAGTGGAGACAACCTCCACCAAAAGCTTATGGCCACAACAAGAACTCTAAAGAAGCAGAAACAACGGCTTAAAGCCGCACAGGAAAAGCTCAGTCGCGGATGGAATAAAGTGCTAGACACTGAAGAAAGATATGGCGACGATCGCCATACAAAAAGCTATCCAAAATGCAAGCTACTGCCAGAATTCAACGACGAGGCCGTTCCACCAAAGAATAATACGACCAACAGACCAGACGTACCGCTTCAACCCCACAACAGAGCGGCTACTGACGTCGTGCACGATCTGCGTGAGCATTTGGATAAGAAAGCCGGTGCAGCCAGGTCCATCTATGGATCTAAGGGACACACCCCAATGAGGGACTATGGTCACCCAAACGCTCATACAAGCCAAATACCAGTTCAGAATAAGCATCGGACACAAAAATAGCTGACTGCATGCCACAACGCGCCCAGATACAGAGGGCTACTCACCCCCTGTGCTTCACCGAAGAAGTACTGGACCATGAATTCCCACAAGGCTTTAAACCTGTGAACATAGAGGCATACGACGGAACGACAGACCCAGGGGTCTAGATCAAGGATTTTCTCCTGCATATTCACATGGCTCGTGGGGATGACCTGCACGCCATCAAATACCTTCCCCTCAAGTTGAAGGGACCAGCTCGACACTGGTTGAAAAGCCTCCCCAAAAATTCAATCGGGAGTTGGGAGGAACTCGAGGACGCTTTCAGGGCCAACTTTCAAGGGACTTATGTCCAGCCTCCGGATGCAGACGATCTAAGTCACATAATTCAACAACCCGGAGAGTCCGCCCGCAAGCTTTGGAATAGATTCCTCACTAAAAAGAATCAAATAGTCGATTATCCAGACGCTGAAGCCTTAGCAGAATTCAAACACAGCATCCGCGATGAGTGGCTCGCCCGGCACCTCGGCCAAGAAAGGCCAAGGACAATGGCAGCCTTAACAGGCCTTATGACCCGCTTTTGTGCGGGTGAAGATAGCTGGTTAGCCCGTAAAGGCACCAGCGACCCCAACACATCCGAAATAAGGGATGGCAACGGGAAGCCACGGCGTAATAAACACAAACGCCAAAACAAGGAAGAGAGCCCGGATAACACAATGGTCAATGCCGGATTCAGGGGCTCTCAACCTGATCAGCAAAAGAATCCATTTAAAGGCAGTAAAGAGGGACGGTCCGGTCTGAACAGAGTCCTGGACAGACTATACCAAATTCATGGCACCGCGGAGAAACCTGCGAATCACACGCATAGAGAATGTTGGGTCTTCAAGCAGGCTGGCAAATTAAATGCCGAACACGAGGGGAGAAAACACCAAGTGAAGATGAGGACGAACCTCGCCAGCCGAACACTGGGGGACAGAAAAAATTCCCCCAGAGGTTAAAACAGTAAACATGATCCACGCGACTCACACATTCACGAGAAGGCATGAACGCGCAATCAGAGAAGCGCACGATGTAGAGCCCATCGTACCCACATCTAACTTCTGGATGTCTCATCCGATCACTTTCGATCACATGGACGGCCGAACTAGTATTCGGCGCGGAGGATTAGAGGCCTTGGTGCTAGACCCAATAATCGACGAATAACGTCTCACCCGCGTCCTCATGGACGGTGGCAGTAATCTCGATTTAATATACGAGGACACTGTCCGCAGAATGGGGATAAACCCATCCAGAATTAGCCAAAGCAACACCACCTTTGAAGGGGTGATACCAGGTGTTGAAGCCCACGGCAGGGGCTCCGTCATGCTGGAAGTAACATTCGGCTCCCCAGGTAACTCCAGAAGCGAAGAACTACTCTTCACCATCGCACCCTTCCAAAGCGGCTATCACGCATTGCTTGGAAGAGCGGCCTTCGCCTGCTTCAACGCATTCCCGCACTACGGCTACCTTACACTCAAGATGCCCGGTCCACGTGGCGTCATCACCGTTAGCGGAATCACAGAGCGCTCTTCACATGGAGAGGAACACGCGACGGCCCTGGCGTTCGGACTGTAAGCGGCCTCCAATATCAAAAACATGACTGGTCATTACGACCACATACATGGTTAGACGAGTCCGGTAGCCCGAATAAAACTGGACCAGTGCACCGTATATGTACTCCCATAACGGATATCAGGGGCTATAAATATTTAATGCAGCCCCACATCTGGCTCAACCTTACTAGCAGGCCAATATCTTACACTTTTATTATCAATCGCATACTTACGTTGTTCTCTCCTACAAGTTTTCTTTTTCCACAGACAATGTTCGCGCGATACCCTTCCAGGATACGGCACAACGGAGACAAAGGCGCAGACGTGCAGCAGGGCCCCGTTCAACAGGTTTGTTTTTAGATTAACCCCCTGTGTAAACCTTTTCTACTGTCTCTTGTTGTTTAACCATCCCATGGGTTCCATACCCACAGAGGATACTGCCGTTATTGGCATCTCGCCACGATAGATTAACGCACGTACCTGGAACTTTAGGGTTTATAATAGGCTTTCTTCAGCCTGTTTCCTTTTACAAACACCGAATACCTTCAGGAGTGTTTGGCGTCACGAGTTTGGCCTTATATGCATCAGCTCCGAATTATGTCTTTGGTCAAATGTTGGGTTTGCCCGGCTCCTGGGTTTGCCGCCTTATGTTCCGTTATTATCGGCTAAGGCGGCCAAAGGAGAACTACTGCGATTGTGCCCTGCTTATTCCGGATGAGCACCTCAGTAGAGAAAGCCAAAACCTGACTGTCATGATACAGCGAGAGACTGTTCAACCACTCAAAGACTCACCGGAATCTTTAAGGATTCCTCCGCATTAATGAAGAGTCGTTTCCCGGCCATGTACATACGCACCTGTATTCGGATGCACGCGAATGTACCTTCGGGCTACATAGTAGCCCCACCGTTAGACCCCCATGGCTAAGCGAAAGTGTTACAGCTATATAGTCCGGTTGCCTAGTTCGACGTGCGATCACCTCCTTAATGGACCAAGATGTTGGGTCAAGTGTGATTAAGCATATTTCTTGCGATCACCCCGCATTGTACGCATGGGGGTTGATCCCAACGACTGCTAACTTTCGGACTACTCATATCTATATAAAAATGTCCGCAAAGGGGACACAATCATACTTCCAAGAAAAAAGTATAAATATAGCCTCATAATCAAAATAAACATTGTTTTTACAATGGTTCGACTTATCACTCGAACAAGACATTCTTCGAGCACTGCGCCTCTATTAGGCGGGCACCTTCTGTGACCAGCGCCAAGTAGTGCTCGGCCGGATATTGGCCTCCCGCCGGATCCTAGGTCGCTATAATAGTGGCCTCCATATCCGTCCAATAGGCTTTAACGCGGGCAAGAGCCATCCGCGCACCCTCTATGCACGCCGACCTCCTCATGACGTCAATCCGAGCCACGGCCCCAAGGAATTGCTGCATCAAACCAAAGTAGTTGTCCGGCTTAGGCCCTTTCGGCCAAAGATGGTCCATTACAGACCGCATTGCAAGCCCGGACAACCTGTGGAGCTCCGCCACAGCAGCCATCTTTCATTTAGCGGCAGCGGGCGAGTGGGAGCATTGAACTGCGACCAGAAAAGCTTCTCCACTTATTTATCACCTTGACCCTCGAAGAACTTAGCAGCGTCAGCTGTACTATTTGCCAAGTCCGCATACGCGTCTGCAGGACTCCAGCGCCCAGCCAGGGGAGCATACTTCAGATCCAAAAACTTCGTCCGCGGTAAGTAGGAGCCCCCAGCCACGATTTTGTCAGCCTGTTGGAGCTCCTCCCGCGTACCCCGGACCTCGGTCCGCATCTCCTTGGCAGCATTAAGTGCCTTGTCCAGCTCGGCCGAACTAGCCTTATTCTCCTTTTCGAGGAGTATGTACCGGTCGGCGGCATTTTTCAACTCCCCAGCCATTTCAGCTATCTTTTCCTCGCTTCGGCGATGAGCAGCCTGTTCGGCTCTCAATTCTTCGGCCGCCTTTAGGGCAGCCGCATTGCTAGCCCGAGCTTGTTCCTTGGCCTGAGCAAGTTCCGCCCTCAGGGCCTCCACGGCAGTAGCACCATCTGCAGTACAAACACATTGCATTAATATTATACCCCTCATGCATTTTCCTATGCATCATAATAAGGGAAGCAGAGCACATACCCTGTGACTCTTACAACCGTTTGTTTACCAGCGTGACATCGACATCAATAGATCCGATCTGCCTCCTCAGTTCGGCAACTTCAATAGACTGGTCGGCTGTCGGATCCTTATATACCCGCGCACATGTACGGCACAGCCATTACTATATGATCCCCCGTTTGCCGCCTATGGCGGGCAACCAGAGTCTCAGGGGCTACTATCCATAGGGAGCACACCTAGCGCGTGCTTCACAACCAAAAATAGTGCATTTTTTCACTACATACCTCAAAGCCTTTGAGCAGGCTTGTAAATGCCTCATTCAAACCGCTTGTAGAGGATGAAATCTTCGTGAGCACCGTGCTCATTAAAGAGCGGTGCTCTCCGAGAGAACGGCTCGCTCCAGAAGGTCCGTCAGTACGTTCGGCCGGACATCGAACTGTGCCGCACCCTTCTCATCGCCCCCCGTGGGAGCCAAACGCTCCGGGTTCAGGGCGACTAACATGTTCGCTTCCGGCTTCAGTAGATCCAGACTCCTCCTGACGACACCTCTGTGTCGCCCGCTTCATGAGGCGGAGAGGTGGGTGGGGTCTCACTCTCCATCATCTCCGGAGGAAGATCCCGTGAAGACGAACTCTGTTGAGAGGAGCTGCTCGCCGGACTGCAAAAGATGAAGTCCCAGTTATGAATCTCGAAGAAACACCATACCTTCGAATTAATGAATAACTTACAGCTCGGTGGAGGGCTGGCCCGTTGGTGGGCACGACATGGTGAGGGTGCCCGTCGTGGCAAAGCCCCCTGGTGATACCTTCTTCCCTTGCTTGGGCATCTCTGCCTCCAAGTCTTCGAAGGCGGCCCTTTTCTTCCCGCGCGGGGAGGAGGCTTTAGCCTCCCCTTCCTGACTATCCTTCTCAGGGGAGGTAACGATTCCCCTGGTTTGGATGCGTATTGTGTGAAGTTCGGCTTCACCACCCTTTCCTTCGCCTTTCCCTGAGGGGATTTTGCTGAGCACCCGGCCAAGCATCTTGACAACGGTCGGACCAGGCGAGCCTTCAGGAAGTGGCACCGGACACCTGATTCTCTTCGCTTTGTTGAGCCATTCCTGGCCATGGAGGGATTTTCAGAATAATAGTTATGATAAATATAAATGAAGTGTCCAGCTTTAAGGTTACTTACTTGGGCATCTAGGCGATTGCAGCTCAGCCCCGCATCCTCGGTGGTGTCCGGACACTTTACTTGTGGTCCGAAGAATAATTTACACATCCCTTCGAGCTTCAGGCCAAAGAAGTGCTTAATAGTCCGCGGACCCTCCGGATTAAACTTCCACATCCGGAGAGGCTGACGTTTGCACGGCAACATCCGTCGGATTAGCATCACTTGCATTATGCTGAAAAGATTTATGTCCCTCTCAATAAGCTCCCGGATGCGATTCTGCAGTTCTGGTACATCACCAGCGGGCCCAAAATTCCGTCCTACGTTGGTCCAAGATGCTAACTATGATGGAGGGCCCGAGCGAAACTCGGGGGTAGCTACCCATTTTGTGCCTCTGGGAGCTGTAACATAAAACCACCTCCGTTGCCATACATCGGATACTTCCGGGAAAGGACCCTCTGGCCATGGGGCATCAGCGTTCCTGCTTATTATGGCACCTCCACACTCTGCATGTCGCCCCTCGATCATCCTTGGCGTCACATTGAAGGTCTTGAGCCATAAGCCGAAGTGTGGGGTGACGTGGAGAAAAGCCTCGCACACAATAATGAACGACGAGATATGGAGGATAGAGTCTGGAGCCAGATCATGAAAATCCAATCCATAGTAGAACATGAACCTCACAAAGGGGTCGAGGGTGAGGCCCAGGCCTCGGACGAAGTGTGGGACGAACACAACGCTCTCGTTGGGCTCCGGTGTAGGGATAACTTGCCCTGGAGCAGGAAGCCTGTGCTGAATATCGGCGGTCAGGTATCTGACCTCCCTAAGCTTCGTAATGTCCTCCTCTTGGATCGAGGAGGCCACCCACCGGCCTTTTGCGTCGGATCCGGACATGTTGGATCTGGGGTGTTGGATCTTGGGTCTTGGGTGTTAGAACTCGAGGCGCGAGAAGGAGCAAGGGGGGTGGAAAAAAGGCATAGGCCTTGACCCCTTTATAAAGGAGTGAATATCAAGAGTCCTCAGCGTGACTGCTTGAGACTTATCTAAAATACATGGAGTCATACCAACGGTCGCCTTGGGGTCACACACGCCCATATTGATGAAAGATCCCGTGATAAGAGGAACACGATCTCTGCTTTGGCAGGACGTGCCAATAAAACCGCCTCGCAACGCGAGTCGAGGTGGGGCAGGAAACGTCGGTTCGTGTCGGACCATGCCACGATGTAAGGGCACGACGTACAAGGATTGCCAGCAGAACAGATTTATGCTATGTTCCCTACAATGGTGTGTGAAGATCATCTTGCAGATCCGGACACGGTCTACATGTTCAATAATTACCTTGGAGTATTCGGAGAAGGAACCCGCCTTGCAATGCCGAAGACAAGACTGCGCGCCGGACTCACCGCCATTGAAGCCTGGTTTAGGGGCTACTGAGGGAGTCCTGGATTAGGGGGTATCCGGACAGCCGGACTATATACATCGTCCAAACTATTGAAGCGTGGAGATATAAGACTCAAGACTCCGGCCCGTGTCCGGATGGGACTCTCCTTTGCATGGAAGACAAGCTTGGCGATCCGGATATTATATTTCCTTCCTTGTAACCAACTCCATGTAAACCCTAGCCCTCTCTGGTATCTATATAAACCGGAGAGGATGGTCCTTAGAAGGCCGATCACAATTACAATCGTACCATCATAGGCCAGCTCTTAGGGTTTAGCCTCTACGATCTCGTGGTAGATCTACTCTTGTACTACTCATAACTTCAATATTAATCAAGTAGAAAGTAGGGTTTTACCTCCATCGAGAGGGCCCGAACCTGGGTAAACATTGTGTCCCTTGCTTCCTGTTACCATCAGCCTAAGACACACAGATCGGGACCCCCTACCCGAGATCCGCCGGTTTTGACACCGACAGCTACTATAAACACTAGTAAGGTACACATCAATAACATGTATATCAAATATACCCTTGTTCACTTTGCCATCCTTCTTATCCACCAAATATTCAGGGTATTTCCGCTTTTAGTGACCATTTCTTTTGCAGTAGATGCACTCAGTTTCCGGCTTTGGTCTAGCTTTGGGCTCCTTCACAGGAGTGACAACTTGCTTGCCATTCTGCTTGAAGTTCCCTTTCTTTCCCTTTGCCCTTTTCTTGAAACTAGTGGTCTTGTCAATCATCAACATTTGATGCTCTTTTCTTGATTTCTACCTTCGTCTATTTCAGCATCACGAATAGCTCGGGAATCGTTTTCGTCATCCCTTGCACTATAGTTTAGCACGAAGTTCCAGTAACTTGGTGATGGTGACTAGAGAACTCTCCCAATCACTATCTTATCTGGAAGATTAACTCCCACTTGATTCAAGCGATTGTAGTACTCAGACAGTCTAAGTACTTGCTCACTAGTTGAGCAATTCTCCTCCATCTTTTAGACGAAGTATTTGTTAGAGGTCTCATACCTCTTGACATGAGCATGAGTCTGAAATATAAATTTCATCTCATGAAACATCTCATATGTTCCGTGATGTTTCAAAAACTTTTTTGTAGTCCCGGTTCTAAGCCATAAAGCATGGTGCACAAAACTATCAAGTAGTCATCATATTGAGCTAGCCAAACGTTCATAACGTCTGCATCTGCTCCTGCAATAGGTCTGTCACCTAGCGGTGCATCTGGGACATAATTCTTCTGTGCAGCAATGAGGATAAACCTCAGATCACGGACCAAGTCCGCATCATTGCTACTAACATCTTTCAACTTAGTTTTCTCTAGGAACACATATAAAAACATAGGGAAGCAACAACGCGAGCTATTGATCTACAACATAATTTGCAAAATACTACCATGACTAAGTTCATGATAAATTAAAGTTCAATTAATCATATTACTTAAGAACTCCCACTTAGATAGACATCCCTCTAATCATCTAAGTGATCGCGTGATCCAAATCAACTAAACCATGTCCGATCATCACGTGAGATGGAGTAGTTATCAATGGTGAACATCATTATGTTGATCATATCTACTATATGATTCACGCTCGACCTTTCGGTCTCAGTGTTCCGAGGCCATATCTGTATATGCTAGGCTCGTCAAGTTTAACCTGAGTATTCCGTGTGTGCAACAGTTTTGCACCCGTTGTATTTGAACGTAGAGCCTATCACACCCGATCATCACGTGGTGTCTCAGCACGAAGAACTTTCGCAATGGTGCATACTCAGGGAGAACACTTATACCTTGAAATTTAGTGAGAGATCATCTTATAATGCTACTGTCAATCAAAGAAAAATAAGATGCATAAAGGATAAACATCACATTCAATCAATATAAGTGATATGATATGGACATCATCATCTTGTGCTTGTGATCTCCATCTCCGAAGCACCATCATGATCACCATCGTCACCGGCGCGACACCTTGATCTCCATCATAGCATCATTGTCGTTTCGCCACCTATTGCTTCTACGACTATCGCTACCGCTTAGTGATAAAGTAAAGCGATTACAGGGCTTGCATTGCATACAATAAAGCGACAACCATATGGCTCCTGCCAGTTGCCGATAACTCGGTTACAAAACATGATCATCTCATACAATAAAATATAGCGTCACGTCTTGACCATATCACATCACAACATGCCCTGCAAAAACAAGTTAGACGTCCTCTACTTTGTTGTTGCAAGTTTTACGTGGCTGCTACGGGCTAAGCAAGAATCGTTCTTACCTACGCATCAAAACCACAATGATAGTTCGTCAAGTTAGTGTTGTTTTAACCTTCTCAAGGACCGGGCGTAGCCACACTCGGTTCAACTAAAGTTGGAGAAACTGACACCCGCCAGCCACCTATGTGCAAAGCACGTCGGTAGAACCAGTCTCGCGTAAGCGTACGCGTAATGTCGGTCCGGGCCGCTTTATCCAACAATACCGCCGAACCAAAGTATGACATGCTGGTAAGCAGTATGACTTGTATCGCCCACAACTCACTTGTGTTCTACTCATGCATATAACATCTACGCATAAAACCAGGCTCAGATGCCACTGTTGGGGAACATAGCAATTTCAAAAAAATTCCTACGCACACGCAAGATCATGGTGATGCATAGCAATGAGAGGGGAGAGTGTTGTCCATGTACCCTTGTAGACCAAAAGCGGAAGCGTTAGCACAACGCGGTTGATGTAGTCGTACGTCTTCACGATCCGACCGATCCAAGTACCGAACGTACGGCACCTTCGAGTTCATCACACGTTCAGCTCGATGACGTCCCTCGAACTCCGATCTAGCCGAGCTTTGAGGGAGAGTTCCGTCAGCACGACGTCGTTGTGACGATGACGATGTTCTACCGATGCAGGGCTTCGCCTAAGCACCGCTACGATATTATCGAGGTGGATTATGGTGGAGGGGAGCACCGCACACGGCTAAGAGATCCAATGGATCAATTGTTGCGTCTATGGGGTGACCCCCTGCCCCCGTATATAAAGGAGCAAGGGGGGAGGCGGCCGGCCTAGGAGGAGGGCGCGCCAAGGGGGGAGTAGGACTCCTCCTTTCCTAGTAGGAGTAGGAGAGAAGGAAAGAGGGGGAGAGGAAGAAGGAAAAAGGGGGCTGCACCCCTTGTCCAATTCGGACCAGAGGGGGGCTGCGCGCCTCCTTCCTTTTGGCCTCCCTCCTCTATTCCTGTATGGCCCAATAAGGCCCATATACTCCCCAGCGAATTCCCGTAACTCTCCGGTACTCTGAAAAATACCCGAATCACTCGGAACCTTTCTGAAGTCCGAATATAGTCGTCCAATATATCGATCTTTACGTCTCGACCATTTCGAAACTCCTCGTCATGTCCCCGATCTCATCCGGGACTCCGAACTCCTTCGGTACATCAAAACACATAAACTCATAATATAACCGTCATCTAACTTTAAGCGTGCGGACCCTACGGGTTCGAGAACTATGTAGACATGACCGAGACATGTCTCCGGTCAATAACCAATAGCGGAACCTGGATGCTCATATTGGCTCCTACATATTCTACGAAGATCTTTATCGGTCAAACCGCATAACAACATACGTTGTTCCCTTTGTCATCGGTATGTTACTTGCCCGAGATTCGATCATCGTTATCTCAATACCTAGTTCAATCTCGTTACCGGAAAGTCTCTTTACTCGTTATGTAATGCATCATTCCGTAACTAACTCATTAGCTACATTGCTTGCAAGGCTTATTGTGATGTGCATTACCGAGAGGGCCCAGAGATACCTCTCCGACAATCGGAGTGACAAATCCTAATCTCGAAATACACCAACCCAACATGTACCTTCGAAGACACCTGTAGAGCTCCTTTATAATCACCCAGTTACGTTGTGACGTTTGGTAGCACACAAAGTGTTCCTCGGTAAATGGGAGTTGCATAATCTCATAGTTATAGGAACATGTATAAGTCATGAAGAAAGCAATAGCAACATACTAAACAATCAAGTGCTAAGCTAACGGAATGGGTCAAGTCAATCACATCATTCTCCTTATGATGTGATCCCATTAATCAAATGACAACTCATGTCTATGGTTAGGAAACTTAACCATCTTTGATTAACGAGCTAGTCAAGTAGAGGCATATTAGTGACACTATGTTTGTCTATGTATTCACACATGTATTATGTTTCCGGTTAATACAATTCTAACATGAATAATAAACATTTATCATGAAATAAGGAAATAAATAATAACTTTATTATTGCCTCTAGGGCATATTTCCTTCATGGACAGGCACATTAATGCATGCGTACCCAGGGAAAGGAACCCTTAACGGAACTATTCTCCCTGGAAGATGTTTCTTACTACCCATGTAATATAACATAGCTAGTTGGGTACTTGTCTGTTCAAGCACTTATGACCCCTACGCCTAGTTTCCACGCATACCCCGGTTTTTTCATAACTGAGCGGGTATTCGGATACACTCTGGACTGTCGAGTCCGGAGGTTGAAGTGAAAAGGTCCGCCATGACAAATGATTTACAATCCGTCTAGGGACAAAATATGGCATTTGAAGTACACAGTCACTTAGACTGACTAAATTCTTCTTCTATACCATCCAACAGGCTGTCTAGCCTACAATCCTGTTGGGAATACTTTGCGGCTAATGCTACCTGGTCATATACCAGACTAACGGGGATCTCTTTCCCATCCGACCCTACAGGTCCGACCTCGGCCATGTGGTTCGGGTCAGCCTTGGTGTATCGCGTCTTCACCACGGCCCAGGCTTTCCTTGCACCTTGTCGGCATGCTGATATCTTTCATAATCGGAAGCGCCGCCGCGCTCCCTTGAGCATCTCCTCAAGCTCTCCCATGCCTCCGGGCAGGGATGCGGATGGCCACAAGGCCTGGGCAATACCCTGCATCACCTGCCGAATTTATCCGTGCAGTTGCGAGAGCTCTTGCAGAAGATCGCCTGCAGATCCGGGCATCTCCTCTTCGGGACGACCCGTCAGCATACCTACAGACATAATTCTGTTAGCCCGCCTCTTCGCCGAACTTTATAAAGGTTCGTTCGAGCACTTACTAAAAATGCCGCGTCGAAGCCTCTTATTCTCCTTCACGGAGTCAGTAAGCTAGGCCCGAACATCTTTTAATTCAACGTCCAGTCAGGTCTTCGCGTCCTGGAGATCATTCTTCTCTCGTGTAACCTTTGTAAGCACGCGCTCACCAGCCTTTAGCTATCATTGAGCATGTTGTTCATCCTCCGATACGATCTCCGGATTACCTTCGGGATTGTCTGCAGAATCTATTGTTAGATTTGCATGCATGCTGAATACTAACTGGTATATGTCAGTACATTCTTTTCGATCAAGACAAGTATTACCAGATGAGGCCTTCTTGGACTCCTCCATTCCGGCGACCGCGGCCCATAGCTAGGCTTTGCACTCCTCCAGCTCTTTAATTAGACATCTGGGTATTCTTCTCTCTAAGAACCTATGCATATAATTGATCCTTAAATCAGTTGTGCCAACTGTTTCAAGTCTCAGGGGCTACTAATATACATACTTATCAGATTTTCTTACCCGTATATCCTTTACATACTGGTCCGTAGCTCTGGCAAGGCCATCTTGAGCAGCTCGGATGTACGCGTTCCCTGAGTTGAAGGCATTAAACGCCTCCTCAGAGAAATTAGGGTTGCGTAGTGTGGCCCGTCGGCCCCTGTGATTCATGGCGCTCTCCACTTCGGAGTTTGTAGCGGATAATCTATCTGCATCCTCTGCAGGAGGATCATCCAGCGTTGTCCCGGCATTGACCTCCGCCCTTGAGTCTGGCCTCGGAATCCGGCTGGTGGAGGTGTGGCCGGCAGGC
Source organism: Triticum dicoccoides (assembly GCF_002162155.2). NCBI lineage: Eukaryota > Viridiplantae > Streptophyta > Magnoliopsida > Poales > Poaceae > Triticum > Triticum dicoccoides. The sequence goes on along the minus strand of NC_041383.1, from coordinate 6,504,762 downwards.
TCTCCGGATATAGTCCGGCGAGCGCTTTTTCTGCCAGGAAACTACGGACATTGTTATATTTTCAAGACGATAATTATGTACCAGGTTTTTAATCATACCTCTGCAATGGCGTCTCGGTCCTGACCGCCTTCCTTTTAAGCCTACTCGGCTTCGGTGCCCCTTGTTGACGAGTCACCACGGGTTCGGCGCGGCGTCCCGATGGCCTTCCCTGTAAAACGCAAATACATGTGCGGTGGGTAAGGCGCAAAGAGGGGATCCTTCTTGGAAGTTGGGACTCCGGTTTTACTTACATGTGATACAGGGAGTAGGCCAGGATAATCAGCTATGATGGCCACCAAGGCACCATCACAGCTTAACTGATAGAATGTCCTGTCGACAAGCTCGACAAATATGTCCGGATCTTCTTCAATCCGGGGTCGAGGGCCCGGTCAGGGTCCTCTGGCTGTGGAGACGGGCTGTGAACCTCCCTTATAGCTTTTCGCAGTTCCTGCTATGAATTGGCAAGGTAAATATTTGTGCTAAGGAATGCGGGAAAGACTGGAATAAAAGATAGCAGCTCACCCATCTTGGGGGGTTGTACATGGAGAATCCATCCCGTGGCTTAATACGAATGAACTCCTCTTCTTCTCCTTTGTACAAATCAGACAGTATTTTCGCCAGAGCGGTGGCGGAGTCCGAACCTTTACGGCCGCAGCGGGTGGCATCGTCTTCTTCATTGAAGTGCCACATGGGTTTCCTCCGATATTGAAGTGGCTGCACTCCCCGCATTATACATATTGACATAACCTCAATTATTGTCAGTCCTGATTTGGCCATCGTCTTTATCCTGTCCATCAGGAAAAGGACCTTTGTGTTACCTTCCTCCTGGGGGCTCCAAGGGCGCCAGCTGTGGCGTTTCTTCAGCGGGGCATTTGCAAACTCAGGAAGGCCCAATCGAATAGGGTCCGGAAGGGGGACATCCTATATATAAAACCACTCTGAAGGCCAGTCTTCGGATGTCTTCTTCGGAGTACCGGATAGGTATTTGGTCCCAGCGATGCGCCATATTTCGGCTCCGCCCACTTGATATACCGACCCCTCCTGAGTGCGGGGTACGAGGCAGAATAGCCTCTTCCATAGCTCAAAATGAGCTTCGCAGCCCAGAAATAGCTCGTAGAAGGCAACGTAGCCTGCGATGTGTAAAATGGAGGCGGGGGTGAAGTTATGCAGCTGGAGGCCATAGAACTCCAGGAGCCCGCGGAGGAACGGGTGGATTGGATATCCAAGTCCCCTCAGCAAGTAAGGGACAAGGCATACCCGCTCCCCCTTGGACGGGTTGGGCAAACTCTCTGCTTGCTCCCCGCCATTATAAGTGGCTAGTCTGGCTCGGACGGGGACCATGTATGTAGGCGGGAGAAACCCCTGGGTCTGCAACTCTACCAATTGGCTATGGGGAACGGAACACTTCTCCCAACCGCCTGGCTTAGTGCTACGGGAGCGAGAGGAGGAGGTGCGATGGCCGGCCATGATGGGATGGATTTTTTCGGGCGTGCTCAGATGGATGCTCGCTGGGAGGAGATGGTGTGATTTGGATCTGAGGATCCCCATCTCTTTAAATAGACGATTTTCTTACATGGTCAGGGTGGCAAATGTAAAAATGCCCCCACTTCTCGCATTCGCTCGACGCGTGGAGACAACCATTATTAAAGCACAGAAGCCGAGGAGTGCAACATTAATGGGAAGCCGGACACTTCTCGTTACAACAGGTACTTGGAGAATTTGGAGAAGAACCCGCGCCTTGCAATGCTGGAGACAATCTGCGTGACGGACTCATCGTCATTGAAGCCTGGTTCAGGGGCTACTGAGAGAGTCCTGGATTAGGGGGTCCTCGGACAGCCGGAATATATACTTTGGCCGAACTGTTGGACTATGAAGATACAAGATTGAAGACTTCGTCCCGTGTCCGGGTGGGACTCTCCTTTGCGTGGAAGGCAAGCTTGGCAATTCGGATATGTAGATCTCCTTCTCTGTAACCGACTATGTGTAACCCTAGCCCCCTCCGGTGTCTATATAAACTGAAGGGTTTAGTCCGAAGGACAACAACAGTCATAATCATAGGCTAGCTTCTAGGGTTTAGCCTCTACGATCTCGTGGTAGATCAACTCTTGTAATACTCATATCATCAAGATCAATCAAGCAGGAAGTAGGGTATTACCTCCATCGAGAGGGCCCGAACCTGGGTAAACATCGTGTCCCCCGCCTCCTGTTACCATTAGCCTTAGACGTACAGTTTGGGACCCCCTACCCGAGATCCGCCGGTTTTGACACCGACACCGGGCTCTTGCCATTTGGGGACAAAAGAGAATTGGGAACATCAAACTGTAAATAGCAATCGCGAACATTGTCATCCCGCAGTTTGATTGTGCCCAGGAGAACCTAGGCTTACGGACGAGGAGCAATGGCTTAGAAGAACTCTGAAGCAGCTAGTCCTAGGGCTTGCATCCCTATATAGGACAATTGCTAGACAAAGGTCTAGAATCACCTGGCTACAAGAAGGTGACGTGAACACGCAGTTGTTTCACCTAGTGGCGAATGGGTGGCATCTGAAGAACTATATACCTTATTTGACTGCGGGAGGGCAAATTATCATGGATCAGAAGGCAAGGAGGAAGCCTTCTTCAAGGCATACAAGTATATGTTGGGCAAGGACCGAGCCCGCGACTTCACTCTCGATTTGGATGGCCTTGGCATGACAAGTGTGGACCTCTTGGAGCAGGACCGTGTGTTCAGTGAGGGCGAGATTTGGGCGGTCACCAAAGACTTGCCCTCGGACAGGGCACCAGGGTCATATGGATTCATAGGACCTTTTTTTTCTCTCCAAAAAGCTTGGGAGATCATCAAGGTGGACCTAATAGCTGCGATACACAAGCTTTTCCTTGGAAATAGACGTGGATTTGGAAGACTCAACCAAGCATTGATCACACTTATACCGAAATCACTAGAGGTATGAACCGTGTTCGACTTTCGCCCGATATGCCTCATGCATAGCATGCCCAAGATTGCATCGAAGCTTCTGACCGCAAGGCTTAGACCACGCATGGGCGAGCTGGTGTAGACCAACCAGTCTGCACTCATTAAGGGGCGATGCCTACACGACAACTTCCTCTTGGTTAGACAAATGGCATGCTTGGTGCACTAGAGAAATGCTAAAGGAGGCTGCTCAAGTTAGACATATCGAAAGCCTTTGATTCCCTGTCGTGGCCCTTTCTCTTTGAGGTGTTATGAGCAAAAGGGTTTTCTGAGCGTTGGATCTCTTGGATTGCTATTCTACTCACTACAACCAGCTCGAGAGTACTGGTGAACGGCTGTGCAGGAGACAAGTTCATGCACGCCAAAGGGCTTAGGCAAGGGGACTCTGATCTCCCCCTTACTATTTGTTATAGCCATGGACGTACTAACGGCAATTATCATCAAGGCACATGATGCCCGAGTACTAAGTACCATCAATGGATGTAGCCCGATGCAACGACTGTCCTTGTACGCGGATGACGTCGTCCTCTTCATCAAGCCAACATGGCCGGATCTCCAATTTGTCAAGGAAGCGCTCGCAATCTTCGGAGTGGCATCCGGGCTTAAACTGAACTTTACCAAATCTACAACAATCATGATTTGGGCAGAGACTGAGGACGAGGCCTTGGAAGATTGACACGTGCAAGTACATAGGGCTCCAGCTAAGCATAAGACAACTGAAAAGATCAGAGTGGCAACCAATCATAGTTGACATGCGACCTATGCACGAAAGGGTTTAGCCCAGCTCATCACCCTTTTGGGATATCCTTTCGGAAGTGCAATTGGGATACAGAGATGGAGCGCAGCCCAGTTTGGGCGTGGGGCGCATCTGGAGCCTGCACAACGTCATCAGCATACCAAGATACCATGTGAGGGAGGAGTTAGATTCGGGGCCATCTGCAAGTGCTGGGCGCCGCTAGCGTGCAATATCTTTATGTGGCTTGCGGTGCAGCATCGCCTGTGGACTTTTGATAGGAGGGCTAGACACGGACACGGACTGCAAGACATCGTTACGTGTGTGACTAGGAGGAGGACACGGTAGACCACATATTATTGCAGTGTGTTAGTGAGGCCACCCACTTCACCACACCAGGTGGGCTTCCTTTCCCTTCCTCCAGCTGCTTCGCCGCTAGGTACGTCCATCTCTCCACTCCCCCTCGAACCAAAACACAAAATATCTGTAGTACTAAGTAATCCAGCCAAGCTGTTAATTAAATAATTTATTAAATCGGGTTAACCAAATTCCTTTCCTGATCCTCCTCGCTTACAGCTCAGGTGGGATTCGCTCACAGCTAGGCAGGCAGGCAGCAAATTCCTTCCTTGCTCACCCTTCCCTCCCGCATCTCCTCCTCCTCCTCCGCATCGCGTCGGCGGCCGCGAATCCATCCATCCACCCCCTCCCCGCCGCCACGCAACGGGGGTCGGAGGGGGACAGGCAGGGAGGAGGAGCTACGCAAGCCTCGAATCTCCCGACCCCCCCACCGGCACCGGGGCGGGGGCTACAAATGGCCGCCGCTGCCGAGCCGACCGGAGGCGGCAAGGGCGTGGAGGAGATTACGGAAGGAGGAGGAGGAGAGGGGGCCGCGGCCACGGCGGAGGCGCACAACGGCGAGCTCCCCACCGACGACGCCCCCGGCCCCTCCGCCGCGCCGGAATCATCAGCAGCGCCCGCGGCGTCCACGTCTTCCGCCTCAGGTAAAAGGGCCCCCCTCCTTCGGCCGTGATCCCTCCCCGCGATCTCTCGTCCTTCGGACTTCGGAGCAACGGGGGAAGAGTCTGGCTAGGGTTCTGCCACGGGAAAGCACAGACACAGACGCAGAGAGAGAGAGAGAGAGAGGCAGAAAGGATTAGCGGATTTTCCTTCTACTCACTTTCCGAGGGGGATAACACCGGCAATCCCTCCTGAACCAGGGGAGCCCGGGTTGCTTGCTAATTTAGGCCAGTCAACACGGGGGATGCTCTGCATTGCCATCCCCTGCATTTTTCTCCACCAAGCATTCATTCATACAACCAGCGGTGCCACGTGAACCTGAACAAAGAAACAACACGCCCCTGAATCTGACCCGTAGCTGTCGCAATTTTGCTTCTGCTGCCACACAGGGTCACACTATTCCGACTCGCCTCGTGGTAATTGTCGTTGCCCCATTCACGGTGTAGGGGGGAGTGTGACGCAATTCAACATCGTAAGCTGAGTTGGAGTTTATCACACGCTATATACATATGACTTGTGGATTGTGCCGGTCTGAACCGTTTGTCGTTTCTCCTTTGCCTCTATCTATTGGGGCCCGTCCCATCGCTTTTCTGGGCACTTTTTTTAGATTACAAGTTTCTGCGTATAATAATAGTGCTTGCTATTCTGAGGAAATGCTTGCTCGCATTGTCAGACAACTTTAGACAGTACATTTGTTATTTGTATAGTTTACCCAAACCAAATGTTTCTCAACTTTTTCTGTACTTGTGCTCAATTTAACCCATGACACACAGTTGCATCAACTGTAAAAAAGTAGCACGCCGGCACCCAGTAAGAGGTGTGTTAAGAGATCTGATTAGTTGGTTTTCTGTTTGTACAATTTAGTCCCACTTCCTTCTATTTATCTTGTGATAATGTGACTGGAAATAAATAATAAATGTTTATCATTTCCTTTTAATTCGACCCTCAAGTCATCCTTCCTTGCAGATAACGGAAACCTCCATAGATCAAGCACTATGCCGGGGGTGATCAAGGATACCGAGATAACTGCTGAAACTACGGGCCCATCAAATCTGGAAAGGTCAAAAACTGAGAGGCGCAAACAAAATAATCCAGCCGATGATCCTGCTAAACAGTTATTGGATGATAAGATTTCCATAAGGAAAAAGGTGTGTATAGCTGGCCCTCTTATCTTCCTTAGTATGATGAAATGTAGCTTCTTCTTGACACGGTCCATGTGTGGGTTATGTAAATCTAGGAGGTATTGAATTGTTAATTATGTTAGCTTCTGTATGAAGATTGTCATTAATATGTTTGGGAGATAGTTTTTTAATATGTAATTGCATCTCTATAGAAGTTGGAGCTGATGAAATTGTAAGTGCTTTAGTGGGTTGGAACAACATAGTATATTAAAATTTGTAAGTTTTGACATATTACAATGCATTGCATGGAAGCTTGAAACATGGCCAGATTTACTACTTTGTGTCTGGTGCTGGATTTCTCTCTCTTCTAATCTTCTGCATATTTAACTTCACACAGCTCAAAATGTTAAATCGAATAGCTACAGTCAAGGATGATGGAACTGTGGTTGTTAATGTACCAAGTACTCTAGAAGCGACTCCAATTGACGTTGGAGCAGTGGATGGCTATGAGGATGTTGTTGTTGAAGAATCATTAGATGGATCAGATATACCATACAAGCCTCCGATACAGATTGTTATACTTATTGTGGGTACAAGGGGAGATGTTCAGCCATTTGTTGCTATAGGAAAACGCTTACAGGTTAGCCCAAACTAACATTGTTATTAATCACACATTTTTGTTTGCTAGCTCCGATTAGTTTCATGGGCCTTTCTTCTAGCTTAATGTCACCGTCTTTGTGTTTTTAGTATGACAAGGATCAATATGACTTCTATTGTAGGATTATGGACACCGTGTAAGATTAGCCACTCATGCCAATTACAAAGAGTTCATACTCACAGCTGGGCTGGAGTTTTTTCCACTTGGTGGAGATCCAAAAGTACTTGCTGAATGTATGTTTTTCAGTGATTTAATTGTTTCTTCTTAACTTCTATATTATATGAAGATTAATATCTTTGATATGTCAACACTCCGAGCAGACATGGTGAAGAATAAAGGATTTCTACCTTCAGGTCCATCCGAAATTCCTATTCAAAGAAAACAAATGAAAGAAATTATATTTTCCTTATATCCTGCATGCAAGGATCCTGATCCTGACACTGGTATTCCTTTCAAAGTGGACGCGATTATTGCCAACCCACCAGCATATGGTCAGTATACCTTGTTACCTGAAATTAATTTCTTATGACTGAAACACAAAGCTCATTTATTTGTAATGAACAACCTTGGTAGTGAACAGTAGGATGAGGATTCTACTATGTTGATAGCTCGAATTTTTTGGTTATGGTGATTACAAGGTGCAGAATACTATTCTACATGGTTCTTACATATGACTGGGTTTGAATTCTGCCACAGGATAATAAGATTCTCTAGCACTGTTTTAATCTTATCAATCAACACTGCTCATGCACAATTTGTTCTACAACATTCAGTTTGGTTACTTTTCTGATTTGGGATTAATTTCATTCAAGACCAGTTTTTTTACAGATAGATCAATTTATTATTTATGCTTTAGCATGTTGATGGGGCACGCTCTCTTGTCATTAATAAACAACTTTGCTTAGCAATGTAAACTCATAGAGTTCTCTTTTGGTCTCACCTTGTCTCATCTTGCTTGTGCCAAGGCACATGTTTGGTTAATTTATGTTGTCTTCCATTTTCGGAATTCAAGAATTAAGAATGGTAAAAAAAAAGAACAAAGAGGAACAGTCATAATTTGAATGAACTGCAGTTCATGACTTCATGCATAAAATTGATATATACGATAAAAATCGGACGAACTCTCTTTTTATCGAGATTACTATATCTTCTGACAAATAAACACTCACCCAGTTTCTCTGTATGTGAAAATCTTCGAAAAGAAATTTAGCTCCTTGGCATGACTACCGTAAACCTGCTAGTATGGTGAAATCATCCTAAAAACCAGACCATGTTATAATTTTACCTGCTTAAGTCGAGGGCGTTAAATGCTGTTTAATGTGGAGTGTTATACAGAACTATCCACAAAGTAGCTGGTGGTGTATGGACCTTTTCCTCTTTCCAAATAGGGCGTGGAAATTGTTAGGAGATGAAATGATACTAAAGCTTTGTTGTTTTAGCTATTTGATTTGACTGGTGGTGCAACCACAATGTAGTGGCTCTCCTTCCAACTTGTAGTTTTTGAATGTGACGATTTTGGTCCATGTCGAATGGTACGATTTTCCTCTCGCGTCCATATGACGAGGGGGTGTTGTGTCACTTATGTGTTCACGTGTGCCTTCTATCACTTTATATTTATTTTTTTTGCATATTTTCCCCTTTTATGATCTAGATAAGCATGTTAATTTACTTGATTACCATGTTTTACAATTACAACTGCGTGATCCTGCTGACCTCAATATTTATTCAGGACATACACATGTGGCGGAGGCATTAAAAGTACCCATTCATATATTCTTTACCATGCCATGGACGTGAGTCACTGTTGTTCTGCCTCCTCTTTGAAGACAATTGTTGATGAATACTGTCATTTTCAGATCTAACATATGCTGCTTGTTCAGGCCAACTAGCGAATTTCCTCATCCTCTTTCTCGCGTGAAAACATCAGCTGGATATCGAGTGAGTTCATGTTGTATTTACTTATTTGTTAAGTGTATCGGTTGACTACTGTGAACCCTTTCTAAATCATTGCAAATTTCATGAAAAGGAACAAAAAAAATAGGTACATGTTGAAATTATTTTAAAAAGAAAGAAATAAAAAAGAAAACCTTTGCCATCTGTTATTATTTGTCTTCCACCTTGTCTATGAGTTAAAAATTTGGTCCATTTGATCCTATGGAGTAGTACATCAATAGGGTCTTTTCTTTTTTGCTGTAGTGAATCCCAGTTGAGTAGTTCACCCACATATGCCTGAAGCTTGGTTATATATGAAATCTATAGTTGGTCACATGGTTTTATGCTTATAAAAATTAGGAAAACCTACAGTATTAATACTTCCAAAGCATTGAGGCAAGGCTGGTTTTTAATTCGTCATTTTCAACGAAAGTGAAAGCAATATTGCAAAACATAGACCGAATCCCTATATTTTCTTTCATCCATAAAATTGTTCTGTTCATAGGTAACAGCTTGTTGTGGATGTATGTTCTCTTGCTATTTACATCTTCAGTTTTCAACTTTTCATAAATGGCGAGTTGGTTCCTTGTTATTGCATTCAAATAGATTCTTTCCAACAAATAAATTCTTCTATCTTGGCGCTGCCTTCAGGACCTATAAGCATCGAGTATGTTTTGAGAGCAACCATTTTATCTCGGGGTTTGCAACGAGAACTTGGTGGGACCCAGTAATGGTTGAAGCCATACCCAATCGAAAAAGGATTTTATCCAAACACATTTCAACTAATTGTAGTGAAACCTGGCCTGTTGACATATTTCTTTTGCATCATTTACTGGTTTATTGTTGGTGTGGCCCGACTGGCTTCAGCTTTTGTAACCACAATCTGTAGCCCAACCTAACAGGCTGCAAGCATCTTTTTGAACATCCACTTGAACTGGATGCCCTAGATGTTATTTCTTGAAATTGTATTATTTCCTCATCTGATCTGATACCTTCTAGTGTTTGTCTGCATTTGCAGCTTTCTTACCAAATTGTCGACTCTATGATTTGGCTTGGGATACGTGATATGATAAACGAATTCAGGAAAAAGAAGTTGAAGCTGCGTCCAGTAACATACCTAAGTGGTGCACAGGGTTCTGGAAGTGACATTCCTCATGGATACATCTGGAGTCCTCATCTTGTCCCAAAACCGAAAGGTGCTTGATTCATATTAATTTGAGCTGAAACTAGATCATGCTTAACCTTGTCGTTCTTAGTTGTGTTGATTGCCATTTGCCAAAGTTAAAGATATTAATATGATTGAATGATCTTGTTTCTATCCCATTTTACAAAACACAGTGTAGGCAAAGTCAAGATAGTACCAGATCCGTTTGGTCTTGCGTTTCTCCCTTTACTTTCTTCATATGATTCCATCCTTTTGCTAGTATTTATAAGAATTGAATCTGGTAAATTAACTTGCTAATGGTTATGACACCAGTGATGTTGCATACTGGAATTTTGCAGCACTCCTTCAAACTTGTCAATATATTATGGCACGCTTAAAGTTGTGGGTGCAACTAGTTGAGCAGTTGCATCTCAATTGCCTTTTTACTGCAAGCTAGCAGATTGAAATTTCAGGAAATGCGACATTGTATGGAAGTGCTTACTACTCCCTCCGCTACTAAATATATGACGTTTTGGTAGTTGAACTACCAAAATGTCATATATTTAGGAACGACGTTGGTAGTTCAATTTGAACTAGCAAAATGTCATATATTTAGTAACAGAGGGAGTACTTGCTAGATGTGTGCATGTCTTATCACTGCTAATTAGTAAAGGAGCTTCTATAATCCGTGTTGAGATTATAACTGCAGTTGTGATTTGTGGAGTAGTTTATTGGGAAAACTATAGCATTTGAATTTTCAGATGGCTTTATCCTCAACTCAGTATTTTGTTGTTGTGAATGGGTTGTAGCTCAATGTTGAAGTTGTCATCTATTTGAATGCAGACTGGGGCCCCAAGATCGATGTTGTTGGATTTTGCTTCCTTGATCTTGCTTCGGATTACGTACCTCCTGAAGAACTTGTGAAATGGCTTGAAGCTGGTGACAAGCCAATTTATGTTGGTTTTGGTAGCCTTGTAAGATCAGTTTGACCTTTCTTATATTTACTGCATGTCGTTTTTAAGTTCCATTATTCTTCCTGGCAAGATAGGGTTAGTTGCTTAGTTGCAAATGGAATCTTTCTTAATTACCCTGATGTCATTGGCAGTGAATGCACTTTGTGGATTAGTGGCACTTTCCATGTTTTACAGCTGAAAGCGGCTTTGTACATTTTTTTCCCACTGTAAGAAACTGGTTTGCCACTTGGAATCTTTTGCAGCATCTCATAGCGGAAGTTATTTGCGTGCTTTAGGCAGAGGGTAGTTTAGCTCTATAGTTTAGTAGCTCTAGTTAGTTAGGGGAATTGTTACTAATTCAAACAGGGGGTTTGCAACGCTAGGTGTCAATTGTTACATTACATCTAAAAAAGATAGTCTCAACTAACTGTGAAATTTAATGAAAATTTAAATGCTAGGTGCTTCTGAAAAGCCACTATAATGCCTTACCTAATTCTTTACAATTTTTTTTCCTGATATACTAGCCAGTTCAAGATCCAGCAAAGATGACTGAAACCATTGTCAAAGCACTCGAAATGACTGGACAGAGAGGTATCATCAACAAAGGTTGGGGTGGCCTTGGAACATGTAAGTTCATCTTGTGATTTGTGGGAATGTTGCACTATTTGGTTGTTGGCATATATTTTGAGTCCATCCTGAGTTCTTGAACCTTTGGGCTTTTGCAGTGGCAGAACCAAAAGATTCCATATATGTACTTGACAACTGCCCTCATGACTGGCTTTTCCTGCAGTGTAAGGCAGTGGTAAGCCTTTGCTACTTGTTACTCTTGGTGGATTGGTGCATGAAGCGTATTATCTTTAATTCATATACTCCCTCCGTCCCATAATATAAAAACGTTTTTGACACTAGTGTAATGTTAAAAACGTTCTTATATTTTGGGACAGAGGGAGTAGTATTTTTGGTGATCATGAATCAATTCTGAACGTTTCCTATTTTTGTAAAACTAATTAACAAACAATTTCCATGGGGCATCCTTAAGAAAATCTGGTGAAAGAACTCCAGTGTGGCCACCATGGTGCTAATAGTGTCTGTTTATTCTGTTGAGAGGAGGCCTCACACTTTTTTGTACCTCACAGGTACACCATGGTGGTGCTGGAACGACGGCTGCCGGCCTGAAAGCAGCTGTACTCTCTCTCTCTCTCTCTCTCTCTCTCAGTTGCATTACGTTACGAGCTATTCATCACGATGCCACATGACTTCCACACTATTCTCGATGCAAATACAGTACTCCCTCCCATCCATATTAATTGTCGCTGCTTTAGTACTAAAGGAGCAACAATTAATATGGATCGGAAGGAGTATAATTTTTCAAGCCAATTATTGTTAGGTAGAGTTAGAATCAGCTGAAAACAATTCCTGATCAGGGCATGCCTGCAGTTGCCAATGAGACAACTTTTATTAGCAGCATTTTCTCTGTATTTTTTTTGAGGGAAACAACAGGACTACGCTGTGTATTTTTATTAATTGTAAATAAATTGTACAGGCAAGTGTTTTACAAAGCATAAAAAAGAAAATAAAGACTATACAGAACTATTATAATTAGCTAAGCAACTGGCAACTAGCACCTGATCATAATATTTGCTATTTTTGGACCAGTTCTTAGATTTAGTTTAGTTCTAACCCACTGTTTTGGTGATTTTAGTGTCCTACAACTATTGTACCTTTCTTTGGTGACCAACCTTTCTGGGGAGAGCGGGTGCATGCTAGAGGGGTAGGGCCTTCGCCTATACCCGTTGATCAGTTCAATTTGCAGAAGTTGGTTGATGCTATAAACTTCATGTTAGATCCAGAGGTAACTCTACAATTTTTTTGCACTTGGGGCATATGTTACTTTTCCTTTTGTTTCATATCGCAATAATAGATAACAAGAATATGGACACACATGTGCATAGATAGGCTGCAGGTAATGTTACAGATATGGTTATGAATTATGATATACTTATATACAAAATTGCTAGATTGTCACCTTGATAATTAGAAGTTTAGAACCTTACACCCATGATCCATCCACCATTTAAGACCTAGACCGTTTTTACTTGAAGACTTCATCCGAATATACTTTGTTTTAGTGCTTCCTCTCTGAATGACCTTTTACTTGAGTTTTTGGAAAGATTCTGTCATCGTCGGCGACTTACCGGTGCATTGGTAGTTTAGTACCCAGCATGGTTCCAAAAACCAGGAATTGACTGGTTACTGCCCAAGAAGCAGGAACCCGTCTGGTTCCATTCCCAAATTGGATCTTTAGAATGTTCAAATTCAGATCTGAACATTCTCAAATTGGACCGGCTTTGGGACTTATATATACACAAATCAGTACTGAATTAGGTTTGTATGATCTCCTGTTAGTAAAATTACAGCATAAATAACTTCCCATGTGATTTCAGGTGAAAGAAAAGGCTGTGGAGCTTGCCAAGGCCATGGAATCTGAAGACGGCGTAACGGGCGCAGTTAGGGCATTCCTCAAACATTTGCCTTGTAAAACAGATGAAAATTCACCCCCGCCGACACACGGCTTTCTAGAGTTCCTAGGCCCAGTAAGTAAATGCTTGGGGTGCTCTTAGGTGCTGGTCAGATGCAGGTACACCATTCCTCCCTGCTGAAAGAAGAGTGTAAAAAAAGGCTCTTGGGTGACCGCTATGCCATTGTGTGCGATAAGAATGTGGAAGCCAAATGTTAGTAGTTGATGTACATGCATGCGACCAGGAGCCCGTGATTTATCGTTTTGCGGTTTTTTGTATGTGTGTTGTGTAAAGAGTATGTCTGGTGATTTGATACATCATTTTTGGTGTGGTTGCAACCTTGGTCTGCAGCAACCGATGATCTCTCATGTATGACCAGTCAACCTGTGTATATGGAAAACTTAAGAGTGCAGATTAGTTCAGCCAATCCTTTTGCAGTTTACAACATGGTTTAATTTGAAACTGCCAGACATGTCATGGTTATAATTATGTTTCAAGTTTTTCCTAGTTCTACTACAGGCCTTCATGTTAAGATAAAGTAGAGACCTGTGACCTCATGCACAGGGGAAAGTAATTATGTCACCGCATTACTTTTTTTTTCTCAATTTCCAAAAATATGAAAGAATTCATGGTTGTAAATTGGGCTATATCTTGTGAAATATTACTTGTAGGAAAAAGACAACTTTGGCTATTCATTTGTATCTTGAAAGTTTTTGTCCAGGTCACAAAATGATCACAAATTTTGATGAAAATTTACAAGTTCGTGGCCAGAGATGAACTGGAAAATGAGCTTTACAGTTCTAACTATATATACCATTTAATATTTGTTTATGTGGGGATCTGACATGTGCATACGATGTGTTTTTGTCCTATAGTCTTTAGTTTTTCCAGCAAAGAAAATATCAAAAAAAAAATCCCCATTAGAAACCCATCATTGGGAGTGTATGCAATCAAATTATTACCAGCGAGCCAAACATATTGGCTTACAGAAAAGGAAAAAAGATAGAAACATGTTTTTTTAGGGAAAAAGATAGCAACATGTTGTCATGCTGTGGTCGAAGCAACGAACTTCATCTTTGTCGACTGTCTTTGCCTTCATTATTTAGGGTCTTTGCTTTTGTCGTCCATAGAGAAGAATGCCTCTTTTACTTCTATGACTTCACTGTAGACATCATTCATCGCTGGACGATCTTTTGGTGATTCCGTGGAGCATAACAAGCCAAGCTTCAGGAGCCGGAGAGCATAACTAAGTGCAAGTGGCTTGTATTCTTTCATCTTTGGGATATCATCAACACGCTGATCTCCCGTCTCCCAAGTAAGGCTGGGTTGAAGAATGTCTTCGGTTCGTGAAAGTGATGCTTCTACATACTTGCGGAGCGTCAAGCCATCACTGAACTCTTCATTAGTAGGTCGTTTCCGTGTTAGCATTTCCAAAAGAACAATGCCATAGCTGTAGACGTCGCCCTCAGTTGAGATTTCACTGCCCATTCCATACTCTGCAATAATGTTTTGAATTCTTCAGCGGAGAACAAAAGTGAAACATGCTAGTATTAATAAAAAAACCCAGCAACTGATATAGTTAGTCATACTTGATTTCGTTAGCATTATTTCAGAATGTGCTTATAAAACATACTCACCAGGAGGTATGTACCCAATAGATCCCCTTGGCCCAATTATGCTTGTTGTGCCGCTCTGCCCTCCAAATGAACATCCATGAATTAGCTTTCCTAGACCAAAGTCGCAGACATGTGCAGTATGGTCATTGTCAAAAAGTATGTTGCTTGGTTTCAGATCGCAGTGAACAACCGGTGGGATGCACTGGTTATGTAGGTATTCAAGAGCACAAGCAATGTCAACTGATATGCATATCACTGCGCCCAAACTCAAACCACCACACTGGTGGTTATGAAGTCGGTCTTCAAGGCTTCCATTGGCCATATACTCAAAGACTAGAGCCCTGAACTCATTTCCCACTGAGTCATAAGTTGAGCATGCGGTTATAACCTTCACGAGATTCCGGTGGCGGATGTGTTGCAATGCTTTGCACTCAGCAATGAAGCTATGCAATGCGCCATCCTGATTGAGCTTGAAGACTTTAACAGCAACCGTACCATCTTCCGCGTTGAACCAACCTTTGTAGACAGTCCCAAATTGCCCGGAGCCGACTACGTTGGCTAGAGAAAAACTGTCTGTTGCTTTGTTTATGTCACCATATGTTATCCTTTTCAATTCCATGTATGAATGTCCAATTTTCTCACTGGGTTTGTATCTCCTCCTCAACAGAAAATTGAACACCCCCAACATCAAAGCAAGTGCAACGAGAGTTGACAGAGCTATCAACATAGGAAGAACGAACTTGTGATTTTTTGTGGATGCTGAAGCAAAGCAACTTGGCAGCTCTTGTATTGCAACATTGGCACAAAGGTGTGGATTTCCTTGGACAAAAATACCACCTGTGTTAGCAAACACTCCACTGGTGGGAACTGGTCCTTCCAAGTTGTTGAAGGACATATTCAAATACTGCAACGAGGTGAAGGTCTCGAGGAACTCCGGAATTGTACCGGATAGGTTGTTGTGGGAGAAATCTAACACTTGCATGCCTTTGAGGCTTGCTAGTGATTGCGGAATGCTTCCTTGCAGGAGGTTCCCTTCTACACGAAGCGCTTCCAACCGGACACATGCACCGAGTGTGGATGGGATTCTGCCCATGAGATTGTTGTGAGAGATGTTCAAGGAACCAAGGTTTACCAAGCTACCCATATCTAGTGGTATGAACATTGTGAGTTGGTTGTGGGATAAATCTAGTAACAAACTCAGTTGACTCAACCTGCTCAACATATGCCCGCTCATGCTTCCACCAAGGGCATTACAGGAAAGGTTTAGTGCCAACAACTTCTGGCAGCTTCCTAAACTTTCAGGGATGCTTCCACTCAATTGATTTTCTTGCAAATAAAGTTGTTCTAGTTTATTTAAGTTGCCAATGGAAGGTGGAATATCTCCAGAAAATTTGTTCTGTGACAGGCTAAGCTCAACCAAGTTGCGTAGCTGACCAATGGTAGAAGGTATAGACCCCATGAAAAGATTAGTATTAAGATAGAGCATGGAAAGGCTTGAGAGGTTTCCAATCTCCAAGGGGATGGTGCCAGAGATGTTGTTTGACCGGAGAGTCAGAGCGGTCAAGCTCTTGGGAAGATTTGCTATGGAATTTGCTGGTAAATCCCCGCGCAAGTTGTTGTCACCTACATTAAGTTTCAGCAGCTGTGTACAATTCGCCAAAGAGGAGAAGAATGTCCAGTCTCCAGCCTCTAGGTGATTTGCGTACAACATTACATACTTCAAACTTGGCATGGAGCTGAAAGAAGGAACCACCCCAGTTAGAGAATTGTTGGCTAGATGGATATACACCATGCCAGAGGCATTTTGTAGTGAGGCAGGGATGTCTCCCTCAAAATGATTATCAGCCATGCTCAGTGTTTGGAGGTTAGGAAGCGTGTTACCCATATCAAAAGGCAGTGTTCCTCCAAGGTTATTGCTTGTCAGTCTAAGAACGTTCAATGAAGACAGATTGTAAATGGAGGGTGGCACTATGCCTGACAGACTATTATAGGAGAGACCGAGTCTTTGTAGCCCTGCAAGTCTACCCAAATCTGGAATGGATCCTTGCAACTGGTTGTGCGAGAGGTCGAGTGAGGTAAGGGACGAGAGGTTTGCCACCGACGATGGCACGAGTCCGGAAAGACTGTTTTGGGAGAGATCTAGGTAGGTGAGTTTTGAAGGGAACATGATGAAAGGTGGAATTGCACCAGAAAGATTGTTGTGCGAAAGGTGTATCTCCATGATGATTGAGTTGTTGAACAGGGACGAAGGGATAGCCCCTTGAATGCTGTTGTTGTCAAGAGAAATGTAACGGAGGGAGGAACTATTTGCTAGTGATTGTGGGATTTCTCCGTATAGAAGATTGTTGGGGAGGTTGACAAACTCTGTCGCCGGGGAGCTCCCGAGCAGCGGCGGAATCTTGCCGGAAAACCGATTGTTGCCTAAGTCTAGAGAAGAAAGGTTGCGAAGGTTACCAAGGCTGAAAGGGATGGTGCCACCGAGGATGTTGAAGCTGAGGTTGAGATACCGGAGCCCGGAGAGACGGCCAAGTTCCGGCGGCATATGGCCGGAGATCTGGTTGTTGGGCAAGTGGATCCTTACCAGGGAAGTGAGGTTGGAGATGCAGGGCGGGATCTCACCGGCGAGGCCTTCCTCCTCAATATCCAAGGCCACCAGCAGGGGTTGTTGCCCTGTCTTTGTTGTGCATGTGACGCCGTGCCAATTGCAGAAATCTGGTGAGGTGTCGTCGTTCCAAGTGGCGAAAGCTCGGGTGGGGCTGTGGAGGCGGGACTTGAGGCAGAGCAGAGCATCTCTGGTTGTATTGGTGCTGTAATCAGCTAGTGTTGCAGTTGCAGATGACATGGGGTTCAAAGCTGCTCGTGACAAGAGGAGGATGGCTAACAGTAAAAACAGAGGACTAGGAGTAGGAGTATGCACAGATGCCCATGCCCAGACCATGGTGTTTGTACGTAAGGTGGATATCTCAGTGAATTTTTCGGCTGTGCGTTGATACTCTGTGATATGTGCTGCTTTTATAGACTCGAGCCTGTGAGAGTCGTCTTCCAGCTAGCGCGGTCAAAACCAGGATTTGCTTGCCAGGTCCAACAAATTGAAGAAACGTTTTTTTTTTTGAATACAGCGCAGACACGCGCGCTTATACATACGCGCACACATTCACCTCAATTTATGCTCACACGCACACCCTATCCCTATGAGTACCTTCGAGAGACTGACGTGAAAGCTTGTTGGCTTGTCTTCACCAAAAATCATGATATTACCCATCCAAGCGGATGAGTTATGGTTAGTCCATGAAAAAATTGCAATGACCTTCGTTTTTAACCGGACGGAAGTTTCAACTAGTACTCCCTCGGTTCCTAAATGTAAGTCTTTCTAGATATTTCACTATGAACTACATACAGATGTATATAGACATAGTTTAGAGTGTAGATTCACTCATTTTGCTCCGTATGTAGTCTTTTATTGAAATCTCTAAAAAGACTTATATTTAGGAACGGATGGAGTATTATGCATGTCATCTACAAACTCATCTTCAGGATCCATACATGTTCCTTTGTGCGCCCACACGAGGACCGGACCTCCATACTCGCCTGGGGTTTATTTAACAAATTTAGGTGGCAGCCTAATAATAAAAGAGTAAAATCATCAATTATACTTGAACTTGTCCCATGAGCTCACTTAGATCATCGTACATAAGAAGTTGGTCAATACTGTCACTGTGTACAAGTCTAGGTGATTATTCCATGTTGACCGGTCAAACATGACAGCCACTCACCCGGCATATAGAGTAGTTTCGTATTTTTCCACGTTAACCGGCCTTACCCCCTCCGTCCGAGTTTATTAGGCCCCCTTTCATTTTGAGCTAAAGTTTGACCATGAATTTAAATAATAATATATAAACTATATGTCACAAAAATCATGTTAAAAAACCTCTTTCAAATACAAATCCAACAATATACTTTTTGTAGCATATAATTTATGTATTTTTAGTCAAATACATGGTTAAAGTTGGACCCAAAATACAATGAGGCCTAATAAACCGGGACAGAGGTAGTACATATCTGGCCATGGGCCGGGCCGGGCCGGGCTTCGGCCCAGGCCCCATCAAGCCCTAGGTCTGTTTCCCAGGCCCAGGCCCTCCCAGGCCCATGAAAATACTATGTTTCCCAGGCCCAAACCCTCCCAACACAGAAAGCCCGAAAGCCCTAAGCCCTCCCAAAGGCCCTCAACGTTGTAACATCAAAACAGCACAGCAAATAGCACCAAAACAACAAATAGTACCAAAACAGCAAATAGTATCTTATAAAGTCTTAAAGACAACAACAGCACCAAGATAGCAGCACAGCAGCACCAAAAGTGCATAAAGAGAAGCACAACAGCACCAAAACAGCAGCACATCAGCACCAAAACAGCACTAAAGAGCATTGTTTTCACATCAAATAGTATCAAAAATTCCAGTTTCGAGTTTCTAGAAACACAAATGCATAAATGTATTATTACATGCCAGATGGCCAATTCATAGAACCAAAAATAAGGACCAGTAGCTGCTAGTTGCCATCTCGACATGCCTTCTCCGAATCTTCTACTCATCTCAGTGCTCTAGCAAGAACTCTACAAAATGAAATAAACATCAGGTTAGCTAAAGTACATGTTGAACTTGACAAGTTGACATGAACAAAGAATATGGATGTTACATTCATCATCGGAAGAAGAATTTTCATCATCTAGCTCAACCACTTCTGCCTTTCTCTTATTACCTACAACAACTACAACAACATGTTAGCTATAAACTCTAAAGTAGATAGCATGAAGAAAGAAACAAAGTAAGTTAAACTATATACCATCTTTCTTCTCCAATTTGCAGCGATACCAATCTTGCAAACACATCAAGGCCTCAACTGTGTTTGGTTTAAGTGAGGCTCGGCTCGGCTCGGGGTTATAACCTTCTTACTCAAGCTGAAAGCAGATTCTGATGCAACACTTGACACGGGAACAGCAAGGATATCATGTGCCAATCTTGCTAGCTGCGGATACCTAGTTGTAGACTTGCTCCAGTAATCCAAGATATCAATGTTCTCATTCAACCTCTTGGTAGGTTTAGCCAAGTACAATTCCAATTCAGATTTCTCTTCAAATGTGCTCGTGCTTTCCACATACTGATCATAGTCAGAAAAGGCACCAAGTCCACATGTGCTTGACATACTAGTTTTACATAAGCAACTCGATCTGTTTCCCCCGGAAAAAAAAACTCAATCTGTTTCCATATCATTTTGCAAACTTCCAGCCCAAAACTGAACAAATTCAAGTTCAAAATGTTATATGAGATTGAGAATCAGCTGTAACCCGGCGATGAAGCCAGGTTAGGATTACTGTATAACAGACATGCATCAAGTTGGATGGGCATGCAGATGATCTTGTATCGCCTCAATCCTTTCAGGAAAGCAATTCAATTAATCATGATGCATGCATGGGGTCCTTGGGGAATTTCGGGTGCCGCGTTTCTTTCTGCTGGTGGATTCATGTTGTGTCGTTCAGATGTTTATTCGTACAGGGATTGCCGCTGGCTTGTACTCTTAATTATTCATACAGGGTTAATGGGAACATGGCTACAGGGTTAATCGGAACATGGCTGTCGTCGTGCATTTAATCTTCATGTTTGAATTGGCAGAAGGAAGCTTTTGTAATGTGTACTACTATGACACAACAAAGACTCGATGATTTGACCATAATAGCACTTGAGAGCCAAGTGTTCGAGAAGATTGATTACGAGGATATCATTGAAGATTTCATTGCAAAGAGCACTAAAAGAATGATGTTGTTCAAATAAATATTATGCAACCGGAGTTGAATAGGTATGATTTTCTATATATCCGATTGTTATGTAAAACATTTACATTATATTTTCTTGTGAGGTATATATACATTATAATTGCTCGTCAGTTCATTTTTTCTAGTGAGACAGGGTCCCATTTTTTAGTTTCGTACATGGCCTCAGATTTTGCCGGCCCGACCCTGGGCCATACTATATGGTTAGACTCTGTAATGCCGCTGAGATGTATATTTAGATATTTATTTGGCTCCATTTATCCATCTAGGCATGATGATATCACACCCATAATTATTTGGCTCCGGTGCAGTTGCAAGCTTGCGATGTGCGTGCATGCGTGTGATTTTATTATATAAAGACGTGTCGTGCTGTCGCGTTTGGGAGAGAGAGAGAGTTGTCATGGAGCCTGTTTGACCGGTCAACATGGAAAAATATGAACCTATACGACGGGTCAATGACTGTATAATTAATCATCTAGACTTGTATATAGTGATCGTATTGATCAAGTTTTTATGTACGATGACCAAAGTGAGCTCGCGGGGCAAGTTCGAGTACCATGGATGAATTTTACTCATAATAAAACATGTGATGCATGAGGCCCCATATGTCTTATACTTGCCGGTTGTTTCCTTCCTTGGCTAGCCCTTGTGGCCCTTTAAGTATTGTACTTTGTCTTGCTCGGATCATGGAAAAATTGTGCTTCATAGTACTTCTGTTTTTGACCTGTACTAAGGGGACGGCTCATCCCCCGCGCCGTCGCTGCCTAGGGGCGACTCGGTGGTTCCCCACAAACCCTAGGCAACATCGCCAGAGGAAGCCACCAGGCGAAGGCTGGGCGACCAATGGCAGTGATGAGGACCTTTCTCAAGGCACCTCGGGACCTGCGGCCGGCGCGGTGCTCCGATGCGTGTGGCGACGGGGCTTGGTGAGCGGTGGTTTGGCGTGCGGCGGCTGGCGGTGTTTTTGCAGCTTGTGGCTCGGCCAGCTCATGGGTGGTGTCCAACCCTGTCTTGCCCGACGCGCTGCAGGACGGATTGTTCGGCTGCAAGAGATGGATAGTGCAAGCCATGCTCAATTTTTTTCTAGGCCGATGATGGTGGCACCTTTGGGCACAGTTATCTATTTGAAGGTGTCGTCACTGCCGTTGTCGCCTACTTGTCTGCTGCTCCGGGGGAAACCCTAGGTCTGAGTGATCTCGGATCGGCCGAAGACATCAATGTTGTCATTTTTCTGTCTTGAGAGCATCATCTTGGAGCTTCTTTGGTAGGGGGATAGTGGATGATGGCAGGTTTGCGCCACGGTGGACATTTCCATGTCTTGTTGACGCCGTATTTTGGGTGGCTGATGCATCGAGGCAGAGCATGGCATCGGGTGGCGGCGATCCTTCGTTTAGGCGCTTGAAATTTTGCCGGTGATAATCGCGGCCTTAGCGGGACACTGATGCCCGTATTTACCATTGATATACACTGGCTACAAAAGCGTGGGATTGCCGGATTGTCTCGAAGATAGGTTTTCAGTGGTGGCGTCTTCTGCAGCCCTACGATCAATGGCTCCATGACTGGCTATTTTCTTGATGTGTGCATGGTTTATAGTTCGTGTGGATATCATCTCTTGACCATGCCGCAATTGCTTGACAGGATCAATGTTGCTTTTCTTTCTTTTCTTTTTTCTTTTTTTTGTCTGCCTAGGCATAGCATTGTTCTTCTATGACTTTGCTATTTTCCGGTAGGATTTTTTGTGTGTGTGCATTGTGTACATCCTAGCTATGCAGAAGCTGGGTCTATGCTGATGGTGTTTTGTATCCCTGGATGCTTCGTTATAAGTTAATAAAAATGCCAAAATTAAGATGCTAAGATGAGGTATTATCCCTCCTTTTCTTAGGGCATGTACAATGGTTGATAAGATAGTCTTATCTTAAGTTTTGCATGTAAATTAGAGATGACAAGAAAACATGTCTACAATGGGTCATCTCTTAGCCTTATCTTCAATAATTAGTTGTTCCTAAAAATATGATGAGACAAATTGTGCTAAGAGATCATCTCTTGTCTTCTCTTAAATAAGATAAGACAAGCCTTCTCTTATGATTTCTCTCTCCTCCACCTCATCATTTATCCTACGTGGCACTTTTAAGATAGAACCATTGTACATGCCCTTAGCCTTATTAATTTCCAACCCAGTTCCTCTCCCTCCTCCATAATTTTCATGCCACCGGGTCACAATTTCCTGACATGCCCTACGGGTTGAGACATCAATACCCGACTCTTTCATTTAGCTTTAGAAAAAAATCCTTATTTTTGTTGGCCCAGTACTGACGCCGAGTACTTTCCGACGACAGTAGCGACGACCGACGACGAACGACGATGACGAACCAATGCTGGCTACTGAACCGCTCCCCTTGCCGATGCAATCTCGACGAAGTACTGTTACGCCGATCTGCACCGCACCACAAGAAGCTGACCTGATCGATCCACCTCAGTGCAAAGCTAGCCTCTAACCTAGTCTTGCTGCTGCCGATCGATTCTCCGTTGAATCCACACACACGTACACTAAAGCCTCCGGCTGGAAACACAATGCTCGCACACGAACACAAGGCTCTCTTTGATGGCCACAGGTACGTATCGTACCTGGTGTTTATTGTATTGATTCAACTCACGGTTCAAGTTACAAGGGGTGCAGGCTACATATATATACACGCTATGATCAGCTATAACAATACTACTCGGTCACGACTTGTACTACTACACGGTCATGACTTGCCATAGTTGGACTCGTATATACGCACATGTACCTGGTTCACGTCGGGATTAATTCCAACAATCACCCCCTAATCACGACGTCGACACAGCTCGAACGCCGATTCTTCTTTGCATCTCCAGGATCTTCTCTCGATCCAAAGCTTTAATCAGGATGTCCGCCAGCTGATCATCGGTGCGAATATAGTTGACCTTCGTCTTACCTTCTTCCGCGCAATCCTTCTTATAATGATACATCGTATCAATGTGCCTGCTCCTATCATGCCGCACTGGATCCTCACATAGAAAAAACGTAGACTCACTGTCAACGTTGAGCACCACTGGTTCCGGATCTCGATCCATGAGATCACCGTGTAGCCGTCCTAGCCACACACCTTGACACTCTGCTTTACTTGAAGTCGATGTCACCACTTTCTGTCTTCGTGATAGCCAGCTTACTACGCTTTCACCAAGGAAATATGCCACGCCCGAGGTACACTTACGGTCACCAACAATTCCTTCCTTGTCACTACCACTTTAGCCAAGTAGTTTCACCATCTCTTTCTTGCTTAGCTCAAGACGAGGTTCCATTGAAGCAACAATGTGATTGCAATCTTTCATGCCACGGCTTTCAAGTACCTTCCTTGCATATGCCTTCTGACATAGTGTGATCCCCTCCAGCTTTTGATGTACCTCTGTCCTGAGGTTGCAACTCAAAAGGCCTAGATCATCCATCTTGAAAAACTCCTTCATTTGTAGCTTGAACTTTGCAATCACTTCTTCATCTGCTCCAGTTATTAATAGGACGTCGACGTAGATGCCAACTAGTAGACGATCCCTTTCTTCACCTCTCTTGTACATCGCATGCTCTAGTGGGGCTTTCTCAAATCCAAGAGAAATCATCATCTGATCAAGTTTGATGTTCCACACCCGAGAGCCTTGCCGTAGCCCGTTCAAGACTTTGTGTAGCTTCAGTACCTTGTGTTCTTCTTCCTCTTTGATGAATCCCGGTGACTGATTCACATACACATCTCCTTTTAACTCGCCATCAAAAACGCGGGTTTTACATCCATGTGATGTATCTTCCATGATTCCTGAACCGCGAGAGCGATGAGTAGTCTCACCGATTCCATCTTTGCAACAGGAACGAACACTTCTTCGAAGTCCACACTTTCCTCTTGCACGTACTCTTTGGCCATTAGCCTTGCTTTGTGCTTCCCGGACCCTTCGGCATCTTTCTTGATCTTAAATTCCCACTTGAGATCCATGACTTTTTTATTGTTGGGAAGATCCACAAGCACCCATGCATTATTGTCGTGGATCGACCTCAACTCCTCTTTCATAGCGTGACGCGGACACTCCTTCGTGTTCGCATCCTCAAATTTCGCCGGTTCCTCTCGGCGCTTGCTAGACACCGTCGCCCACTCTTTTTCACCTTTACCGGGTCAATCGTCCGAAGAGACTTCTCCGAATATGGATGTAACACCGGCGGTAGGAGTACGGATGTAGATGACAGTATCCTTTCCTCCTTTACTTTCGGAGACGATGCAGGTGCCAACATGGCTGCCTTTCCTGCGTACAAGCATGCACACGACGGGGCTCCTAATGCATGCTCATCCTTAGCACGTGGGCACGCATGCATGCCCTTTGGTGGGTCTCGTAGCCTGCTTAGGCTTCTGCTGCCCAGATTGCCAGCGCCTACAGCCAATGATCCAAGCCCATCACCTCCATGGCCTTCAGGCACGCCTCCTCCGCATGAGACTCCTTCCGCGCTGCCGCTTTCTGTTTCTGGGTTGCATCCCATCCTGCTTGCTAGGTTGCAGCAACTGCTGCCTTTGGACTTCTCTGGTTGTCTGTTCACTAAGCCATGGAGTGCCACGCCTTGGCCACCAACTCCATGTGTTTGTACCATAGCTGCACTTGTACTTGATGCACCAGCCCCAACAGTCACGACACCCATGTCTGCGTTTCTCTTGCAACACATGTCTCTGTCTTTGCACCAGTACTAGCACCAGCTTTTGTTTCTTCGTGGACTTCCGGCGCCACGTACGCCTTTCTTTTTTCTGGATGCGTCTTACAAAGACTGCTTCTCCATGGCCGAGCACACGCAACAATTGTTGCATCCGCTCCAGCGAAGTTAGCACTTATGCCCGTAACATCGACGCAAGCTTCGGAATCACCCCCCATGTCCGTAGCGTCGACATGAGTTTCCGAACCATGATCTTGACAGTGAACTTTTTCTTCACGGAGCACGACAATTTCTTTAGCCGACGCTTGAAGAACTGGATCCACCTTGTCCACGAGTTCGCACATCAACATCATGTCACCTTCATCACCTTGCTGGGCCATGAGCGCCCTCTCCTTCGGGGGATTCTTACACTCCGACTTGAAGTGTCTGAGCAGATTACACTTGTGACAACGGATCTTCCTCTTGTCAAACTTTTTCTTCCTTGGCTTCTCCGACTGTTCGTCGGTGTCCTTTGCGGGATGGTACTTTCCGCCGCTACCAGACGCCTTGTCGAAATTGTTCTCCTTGAAAACCATTGCCTGCCACTGAGCACGTGTAAGCATCAGGTACTCATCCTGATTTGCGTCACCGTAACTCAGTTTCATCCGCTTGTCATGGGCCTTGAAGCGACCAACCAGATCATCCAAAGTGAGAGTCTTGAGATCAACGCATTGCTCGATCGCTGACACAATCGGCATGTAGCGCGGTGGAGCGGCACGTAGGAAACGCCGGACCACGGAGATGTCCTCTAACTTCTCTCCGAGGCCGCGAATCCCGTTCACCATGGAAGCAACCCTCACTGCGAAGGCGTCCACCATCTCATCTTCCCCCATCCTCAGATTCTCGTAACTCTTCAGCAAAGTTTGCAAGTTTGCCTCGCGCACACGCGAGTGCCCTAGATGCAATGTCTTGAGCGTGTCCCACGCCTCCTTCGCTGATGTCTTCGAGATTAGATGCTGCTGCACGTTCACCGCATCACTGAGCAGATGGCCGTGATAGCCTGGCGATCCTTCCGATACAAGGCACCACCCTTCAGGTACTCATCACCGCCGGGGTCGACGGCTTCCCAGAGCTCATTGGCCTCGAGCGCCCACTCCATCATGGTCGCCCACACCACGAAGTTCCCACAGTCGAATCATGGATACTCCGATCTCACCGGAGCAGCAATTACTTTAGCCACACCGGAGTACTCCACCAGCTGCTTGGTCTTCTCGTCGTCCGACATGATCTCCCGTTACTAGGAGATCAACCTTGCTCTAGATACCAATTGTTGGCCCAGTCCCGACGCCGAGTATTTTCTGACGACAGGCGATGATCGACGACAAACAAGGACGAAGCAACGCTGGCTTGTGATAGACCACCTGATGGAGTCATGTACCTAGGGTAGGGTCACAGACCTGATCTAAGTACCCTGCCCAAGGACACCCTTAGAAGAGATCACCTTCCAGTCGACCTACGAGGGACTCACTCGACTGACTTGAAGGACTCGACCACGAAGACTCACTCGACCACCAGAAGGTCAAGAGGCACTCTGCACTGCAACGGCCTGTAATTAAGTAGACTTTATGATAGTAAAGACACTTTATGTGGGGCGTTACCAGTAACGCCCCGGACTTAATGTACCTTAAACCCTTCATTACGTGGGTTGGCTGGGGTCCTGGCGCACTCTATATAAGCCACCCCCCTCCACAGGCAGAAGGGTTCGACACCCTGTAATCCATATACACATAATCCACTCGACCGCCTCCGGGCTCCGAGACGTAGGGCTTTTATTTCCTCCGAGAAGGGCCTGAACTCGTACATCTCTTGTGCTTACAACCTCTCCATAGCTAGGACCTTGCCTCTCCATACCAACCCCCCACTCTACTGTCAGACTTAGATCCACGACAGTTAGCGCCCACCGTGGGGCGGGTGTTTTAGCGATTTTGTGGAGAAGTTGCGATTCTTCCGAGTACTTTCATCATGGTCGCTGTTGGAGTTTTGGTCGAGGGTCGAGAGATTCGTCTCGGTGCTCTCACCTTCGTCGCCGACGACTCCGCCTGGCTCTAGGAGGCTCCACTCGACGTCGATGCGCTCCCCGTCCGCGGTGCGATGCATTTTCGCGCATGTGTCCGCGGCGTTCTGCTGCGGCAACCGTCGACCCCATATCGGTCGACTCCCCTATCGACCACCCTCCCGGTCTCCCGCCAGCGCAAGCGCTCGGGTCGGTCGAGGCTTCAGCGGTGGGTGAGACACGCGGTGGCTCGCCAGACGGCCACCACCCAAGTTGCGGCAATCGAGCCCGACGAATCTCTCTACGGCCTGTTCGATCCGTCGACTGGCTCCGTAGAGACTGCATCCAAATGCGATAGCAGTGATCCAGCGGCGGAAATCTTGATGGTCGACGGGCCTCGCAGCCCCCCTGGCTTCGCCCGTGATGGTGGGGCAGGCGACGGAGGCGACCCCGCACGAGACCACGAAGAGTATCAGCCCGAGCCACTCGACTCTCTGCAAAGAGAGGAACTTCGCCGCAGGAACATGGATGCCCTGCATACTCCCATCATAGGAGAAACCCCCGAGGCTCGCGCCTTGGAGGAGGCACGTTTGGCCAATTTGGCCGAACGCGCTCACCTGGAGAATCTTCAGCGAGCACTCGACGAGCGCGCGCGGCAACGAGTTCCCGACGCCAGTCGACGTCAACTCTTCCCGCCGACTCAGGTATATCGAACCCCAATCCAGAATTTAGCAGCTGCGACCCGTATTGCAGAGTCCATCCAGCCCTCTCAGTCGGAAGCTGGCAGAGGCTTGATGCAGATCAGGGATCTGCTCCGGGCAGCAGGAGATCAGAATTCAGCCGTGTCGCAGTCGCGCAACAGAATTCACAGTCGATCCGTCGCTGCGAATACGGTTCAGTCGGCTCACAGTCCCAGATCGCCTCCGCGGCGTGAGGGGCGCGAGAATCGACGAGACCAATATGGAGACCGACACGACCGATATGATAGGCGTCGAGTGCCCACTTCCCCTCCGAGGGGCGGGTCTTACGCTCCTCGGCAGCAAGATGACAGACGTCAGCTCAGTGCGGGGCGAAGAGTTCCAGTTGACCCCAGAGAACCAGGCTTCGACGCGCGATCCATTATCGTGCAAGGCTTGGTCGACCAGAACAGAGCCCATCGAGGTGGACTCGACAGAGATGCGCCCACGAGCAGTCGAGTGCACGTTTCTGGTCCGGAATGTTTCGGCAGAGCTATCAGAGCTGCAGTGATTCCTCCCAATTTCAGGTTGGCAACAGGAGTCAGCAAGTTCACCGGTGAGTCTAAGCCTGAAACTTGGCTTGAGGACTACCGAGTGGCAGTTCAGATTGGTGGTGGGAATGACGAGGTGGCCATGAAGCATTTGCCCCTCATGTTGGAAGGTTCTGCCAGAGCGCGGTTGAATCAGTTACCTCCTAGCAGTATTTACACTTGGGAAGATCTGTCCCGAGTGTTTGTCAGAACCTCTGAAGGAACTTGCAAGCGACCGGCTGGACTAACGGAGCTGCAAGTCTGCGTGCAGAAGACCAATGAGACCCTCAGGGAGTATATTCAAAGATGGATCACTTTGCACCATACTGTGGAGAATGTGTCTGATCATCAGGCAGTCTGCGCCTTCAAGGATGGTGTCAAGGACAGAGAATTGAGTTTGAAATTTGGTCGAACCGGAGACATGACCTTGAGTCGGATGATGGAAATTGCTACCAAGTACGCCAACGGTGAAGAAGAAGACCGACTCCGAAGCGGCAAGCACAAGCCGAGCCAGTCGGAGAAGGGAAACACCAGTCGGAAACAGAAGCGGAAGGCTGAACCGGCAGCTCCTGGAGAGGCTCTGGCCGTGGCTCATGGAAAGTTTAAAGGGAAACCAAAAGGATCCTGGAACCCTAAGAAGGTAAAGGATAAAGAAGGGAACGACGTGATGGATATGCCGTGTCATATCCACACGAAGAAAGACGAAGAGGGGAATATCATTTACCCAAAACATACCACTCGCCAATGTCGACTCCTGATCCAGCAGTTTCAAGGAAAACAGTCTAAAGACAAGGAAAAGGAGTCGGACAAGGCCGAAGACAAGGAGGACAGTGAGGAAGGATATCCGCATGTCAACTCCACTCTGATGATCTTTGCAGATGTGGAAAGCAAGAGTCGACTGAAAGTCATTAACCGCGAGGTGAACATGGTTACCCCAGCAAAAGCAAATTATCTGAGATGGTCCCAAACACCCTTCACATTCGACCAATCTGATCACCCGACTCATATTGCCACCCCTGGGAGGCAAGCTTTGGTGGTCGATCCAGTTGTCGAAGGCACTCGACTGACAAAAGTGCTGATGGACGGTGGTAGCGGGCTGAATTTGTTGTATGTAGACACACTGAAAGGAATGGACATTCCGATGTCCCGACTGAGCACCAGTAACATGAGCTTTCATGGAGTTATACCAGGGAAGAAAGCCGAGTCACTCGGCCAAATAGCTCTGGACGTGGTGTTTGGTGATTCGAAACATTTTCGCAAAGAGAAGTTGACGTTTGAGGTCGTGGATTTTCAGAGTGCATATCATGCCATTTTAGGGAGACCAGCTTATGCACGGTTCATGGCTCGACCATGTTACGTGTACCTCAAATTGAAGATGCCCGGCCCCAAAGGAGTGATCACTGTCACCGGTGATCGGAAAAAGGCAGAAGAGTGCTTTCAGAAGGGCTCAAAGATTGCTGATTCCCAGGTGACAGCGGTCGAGTTTGAAGAATACAAGCAAAATGCAGATCCGAGTGATTTGCTGCGATCCAAGAAACCCGCCATAGAATTTGCATTTCAGTCGTCCGGTGAGACGAAGCCTGTTCACATTCACCCGACCGACCCCGATGCATCCCCGACCCACATCTCCGCAACACTCGACCCGAAATAGGAAGAAGCGCTCATCCAGTTCCTCCGTGAGAACTGGGACATTTTTGCATGGAAGCCCGCTGACATGCCAGGTGTTCCCAGGGGACTGGCTGAGCATCGCCTAAGAGTCGACTCATCAGCAAAACCAGTCAAAGAGCATCTTCGGCGGTCCGCCGTCCAGAAGAGAAAAGCCATTGGTGAGGAAGTGGCTCGACTGTTGGCGACAGGATTTATCCGAGAGATATACCACTCCGAGTGGCTCGCTAATGTCGTCATGGTTCCTAAGAAGGACAAATCGCTCCGAATGTGCATTGATTTCAAGCACATCAACCGGGCCTGCCCGAAAGATCATTTTCCTCTCCCTCGCATAGATCAAATTGTTGACTCGACCGCGGGATGCGAGAGATTGTCTTTTCTAGACGCCTACTCCGGGTACCACCAGATCCGTCTGTACGGACCCGACGAGGTAAAAACAGCTTTCATCACTCCATTCGGGTGCTTATGCTATATCACCATGCCATTCGGCCTCAAGAATGCCAGAGCCACATTTATGCGAATGATTCAGAAGTGTCTACTCACTCAAATCAGTCGGAATGTGGAAGCGTATATGGATGATATCGTCGTCAAGTCACGAAAAGGTTCCGACCTGCTCGTTGACCTCGCCGAAACATTTGCCAACCTCAGAAGGTATGATATCAAGCTCAATCCATCAAAGTGCACATTCGGAGTTCCTAGTGGCAAGTTACTCGGTTTTCTCGTTTCCAAGCGAGGGATCGACGCTAATCCAGAAAAGATCGGCACTATTCTCCGAATGAAACGCCCTGTGCGAGTGCACGATGTCTAGAAGCTTACTAGATGCTTGGCCGCATTAAGTCGATTCATCTCACGACTCGGTGAAAAGGCATTGCCTCTTTACCGACTGATGAAGAAGGCATACAAGTTTGAGTGGACTCCAGAAGCTGATGCAGCATTTGCCGAGCTAAAAGCTCTGCTCTCCACCCAGCCGGTGCTTGCTGCTCCAATCAGCAAAGAGCCTCTGTTGCTTTATATCGCAGCTACAGGACAAGTCGTCAGTATAGTGCTTACGGTCGAGCGGGAAGAAGAAGGAAAAGCTTCCAAAGTTCAGCGCCCAGTGTATTATTTGTCTGAAGTCTTGACTCCATCCAAGCAGAGATATCCTCATTATCAGAAGCTTGTGTATGGAATTTACATGACCACAAAGAAGGTTGCTCATTATTTCTCTGATCATTCCATCACAGTCGTCAGCGACGCTCCACTATCAGAGATTTTGCACAACAGAGATGCAACTGGTCGAGTGGCGAAATGGGCGATTGAACTTCTTCCCCTTGATATCAAGTTTGAGGCAAAGAAAGCCATTAAGTCCCAGGCAATAGCAGATTTCCTCGCCGAGTGGATTGAACAGCAGCAGCCGACTGAAGTTCACTCGGAGCATTGGACCATGTTTTTTGATGGCTCTAAGATGTTGAATGGTTCCGGTGCTGGGGTTGTCCTGGTTTCCCTCAGAGGAGATACGCTCAGATATGTGCTCCAGATTCACTTTGATTCCTCCAACAATGAGGCAGAGTATGAGGCCCTCTTATACGGATTGCGCATGGCCATTTCACTCGGCGTCCGTCGCCTGATGGTCTATGGCGATTCAGATTTAGTGGTCAACCAGGTGATGAAGGAGTGGGACGTGAGAAGCCCAACCATGACTGGATACTGCAGTGCAGTGAGGAAGCTGGAAAAGAAATTCGATGGGTTGGAGCTCCATCATATACCTCGACTGAAAAATCAAGCAGCTGATGATCTAGCAAAGATAGGTTCCAAGAGAGGAGCCATTCCGAGTGGTGTGTTCTTGGAGCATATACACACTCCGTCAGTCAAAGAAGATCCTTTCACCGAAGAGGCTCCACAGCCCAAGAGTGCCACCGATCCGACTGAGGTTGAAGTCCCAGCAGTGGTTGACTTGGTCATGGAGGTCTTGGTGGTCATTCCCGACTGGACAGTTCCGTATATCGCGTATATCCTGAGAAAAGAGCTTCCGGAGGATGAGGAAGAGGCTCGACAGATCGTCCGTCGATCTAAAGCCTTTACCGTAATCAAAGGACAGTTATATAGAGAAAGCGCGACTGGAGTTGGTCAGAAGTGCATAACACCAGACGAAGGTCGAATCATCCTTAATGATATTCACTCGGCGACCTGTGGTCATCACGCGTCCTCTCGGACCATCGTGGCCAAAGCACACCGAGCCGGATTTTACTGGCCGAAGGCGAATGAGATGGCAAAGGAAATAGTGGATAAGTGCGAGGGATGTCAGTTCTACTCGAATATGTCGCACAAGCCTGCATCAGCTCTGAAGACCATCCCACTCGTCTGGCCTTTTACAGTATGGGGGCTCGACATGGTTGGTCCTTTGAGAACAGGTCGGAGTGGCTTCACGCACGTACTGGTGGCAGTCGACAAGTTCACCAAGTGGATTGAGGCTAAACCAATCAAGAACCTTGACGCCGGTACTGTTGTTAGTTTCATCAGGGAACTGATATTCAGATATGGAGTCCCGCACAGCATCATTACGGATAATGGGTCGAACTTTGACTCGGAGGAATTCAGGGATTTCTGCAACTCTCAAGGCACACGAGTCGACAATGCTTCAGTCGCCCATCCGCAGACGAATGGACAAGCAGAGCGAGCCAATGGCCTGATTCTCAAGGGATTGAAACCCCCGACTGATGCGTGATCTCAAGCATGCAGCTGGAGCTTGGGTCGACGAACTTCCCTCGATGCTTTGGGGACTGCGGACCACACCTAATCGGTCGACCGGAAGAACTCCATTCTTCTTGGTCTACGGAGCTGAAGCAGTCTTGCCGAGTGATCTTCTCCACAATGCTCCTCGAGTTGAGATCTACAACGAAGCAGAAGCTGAACAAGCGCGGCAAGACACAGTCGACCTTTTAGAGGAAGAAAGGGAGATGGCTCTGATCCGATCGACCATCTACCAACAAGATTTGCGTCGTTTCCACGCCAAAAATGTGAGGGGTCGAGCCTTCCAGGAAGGAGATTTAGTTCTCCGAGTGGATCAGAAGAAACATCACAAGCTTGCTCCTTCTTGGGAAGGACCCTTCATCGTCACCAAAGTTCTCCACAACGGGGCGTACCGTCTTTACAACGTCGAACATAATATCGACGAGCCCCGAGCTTGGAACGCGGAACTACTCCGCCCATTTTACACCTAAGTTTATCACTCGGATGAGTTGCAATAAAGTACTCCTGTAGTTCATGGATTTCAAAATAATAGTGTCATAGTTCCTCCATAATTTTTGTCACTTTTTATTTTGTCCAATAAAATTTTCCCCTCAGTGGGTGACTTAGCCGCGAATCCGTTTCGCCTAAGTTTGTAAAAATCCTTACCGAGTGGTGAGCCAGACTCCCACTCGGAGGCTTAGCTGCGAATCCGTTTCGCCTAAGATTAAATAAAATCCTACCGAGTGGTAAGCCAGACTTCCACTCGGAGGCTTAGCTGCAGTCCAAGTACTCGCCTAAGTTATCAAAATCCCATAGAGTGGTAAGCCAGACTTCCACTCGGGGGCTTAGCTGCAGTCCAAGTACTCGCCTAAGTTATCAAAATCCTACCGAGTGGTAAGCCAGACTTCCACTCGGGGGCTTAGCTGCAGTCCAAGTACTCGCCTAAGTTATCAAAATCCTACCGAGTGGTAAGCCAGACTTCCACTCGGGGGCTTAGCTGCAGTCCAAGTACTCGCCTAAGTTATCAAAATCCTACCGAGTGGTAAGCCAGACTTCCACTCGGGGGCTTAGCTGCAGTCCAAGTACTCGCCTAAGTTATCAAAATCCTACCGAGTGGTAAGGCTTAGCTGCAGTCCAAGTA
>NC_041383.1:6461931-6469834 GCF_002162155.2 Triticum dicoccoides | reverse complement strand
TACCGAGTGAAGAGCAAACCTCTCACTCGGAGGCTTAGCTGCAGTCCAAGCACTCGCCTAAGTTATAAAAATCCTACCGAGTGGTAAGCCAGACTTCCACTCGGAGGCTTAGCTGCAGGCCAGTGCTCGCCTAAGATATAAAAATCCTACCGAGTGAAGAGCAAACCTCTCACTCGGGGGCTTAGCTGCAGCCCAGTGCTCGCCTAAGATATAAAAATCCTACCGAGTGAAGAGCAAACCTCTCACTCGGGGGCTTAGCTGCAGCCCAGCGCTCGCCTAAGTGGATTAAGGAATAAGTCGACTGCAGTGAGCGTCTTGCTTTGAACCTGCAAAAGACATTTCAAGCCAAAAGCAATCATATTCAAACATCAAATTCAAGTTCGGAACGATACCTAAAGGAACCGAAAGTGCTCAGGCGCTAAGCCTGTTAAGGTTTATCGGTTACAACTCCACTCGGCATACCGAGGCAAATTTAAAGCGTCGAGCTTAAAAGAAGTTTTTTACTCCTCCTGTGGAGGGCTGGAAGGCGCAACAAACTCATCAAGATCAATTCCGTCTGCGATCCGAGTTGCAGCAGCAATGAAAGTTTCCATAAAGGACCTGAAGTCGTGTTTCTTGGTGTTGGCCACCCGGAGGGCCGCCAGCTTGTCTTCTCGCGCATCTTTGCAGTGGACTCGGGCCAGACACAGAGCAACATCTGCACCGCACCGAGCCGAGGACTTTTTCCAGTCCTGCACTCGACCCGGGACCGTGTTCAAGCGAGCCACCAGCGACTCGAGGTCGTTCGGGAGTGTCTCCTCGGGCCAGAGCGTTGAGTCGATGCGAGATGTGGCGACCTTCAGCCTTGCAAGATAGTCCACGACACCTGCAACACGGGACTCCAGTCGGAAAACATTCATGGCAACTTCGTCGTTCACCGGAGAATTGACGGGGTCAAGGTTTGGTTCCAGCCGGCTAGTCTCTTCTTCAAAGTCTTGACAAAATTCTGCAAGGGCGATCACCGAGTCAAGGCAGTGGTCGAATGGAAAAATCACAGTTGAAAATGATTGTTGAGCATAAAGGTTTACCTTCAAGCATAAGGAACAGCTTCTTGGCAAGACCATTTAGGAAGGCCTCCAGATCATTTTTCTTCCCAAGAGCAGCTTTTAGATTGGTATTTTCTTGTTCAAGCTTGGTGACTGAAGCTAACTTCTCATCAGCAAGCTTGATCCTCTCAGCTAGTTCAAGGTCTTTTTTCTGTTGGGCCTCCTTCACCTTACCTGCAAGTTACAGCAAGATCAGATTTTGAAACAAATAAAGGGAAAAAGCAGTCGTCGAGGTCTCACCAAACATACCTTTGGTCTCCTCCTTTGCCTTCGTCAGATTCTCCTGAGCCAGCTTCAAATCCAGCTCGAGCTGAATGTGCTTGTTTTCCAGCTCAGTGTAGCGAGCCGCAAGGTCACAGGATCTCTGGGAAGAATCAATCGACTAAATGTCAAAGATAATTCACTTCCGAGTGGAACAGGAAAAATCATGCGTTTCTAAGACTACAGCCGAATACAAGCATTCGACCGTAGTCTCGGGGACTACACCCAGTGGGTGCACTCAGTGTGCCCCCACTAAACCTGTTGAAGACAGAGTCGACCAGTCGACCTCAAAAAAACATGTATTCTTTAAGACTGTAATCGACTGCAAGCAGTCGACCACAGTGTCGGGGACTACACCCAGTGGGTGCACTCAGCGTGCCCCCACCGGTTTGCGAAATCCAGTCGCCATAGTCGAATGACGGAAAGACTGAACTTATAAAGCCTAAGGCCGACTGCCCGCAGTCGACCTTAGCCTTGGGGACTACACCCAGTGGGTGCACTCAGCGTGCCCCCACCGGTTTGCGAAATCCATTCGCCATAGTCGAATGACGGAAAGACTGAACTTATAAAGCCTAAGGCCGACTGCCAGCAGTCGACCTTAGCCTTGGGGACTACACCCAGTGGGTGCACTCAGCGTGCCCCCACCAGTTTGCGAAATCCATTCGCCATAGTCGAATGACGGAAAGACTGAACTTATAAAGCCTAAGGCCGACTGCCAGCAGTCGACCTTAGCCTTGGGGACTACACCCAGCGGGTGCACTCAGCGTGCCCCCGCTAACACGGAGTTTAAATCGACACACCCACTGGGTGATTACTATAAATTCTGGAAAGAAAACAAGCGGTGGTCGACTGACCTGAACATTGCTTTGAAGGGCGGAACTGGCGTCGTAAGCTGCCTGGCTCGCATCCCGGATGGTCTTCAACTGCTCCATCATGATCCCTGCCTGGCGTATCGCCTCCTTCGCGGCATCAGCTTGGTCCTCTGGGACGTGGTGCGTCGTGAAGAGGGAGGGCTGCAGAGCACTCTTCAGTGGATCTGCGAAGGACACAGTGTGTTGAGTGGTGTTTTCCTCCTCCGCGACCAGAGTCTCAGGCACCGTCACATCCTGGGGCACCCTGCCGGCAGACGCTTTCCTACTCCTTCTGTGCTTCAGCGGCTCCTCATCTTCATCATCATCAGGGAGAGTGATAACAACATTGGATGGAGCTACAGAAAAGAATCAAAATTAGAGATCATGAGTCAGTCGACTAGAAACGGTGTTAAGAGCATAGTACCAGGTTTTGAGGTTGCTGCGTCCTCCATCTCATGGTCGTCAGCCCGGGCTGAGGTCTCAGAAGTAGCAACACTGCAACTCCAAAGAGTCAGTCGACTAACTCCAGCGCCAACCAGAGATAATGTTCGCACAAAACAAGAAGACTCAAGCAGCATGATTACCCTGATATGGTGGGGATGGACACCTTCATCTTCGGCAGGAGCTTGGTCGGCTTTGACGGGGCCGCCCTGGGCTGCTTCGACACCTTTTCAGTCGGCGCCGGAGAGGTGGTCCGAGGGTGCTTGGTCGACTGCGTAACAGTCGCAACCCCCTTGCCACGTTCAGTCGCAGGGTCATGGACAAGTTTCGACCGCCTTTCCGAGCGCGGTGGTGCGACCTCCTCCTCCTCCTCCTCTTCCTCGTCCTCATCGTCATCATCATCATCGTCATCATCATCCTCAGCGGCGTCCGAGTCCCACTCCTCCTCCTGGCTCTCGCCCCCGCTCGCTTCTCCCTCCTCGGTCGGAGCCTGTGCTCCATTGGGCATCGAGTACAGCTCAGTGAGGGCCTGATAGACATCAAGACAAAGATCAGTCGACCGATCGGCAGAGAAAACAGAAATAAATGTGACGAGAATACAATGGGAAGTGGAGCAGACATACCTTGTTTGGATCACTGTGGCAGTCGAGTGGAGGAATCCTTCTGGCTCCGCGAGGGTTATCCTTGTTCCCAGTAACAGCGGCCATCCACCTTTCCAGAGTGGCATCGTCGACTGCTTCTGGATTGACCCGAGTCACATCCTCAGTCCCGCAGTACAACCACATGCAATGGCTCCGGAACTGAAGAGGCTGGATACGACGCCTAAGAAAAACCTCCAGGAGATCCATACCCGTCACTCCCTCCCGAACCAACTGAACTACACGCTCCATCAGCATCTTCACGTCAGCTTTCTCCTCCGGAATCACCTTCAGAGAGGAGGGCTTGTTCACTCGGCCCATGGTGAACTGAGGGAGTCCACTCGACTGCCCCGGCGTCGACTGATCCTGGCAGTAGAACCAGGTCGACTGCCAACCTCTGACTGACTCGGGAAATGTCATGGCTGGGAAGGTGCTCTTGTTCCTCATCTGGATCCCCAGACCCCCACACATTTGGACAACTCGGGTTTTTTCGTCGCCTGGGCTCGCCTTCTTCACGGTCTGAGAGCGACACGTGAATATGTGCTTGAACAAACCCCAATGCGGTCGACAACCCAGGAAACTCTCACACATGGACACAAACGCGGCAAGATAGGCGATAGAATTTGGGGTGAAGTGGTGGAGTTACGCTCCAAAAAAGTTCAAGAAACCACGGAAGAAAATGCTCGGCGGCAAAGAAAATCCGTGGTCGACATGGGTAGCCAGAAGCACGCACTCACCCTCTTCCGGCTGGGGCTGCCACTCTTTCCCCGGAAGCCTCGCAGCTCCATGGGGAATCAGGCCCTCGTTGGCCATGTCGAGGAGATCCTTCTCCGTGATGGTCGACTGGATCCAATCTCCCTGGACCTAGCCTTTTGGCAGGCGAGATCTAGACGAAGACCCGCCACGACTAGTGGATCTCCCCTTCGCCTTCTCCGTCGTCGACGCCTTCTTCGCGTGTTCCAACGCCGCCGTCTTCTCCTTGACCATGGCTGCCGGCGGGACGCGCGAGGGGAGGTTGTGCGGAGGCGGGAGCGAGCGCGTTGGGCGGAGACGAAGGGAACAGAGGGAGAATGCTGAGGCACTGTTCAAAAAACCCTCGCCGGGCGCATTTATAAGATCCCTTCCGAGTGGATGACAGGTGGGCCCGGTCGATCTAATCATATCCTGAACAGTTACGCGGACGCGATACGTGGCGAAAAAAGCGGCGCGGGGATCGAGGCGTCTATGCCCTGTCCCGTCCGAACACCGCGGTCCGCCCCGCTTCGCGCGCTTCCCCAAATTTCGCATCCCGCGGAATCCGCAAACGGCAGATCGGTCTGCCAAACGCGGGATTTCCTGCGATCCGTCGCTCGGAAATCGGCGAAGTCCAAAAGATCACTCGACGAAGGAAAAGAATGGATCGAGTCGACTGAAGAAAAGTTGCTCACTATCAACAAAGAGATTTTTTTCAAAACAACGCACGACCAGTATGCGAAGGCTAATCGGAAACAACATCAACTCCTTCATCACTCGAGCCTCAATCCATTCGGGGGCTAATGATGGAGTCATGTACCTAGGGTAGGGTCACAGACCTGATCTAAGTACCCTGCCCAAGGACACCCTTAGAAGAGATCACCTTCCAGTCGACCTACGAGGGACTCACTCGACTGACTTGAAGGACTCGACCACGAAGACTCACTCGACCACCAGAAGGTCAAGAGGCACTCTGCACTGCAACGGCCTGTAATTAAGTAGACTTTATGATAGTAAAGACACTTTATGTGGGGCGTTACCAGTAACGCCCCGGACTTAATGTACCTCAAACCCTTCATTACGTGGGTTGGCTGGGGTCCTGGCGCACTCTATATAAGCCACCCCCCTCCACAGGCAGAAGGGTTCGGCACCCTGTAATCCATATACACATAATCCACTCGACCGCCTCCGGGCTCCGAGACGTAGGGCTTTTACTTCCTTCGAGAAGGGCCTGAACTCGTACATCTCTTGTGCTTACAACCTCTCCATAGCTAGGACCTTGCCTCTCCATACCTATCCCCCACTCTACTGTCAGACTTAGATCCACGACACCACCCTCAGTGTAAAGCTAGCCCCAAGCTAGCAATCTATCCTTCCTTGGACGTGTGGTACTAATACTAGTACTTCTGGCCGGAACAATCACACAACACGTACGTAGGCAAACTAGCAATCGATCTATGCTTTGATCAATTGGACACAAGCAACGCACGCGAGATTGTATGGCCACAGGCTCGTGTCGAGCCTGTTGTAATTCTGTATTATTTTTCCACGATACAAAGTACAGGGGTTAGGCTACATATATATAGGAGCAAATAGCCCAAAAGCTAACCTAGTCGGCAAGGTATACGTGCACTACTCGGACACATATACCAGAGACGTGATTAACTCCAACAATTTTTCGGCATCTTCACATCAGCGACAAGTACTTATTTTCCATCTTTCGTGGAGACGCTGCAACGAAGATGGTGCCTGGCAATTTACCGGTGATAATCACGCCCTTGGCGGGATAGTGACAACTCGTGGTGTACTATTAGTGGTGTCCAGATTTACTACAGACAGACACCAGCAACAGAAGCGTGA
The DNA here is from genome assembly GCF_002162155.2 of Triticum dicoccoides. Classification (NCBI taxonomy): domain Eukaryota; kingdom Viridiplantae; phylum Streptophyta; class Magnoliopsida; order Poales; family Poaceae; genus Triticum; species Triticum dicoccoides. The sequence continues at coordinate 6,463,966 of NC_041383.1, read as the reverse complement.
GATTGTCAGAATGTCGCCAAGATGATTTTCAGTGGTGGCAATGGCTCCGTGCCTGGCTATTTTTTTGGTGTGTGTATAGTTTATAGTTCGTGTGCTTATCACATCTAGACCATGCCGCAACTGCTCGATGAGGATTAGTGTTGCTATTTTTTCCTCTTCCTTTTGTTTCTCGCATGCCTAGCCATAGCGTTAGTATTCTATGACTTTGCTATTTCTCGGCGTGACCCTTTGTGTGTTTGTGTTGTTGTTGGTTGTTTACGTTCTAACTATGTAGGAACTGGGTTTATTCTCATGGTGTTTTGTATCCCCCTAGATACTTTATTATGTAAAAGTGCCAAAATTAAGCTGTGAGCATGGATCAATGCAGAGACATCAATTTTTATAGCCTACTAATTTCCAACTCAGTCGCTCTCCCTCCATAACTTCTTGCCTCCAGGCCACAATTTCGTGACATGCTCTATGGGTTGAGACATCAATACCTGACTCTTTCATTTAGCTTTTGAAAAAATCCTGATTTTTTTGCATCTTCACACCAGCGACAAGTACTTATTTTCCACCTTTCGTGGAAACGCTGCAACTAAGATGGCGCTTGGCAATTTGCCGGTGATAATCACGCCCTTGGCGGGATAGTGACAACTCGTGGTGTATTGTCGGTGGTGTCTAGATTTACCACAGACAAACAATGGCAATAGAAGCGTGAGATTGTCGGAATGTCTCCAAGATGATTTTCAGGGGTGTCAATGGCTCCGTGGCTGGCCATTTTCGTGGTGTGTGTATAGTGTACAGTTCGCATGGTTAATTATCACGTCTAGACCATTCTGCAACTTCTCGACAAGGATCATTGTTGCTCTTTTCCCCTCTTCCTTTTGTTTCTCGCCTGCCTAGGCATAGCATTAGTGTTCTATGACTTTGCTATTTGTCGGCGTGATCCTTTATGTGTTTGTGTTCTTGTTGGTTGTGTACATCCTAACTATGCGGAGACTGGGTGTATTCTCATGGTGTTTTGTATCCCCTAGATGCTTTATCATGTAAAAGTGCCAAAATTAAGCTGTGAGCATCAATCAATGCAGAGACATCTATTTTTTTAGCCTACTAATTTCCAACTCAGTCGTTGTCCCTCCATAATTTTCTTGCCTCCAGGCCACAATTTCATGATGTGATTTATGGGTTGAGACACCAATACCCGACTCTTTCATTTAGCTTTAGAAAAAGTCCTGATTTTTCCGCATCTCCACACCTGCGACAAGTACTTATTTTCTACCTTTCATGGAGACGCTGCAACGAAGATGGCGCTTGGCAATTTGCCGGTGATAATCACGCCCATGACGGGATAGTGACAACTCGTGGTGTATTGTCGGAGGCGTCCAGATTTACCACAGACACGCACTGGCAACAGAAGCGTGACATTGTCAGAATGTCTCCAAGATGATTTTCAGTGGTTGCAATGGCTCTGTGGCTGTCTATTTTCTTGGTATGTGTATTGTTTATAGTTCGCGTGGTTTCACGTCCATGCCTCAACTGCTCGATGATGATTAGTGTTGCTCGTTTTTCCTCTTCTTTTGTTTCTGGCCTGCCTAGGCATAGCGTTAATCTTCTATGACTTCGCTATTTGTCGGTGTGATTCTTTGTGTGTTTGTGTTGTTGTTGGTTGTGTACATCCTATCTATGCAGAGACTGGGTGTATTCTCATGGTGTTTTGTATTCCTGTAGATGCTTTATTATGTAAAAGTGCGAAAATTAAGTTGTGAGCATCAATCAATGCAGAGACGTCTCTCTTTTTCTAGCCTACTAATTTCCAACTCAGTCGTTCTCCCTCCATAATTTTCTTGCCTCTAGGCCACAATTTCCTGACTTGATCTACGGGTTGAGACATTGACCCTTTCCTTTAGCTTCCAGAAAAAAGCCTGACTTTTCGGCCTCTTCACACCAGCGACAAGTACCCCCTCCATCTGGGTTTATAGGACGTGTGTGTAGTTTTAGGTCTTTCTTTTGACTAACTAAACATGTCATAAAAAATATCATCAGATTCATACGC
>NC_041383.1:6435135-6461663 GCF_002162155.2 Triticum dicoccoides | reverse complement strand
ACACACATGTAATGCATACTTAGCTAATTAAGCTATCGACCTAGAATTACGCGTATGCCATATACACCCGGACGGAGGTAGTACTTATTTTCCACCTTATCCCATTATTTTCTCCAATTCAATACTCCCCAAACACTTTAGTTCAGTTCTTGTTCCATGCTACTATTAATTTTCCTAGTGGACTCACTTGGCATCCTCTTTTATCCATCGATTTCTGTCCTCCAAGTCGTTACCCGCTGTCATATACTCCAAGACTTGGTGATGGTCAAAGTATTATTTTTCCTAGTGGACCCACTTGTTTCCACCTTCTTTTTCTTTCGGCATGTCATACGTTTTCACATCAGTGCAATCGTGAAGATTCGTCTACAGAACCCGTCGACGATAATGCGTGCGAACCACAAAAAACGACCTTGATTGTCGGGAAGGATCGTCTGATGATGTACGCTGCCATCAATGCCTGGTCCTTTGGCCCTCTTGACCTTGACCTGAGATTGAGAGGTGAGCTCGTTGTAATAGTACATAGTACATGCCTGGTCCTTGGCCCTGTTGACATCTTGCACCACTAGACAGTCGACGAGGAAACCGCCCAAAGTATCCTATGGAAATGGTGACCAGAAGCGCGTGGAAATCGCTGCTTCACCACTCGATATGCATGCACATTGAGCATTTTTTGCACGACAAACGGACAACGACGTGACAAGCCAAAATGTAGAGCAGCTGGGTACCTCTAGAATCAAATTCTTCAACTTTTGACCTCCTTATGTCAGAGAGAAGACAAGTCTTCCGACCTTTGCATCTAAACACGCAGAAAGTATAAAATTTTGTTACGAAGTTTGTGCCCCCAAAGGTGGATGTGCCCCGATAGCCAAAGTCACCCTTGCATCATGGCAGTTTAGAGAGGAGTTTTTGAGAACCATATAGCCGTTCCTCCAAGCCTCCAACTCTGGATGCTGTTCAATTCAAAAGCAGTGACTCTGTACAAATGTGTGAGATGCAAAAAAAATAAATAAATCCGCCAAATGGAATTTTAGCGACTCAATTGTCGCATCAAGGCATACAAACACACAGCGGACACAAAAATGTAATCTAGCATAGTTCAACAAAAAGAAAACAACTTAAGGCGCTCACATGAGGACCATCAAGACTAAACCGCGCTATCCATGAGGGGTAAAATTCTCCTTGGCTCCTTGCTCCAAACACTATTAGGAAAAGGCTTATAGGTGAGCTCAAATCCATGTCGGGTATGGGCAATCACCCGCCATTGCTATTTTTAAAAAGTAGCAGTGGCGGGTAAAAAAGTTTGCCGGCCACTGCTATGTGGACAGCTAGGGATGAAAATGGAGCGGAAACTATCCGCTTTTCCGGCGAAAAAATGGAAACGGGGAGGAAAAACGGAAATGAAAACGGAATTTTGCAAAATGGGACAGTGAATGATTTTTGCTTTCCGGAAGCGGAAAACGTTTTCCGGTGAAATAGACGCAGAAACTGAATTTTTTGTCTACGTTAATACGGAACTTTCCGTTTTGAATATGAACATATGGCTATTTTGTAGCCCAACAAACATACTAGGCCCTCCATTAATGGGCAGAATGGCCCATATGGCCCAACTTCTACAGTACTACTAATGCATCATGGACCCTTTTCTTGCTGAGCTGAACTGTGTATTATAGTACTAGTACTACTATTGATCAAGTTGTCAACTATGTAAACTGTGTTCTAGTCTAACAATATGTCACTAGTATGACCCTATGAGCACTATTGTGACTTTAGATGCAATGTTTGGTTATTTGATGCCTTCCAAGATTTTGTTTTGCTTAAGTAGAATATTTATGCATAAATGGATATCTTATTATATATATCCATGACATATCTTAATATTTTGATGCATTCTCAAGTTTTTGTGTTGCCTTCCAAGTTTTTGTGTTGGCAATGTTCAATGGTATTTTTCTTGTTTTCATTATGTTTTTTTCTATGGTTCAAAGGGTCTTTGGCTCTGGTGGACAGTCGCTTCCGTCTCCGTGTCCATGTTGTATTCATTCCACTTCTGTTCTCGGTAGTATTTGTTTTTGGAGTTTTTGTATTCATTTCCTCTTCCGGAATAGAAAATGAATACAAATGCGGCAGCTCCTAGTTGTGTCTGTTTATGATCTATTTTCGTCCCGCAGGACAGCAATGGCGGACCAAAAAAACCATCCGCCACTTATAACTTTTTATAAATTTAGGCGGGCGACAAACTCGTGCCTTTTTCCAAAATTTCGGTGACCCGCGCCATTTTTTCCAAAATTTCCGAAAGTTAGCATACTCGATTGCCTGCCACATATATATTAAGAAAAATGATTGATTTTTTTTACTAAACTCAGAATAGTATAAATTTGAGCATGAAACTTCCAATGGTGTGTGTTAAACATATGAAGAGTTTGAAGTGAAAATGATGTAGAAAATTGAATTGTGTGTGGTAGACGTTGGTTTTCGTTCAAAACCCTGATACTTCGTCGAAGAGTTTTCAGTTTGTACATGAAGTGCATGAAGTTTTTGCCGTAACGCTCTCCAATTTTTATCACACCCTACAAGGATCACATGAAGACACTATGCCAAGTTTCGTTCATTTCCGAACTCTTTTGCACGCTATGTTGAACCCAATAGCTTTTTGCCCTTTTTAATGGCCGGAAAATTAGTTTATGCTTTAAATAGAAAAACAAACTAAAAAAGTGGCTAAATTTCAGAATGGGAATTCCAGTGGTGTGTACTTCGCATAGAAAAAGTTTGAAGTGAAAATGGTGTAAATATAGAACACATATCAACGGCAGGCGTCAGTAAATACCTGCCATTGCCAGGTCTATTGCTGTGGTGGGCGATGAATATAAATGAGAGCAAATTCATTACATTTTGACATGTTTCAACTAAACCATACTGTAAGCTAGTCTAAATGAATATCGGCATCTGTTTCCCATGTCCGGCCGACCATAAGCCCCGGAAAATGAAGCTCCGCCTCCCTAGCCTACAAGCGGCTAATTGGCCGACGATATGATGAGCCCGCCAAGCTTAGCTTCAACAGGAGGGGAGGAGTGATGACCGTCCTAGGACCCGAGCGCCGGCGGACTCCCATGCTCTACTCTTCCTCATCACCGCCGCCGCCCGTGGATGTGGTTGGCTTCGTCGTCGTGGCGTCGTGCCATGTCCGTCACGGAGCTGTCAACCTCCTCGTCATCGGGCCTGTAAACTTCCTCTGCTGCTCCGTCGATCTCCTTGAAGGTGTCTTACAACTCTGCCTGGCGGATGCGGTACCACCGACGGTCATGGTGGGCGTCACGGGCGAAGCAGTAGTATAGGAGCAGAGCCTCCTGCTCGTCCACGTCTACATCCGCTGTGATGCCCGTGCTGGCAGTGAGTTGCTCCTCTCGGCACCGGTGTTCGCCGATGAGGCGGAGGTTGTAGGCTTGGTCGGCCCGCGCCTGCCGGAACGCGGCCTCCCACTCTTCCAACACCATGTCGGTGTAGTGAGAATGCGCCTCACCCATGGTAATGCTAGCATTGGCCGGCAAGGACGGTGGCGCCGGCTCATCGTTGGCCTCGTCTTCCATTGGCTCATCTGTAGCACTGGCGTCGGTGAACCCATCCTCTGGCGGTCTCCCACCTTCCCGCAATGGCGGCGATGTCCTTCTTTTGTTCGGACGAGAGTCTGTCCCACGTGGCTTTGGAACTCGAGGAGACCATGGCGGATGTGGTTCCGAGACGAGATAGGGAGCGGAGGAGGTTGGATGGAGTTGTGACGCCCGTCCTGAAGTCTTAATAGCGGCTGGAATTGGCCGACCAGGTGATGATGTGGTTAATGGTAAGCGGCAGACAGAGGGACAGGTGGCACCAGAGTAGGTTCCTCGGCAACCGTGTACATTTAATGGAGGGAGGTGGACGGACTGGTGCAGTTTGAATGCAGAGAGATGACACGTTCACCGGCAAGCGGAGCGGACGACGCTCTCTGCCGGATGCCGCTTTAATGTCATTTCCAGTTAGGCTGGTCATAGTGGGGAGTAACTTAGACTAGTGTCATGCATATTACACTACTCTTTGTTACTATCTTCATAGTGCAAAGTAACATACAAGTAGTATCATAGATGATTGCATTTATTATATTATAGACTCATTTTGCTTTGGTTTGCGTTATGTTACAGTAACATATTATGTTATTCCAAACACCTCTCTCCTCATTAACTATATGCCACATAAGCAAACTTCTCTTGGAATTGTGCTATGTTACTTGCCAAGTTACTCCCACCATAACCAGCCTTAGAGGCCATGTCCGCTCTGGGCCGGCATAAATGCAACGCTAATGCTCTGTAGCGGCGTTGACTGCTTCGGGTGGGAAATGACGCGGACGAGAGAGAGTTTTTGAGTGGGCCAGGGTCGTCGGACATTTACGTGGTAGCGGCCTGAATGCCAGGGTCGATTTACTTTCAGTTTGCGGGGAAAATGACGTCTAGACTAACGAGCTGACCGAGTTGGATGGCAAAACATGTCCGGACCACGCGGTACGGATTGATGTGGGCGGTTTGATGGTCCGCGTTGGAGATGTCTTATCCCTCTTTTTTGAAAACAGTATCTCGTCGTTCTTTTGCCCCAACCTTTGTTTGTGAATTTTACTGCGATGTTTTCAGATTCGGGAATACTGAAGATTATTGGATTCTGAATATCTATTATTGCCTCGAAGGGCTGTTTATATAAGATACAAAACTTGGGGGCCAAGGATAGTAGAGATAGATTACAACTTGAACTACCAAATACATAAACCGAATATATACTCTAATCCCCCCTGGGTAGTGTCAACATCAGGTGTAACGATGTTGAGACTGGAGCGAATGCCAGTGAATGTTGCAGTGGGGAGCCCCTTGGTGAAAATATCAGCAAATTGTGCAGTGGTAGGAACATGAAGCACACAGACCTCGCCAAGAGCCACTTTCTCACGAACAAAATGAATATCAATCTCGATGTGTTTGGTGCGACGATGATGAACATGATTGGAAGCCATGTAGACTACAAAAATATTGTCACAATAAACAATTGTTGCACGCTCAATTGGTCGATGAAGCTCAACCAGAAGCTGACGGAGCCACACCGCCTCGGCCACAAAATGAGCAACAGAACTATATTCAGCTTATGTAGAAGATCTGGAAACTGTAACCTGCCTTTTAGAAGACCAAGAAACAAGATTGTCACCCAAATAAACACAAAAGCCGGATGTAGATCGTCGAGTATCTGGACAACCCGCCCAGTCTGCATCAGAATAAACTGTCAAGTTTGTTGGAGAGGAAGAGTTAAGAAGAAGACCATGATCAATAGTACCTTTGAGATACCGAAGTATTCTCTTGACATGAGAAAAATGAGGAACACGGGGATCATGCATATATAAGCACGCTTGTTGAACATAATAAGATATATCAGGACGAGTGAGAGTGGCATATTGGAGAGCACCAGTGATACTGCGATATAGTGTAGGATAAGAAAAAGGTTCACCATCGGCCGACAACTTGGTACCAACATCAACCGGCGTACGACAGGGTTGACAGTCAGTCATCCGCGCACGAGAGAGCAAGTCAAGAATATACTGGCATTGAGAGAGAAAGAGTGTAGATGAAGTGCGGTAAACATTGATCCCAAGAAAGTGATGAAGAGGACCAAGGTCAGTCATGGAGAATTCATGATTAAGAGAAGAGATAATATGTTGTAAAAAGGAATCAGAAGAGGCAGTGAGAATTATATCGTCAACATATAGTAGAAGATATGCAGTATGAGAGGAGGAACGAAAAATAAAGAGAGAGGAATCGGATTTAGATGAGGTAAAACCTAATGTGTGAATGAAGGTGGTGAAGCGATGAAACCAAGCACGAGGAGCTTGTTTAAGACCGTACAGAGATTTGTGAAGAAGACAAACAAAATCAGGAGAAGAGGAATTCTAAAAACCCGAAGGTTGTTGACAATAGACAGTTTCATTGAGAGTGCCATGTAGAAAAGCATTTTTAACATCTAATTGATGAATCAGAAAAGAGGAGGAGACAACAAGACTGAGAACAACACGAATGGTACTAGGATTTACAACCGGAGAAAAGGTCTCATCAAAATCAATACCGTGTTGTTGAGAAAAACCACGACATACCCAACGAGCTTTATAACGAGCAAGAGTACCATCAGCATGAAATTTGTGACGGAAAACCCATTTGCCGGAAACAAAATTGACACCAGGTGGTTTGGGAACGAGAGTCCAGGTGTTATTTTGCCGAAGAGCATGAAACTCGTCACGCATAGCAGAATGCCAGAGAGGATCGAGAAGAGCACGTTTATAAGAGTTAGGAATAGGGGAGACAGTGGGAATAGCCGTGAGATTAAGACCTCGTGTAGGGAGGTGAAAGCCACGCTTACCATGAGTGCACATAACATGATCGTTGGCGGAGGTATGATAGGAACAACATTGTACGGAAGAGGCAGTGTTGAGGAAGAAGAGGAAGAAGGAGAAGCGAGAACAGGGGAGATAGGCGTGGGAGGAGAGGTAGCTGCCATCAAGGGAGGAGTGGGCGGCACGGCGGAAGGCTGCTGTGGGGTTGCATGAGGCTGCTCTGGTGGCTGTTGCTCCGCGACAATAGAGGTAGGAGTGAGACGAGGGAGTAGAGAAGATGAAGAATGAATAGGGGATGGTTGGTGCGTAGGTGATGATTGTGTGGCAGCGTATGGAAAAGTGTGTTCGTCAAAGACGACGTGACGGGAAATAATGACACGACCGGATGAAGGATCGAAGCAGCGGGAGCCCTTATGATCATCGGAGAGACCAAGATAGATACAGGGTAAAGACCTAGGCTCTAGTTTATGAGAGGTTGTGGAAGTGATGTTGGGAAAACAGAGACAACCAAAAACGCGGAGAGAAAGATAGTCGGGATGGGAAAGAAAAAGAGATTGAAAAGGGGTGTAGAGAGGACATGTTTTGGTTGGTCTAATATTTAGAAGAAGTGTAGCAGTACGTAGTGCTTCAACCCAAAAACGGGGAGGGAGAGAAGCTTGAATAAGCAAAGTGCGAAGAATATCATTGATGGAGCGAAGAGAGCGTTCTACTTTTCCGTTTTGAGGGGATGTATAGGGGCAAGAAAAGCGAAGGAGGATGCCGTGAGAGAGAAAGAAAGTGCGATTGCGAGTATTATCAAATTCACGTCCATTGTCGCATTGAATAAAGTGTATTGGAAGACCAAAGTGGGTTAGAACATATTGACAAAAAATGAGAAAAATTGGGTGTACCTCGGACTTGGCTCGTAGAGGAAATGTCCAAATACAATGGGAATAATCATCAAGAATTACAAGATAGTATTTATAACCAGAAACACTAGGAATTGGAGAGGTCCATAAATTACAATGTAGTAATTCAAAAGGAAAAGTACTAATAGTAGAGGAGGTACCAAAAGGTAGTCTAACATGTTTGCCACATTGACAGGCATTACAAAGAGAGGAATCATGAGAGACACTAGAGCTAGGGATACAAAATTCCTGTAGTAATGATGATAGGGTAGCTTTATTGGGATGACCAAGCCGTCGATGCCAACTGATGCAAGCATGGCGCGAGGAGTGGAAATGGGGCACCATGAAGAGGATAAAGATCGCCTGTGCTATTGTACCGAGCGAGAACCTCCCCCGTTTTCAAATCCTTCACAGATAAACCAAAGGGGTCAAAGGCAAGAATTACTTGATTGTCGATGGTAAACTGACGAACAGAGATAAGATTGGCAATTAAAGATGGGACTACAAGAATATTACGTAAAAGAAAATTGTTAGAGGAATATGGGATGTAAGAGTCACCGGTGCAAGAGACAGGAATAGTGGAACCATCACCAGTGGTAATGGAAGAAAAAGAAGAAGGAAAACAAGCTGACAAAAAATTCATATTTGAAGACATATGCATGGATGCACCAGAATCGAAAATCCAATCCGTACCTTCGTTGTTGAGGGTGAAATTGTTCATGGCGGTGATGAAGGCATCCTGATCCCAGCTTGGCGATGTTGTGGAAGTAGAAGGGGCAGACACGTTCATTGGTGCATGCTGACCGTATGCGTACGGTGACGGCGTCGAAAGAGCACCGGGCGCATAGGGAACCAGGGCGTAGTCGGGCGGAACTACGGGGGCGCCGGGCGAGGTCGGTGTAGTGGTGGCGATGTAGACGTGAGTCGGCGGCCGGGGTCCAAGGAGACCAGGAGAGCCGGCGGCAGGACGAAGGCCCGGGCTCCAGGATCTCGTGTATGCTGGAGGGGCGCCGTAAGGAGACGGAGCAGACAAAGGCATGTGCCATGCCTGAACCAGCCCGGTCCAGGGACCTTGCTGTGGCTGCCCTGCTGGTGGAGTAGATGCCGGCGTAGACAATGATGATGGCGTAGACGATGTGATGGTGCTGAAGAGCTGGCGGAGCAAGGCTGGGGTGGCCGGTAGACGGGATTCTTCCTGCGGTAGTTAGGGCTCGGGCGCCAGCCTGGAGGCGGCTGGGCAGGTGCCGGCGACAAAGATGATGGAGTTGGCGCAGAAGACTTGGTGGTGGCGTGGAACACTTGCGGGCGGGTGGCCTTGTGAGCTTCGTTCTGAGCTTCGAGCTGAAGGAGAGAGCGGACCTCGTCGAAGGAAGGGTAGGGCCGCAACATGGCGATGAAGGCCACCTGTTTCTCAAACTGATCACCGAGGCCGACGAGAAGAGCGTTGTTGAGGACGTGGTCGTCGACGTGATCCCCAAGCTACCGGAGTTCATCACCGATCGACATGATCCGCTGGCAGAAGACTGTGACCAGGGAGTCTCCTTGGATGATGGTGCGGAGCTCGGTGTGGAGAGCGTTGATGCGGGCGTCGGAGTTGTCTTGAAACAACTGTTGAAGAGAGGCCCAAAGCTCGGCTGCGGTGGCGTTGTCGTTGGACACAAGATTGAAGAGCTTGGTTGAGATCCGAGTATAAATCCATTGGATGATCGCGAGATCGTCCTTCACCCAACGAGGATTGGCAGGCTGCGGGACAGAGGATGGATGTATATGGTGGCGTAGACCGCAGCGACCAAGGTGGATGTGGAAGAGATGGCGCCAGTGGTAGTAATTGTGGGCAGCGAGATCAAGCGAGATGGGTATGAATGATGCAACATCAGCAATAGTATCTGCTAGAGAGATTTGTGGTGGCGGAAGGGTGTATTGGTGGTGGGTAAGAGAACCAGGGTTATAGGAGGAAGAAGAGAAGGATGGCGATCTGGCGGCGTTGAACTCAGCCGCGGTAAAGAGGGGCCGCTCCGGGAGAGGTGGAGGGGCCGGCGGAGAGGCCATGTCGAGGAGATAACCTAGGCGACGGATACCATGAAGATTATTGGATTCTGAATATCTATTATTGCCTCAAAGGGCTGTTTATATAAGATATAAAACTTGGGGGTCAAGGATGTTGGAATTCCGCCCATAGGATCGATCACATCACAGTACGACGAACACACGCGCACAAAACTTTTGCCAAAGGCACGTGTCGTGCCTCTCTTTTCTCTATATTTCTTTTCTTGTTTTCTCACGTTGTTACAATAAACTCACGCCAACCCTGTGTATATATACGACCGAGTCTGTCTCTACGAAAATCATGGGAGGACTTTTCTGGACTGGCGATATGCCATATCTCAGCTTCCTTCCTCTGTTCTTCCCTAATTCCTCCCCTAATCCTTGATCTCCTCTGTCCCATCTCCTTTCTCTTTCCCAATCCATCAGCCATGTGGTTGGTCCCTCTGGATCTACCTTGTCCGGTGACGATCCCCTGCTCCTCTCCCGCTGACCTATTCTTCCTCTTCCTTGCCCGTTCACTACTCATCTCAACCCGATTGGATCCATCCCATCTCCTTTCTGAGTCGATTCCTTGCTTCTCCAAGCTGGATCTGGCAGCTGCCTTTCAGATCCAACTACTGGAGCCATCCTCATGTTTCTGCGCTGCCGCTGTTTCCATTTGGCTGATGCCCAAGCCTCAATCCAACGAGCCTCTTGCTCTGCTGCAGTAGCACCGCCACCGTCGTCTCTCCGGTCCAGGGCGCTTAGTCCCAGATTAGCTGAGCCGTTGATTAAGATCAGTACCTCAACTATTGCTGCACCATAGTTTTCAACCTGCCACGGCCGCATCATACTGCAATTCGTTCGAGAGATTGGGTGCCATGAAAGCCATTGCTTGGAATTGCCGAGGTATGGGCCGGAACCTTGGCAATGATCGTATGCTCTTTCTGGCCAACTTGATTCATTCCACTATAGCGCAGGTAACTTTTGTTTCGGAAATCAAATCCTCCAAAGTTCATTCTGTTGATCTTGTTAATAGGTTTGATGTTACTAATGCTTTTGTTGTCCCCTCTAGAGGTGCTTCAGGAGGGCTCCGGCTCATGTGGAATGATGAGCTCAAAGTTTCTGTTTATAGTGCTTCCTTTCACTGTATTCTAGCTAATGTAGTTCACCTAGTCTCAGGAGTTCAATTTTGTTTGATCTGTATATATGGTGACCCCTATCATAGGCAGACTAGTGCCATTTGGAGTCAAGTTTCATCTTTTGTTTATGATCATCTGGGTATGCCCATGATGTGTATGGGTGAACTTAACGACATCTTGTATGATACGGATGGGCATAATGGCAATGTTAATTACTATTGTATGACTACTTTTCGTTCGCTTGTTAAAAATTGTGGTTTCTTTGATATAGGCTTTAGTGGTCCTGCGTATACTTGGCGTAGTAAGCAGCACACTCCTTATCCCATTTACAGGCGCCTTGATCGTTGCTTGGTTAATTCTGAATGGTGTATGCATTATCCTAATACCAAGGTTCTTAATTTGCCTATTATCCTCAGTGATCATGCTCCCATTTTAGTATCTACTGATGGCAATTTTGTTAGGCCCAAGCAAACGTTTAAATTTGAAAACTGGTGGTTGATGGAGAAGGACTTCATTGATTTTGCTAAATCTGCTTGGAACAATTGTTCACTTACTTCTTTTGCAGCCAAAACCTCTTCTTTGGCAGGCTCTTTAAAGATGTGGTGCAGGAAAAAAAAGCCTCTCTAGCACGATCTTTCGGAACTTGAAGCGAACATTAATCAACTTCAGCAACACCCACTGCAACAGTAGGATCATGCTTTAGAAAGCTCTCTAACTCTCAGGTATGAACAAACGCTCTCCAAGCTTAATCAACTTTATAAGCAGCGAAGTAAGAAAGGTTGGGCTGTGGCTGGGGACCGTAATACTAAATTCTTTCATTAATCGGTAGTTAAGCGGAGAAAGAGAAATACTATTTGCTCTGTTAAAGATGAGAATGATGTGCTTCATTTCAAACCTTCTGCTATTACGAACACATTTGTCAATTACTTCCATTACATCTTCTCTTCTCCGAATGATAACTCTGATAGACCTTATCTTACCACTCAATGGCCTAATTATTCTTGGGATCCTACCTATGCTATTCCTGATAAACATGAAGTTTTGTAGATTCTCAAAGACATGAAGTTAAATGCCTCTCCGGGACCAGATGGTTTTAATGTTGAATTCTATTTGGCTGCTTGGGATTGGATAGGAGAGGAGGTTACGCAACTTGTGGCCAACTTTTACATCACCGGTATTTTGCCTCCTCATATTAATGACACAAATATTGCTCTTATCCCCAAAAAGCTTGTCCCTCAAGTTCCTATGGACTATCGTCCTATTAGTCTTTGTAATGTTGTTTATAAAATCATTGCGAAATCGCTTGCTAATAGGATTAAGCCTCATCTTCCTGATTACATAGATCCCGCTCAGCAAGCTTTCATTGAGGGTAGAAGGATTAGTGACAATATTATTATTGCTCAAGAGATTACTCACTCCTTCTCTCTAAAATCTTGGAAACACAATGCTTTCATGCTTAAAATTGATCTTGCTAAAGCTTTTGATCGTTTAGAATGGAATTTTATTACTTCTGCTCTTGCACGAAAAGGGTTGCATGCTCATTTAATTAATTTGGTTTATGCTTGTATATCTTCTCCCACGTTTTCTGTGTTGATCAATGGGCAGCCCTCGCACAAGTTTAAAAGTTTTCGAGGTATTCGTCAAGGTTGTCCTATGTCCCCGTATTTATTTGTAATTGCTATAAATGAATTATCTATTGCTCTTAACGAAGCGCTTGTTGCTCATCACCTTCATGGAATTTCTCTTGGTCCAAATTGCCCCTCTATCCACTCTCTCTTATTTGCTGATGACTTGTTGGTTTGTGGGCAGGCTACTCTCCAAGAGGCTCATGCTATGGCCAATCTGATTCAGCACTTTTGTTCTATCTCAGGCCAAACGCCTAACTGGGCCAAATCTGCCATTCTTTTTAGCTCTCATGTCCATAATACTACTATGCAGGAGATTAAGCAAATCTTTCCAGTTTCTAATTTGGATAGTAATTTCACCCACCTTGGTCATCCGCTAGTTCTTCCTGCTAAAAATAGAGTTGCTGCTTATAACTTTTTTATTGACAAATTTTTGAATAAGCTGCCCACTTATAAAGCCAACATGCTTTCTCATGCTGCTAGACTTGAATTAATTCGTTCAGTTTTCTCGGCTATTCATGTCTATTATATGGCTAATATCTTGTTTACTAAGAAATTCATTGCTAAACTCACAGCTATTATTAGGAACTTCTGGTGGACAGGTGTGCGAGAAAATGATTCTAAGAAGAGTCTTTGTCTTAGAGCTTGGAAGGATATTTGCAATTCTAAAGATGAAGGTGGTCTGGGCATAAAGAATCTGAAGGCAATTAATGAGAGCCTTCTTCTGGCTGCTGTGTGGAGGTTAGCCAAAGTTCCTTCTTCTCACTTGTATCTTGTGCTTAAGTCTAAGTATTTTCATGATACTTCTATTTGGAAAGCTACTGCAACTCCACCTAAATCTGCTTTTGGGCTTCTATTTTGAAAATGTTACCCAATCTTAAGGCTCATTCTTTCTATCAATTAACTCAAGGTAGCATTTCAATTTGGAGCATGCCTTGGTGTGCTCATTAGGATTCTATCCATGATCATCTCATTCCACAGTAAGCTGGCTTTAGTTATCCCTCTTTAGTCAGAGATCTCTGGCTTTTGGGGCAAAAAACTTGGAATCAGGACTTTTTTTTCTCGCTTTTTCGGCAGCCTATTGCTTCTCTCATTGTTAAAACTGATATTATTGATGATGATGGACCGGATTTGCTTTGTTGGGATCTTACTCCTAATGGCATTTGCTCTGCAAAGTCTGCTTACAAGCTTAGTTTGCAGCAGATTTATACTAATCCCAGAAATGTGCCTGTTGCTATTCCCTTGGATTTGAAAAATCTTCTTAAGTTGATTTGGAAACAAAAAACTATGCTTCCTAGGGTGCAAACTTTTGCCTGGAGATTACTTAGAAAGGCTTTACCTACTGGCTTGCGTGCTGGTCGTCTATCGATTCACATTTCTCAGATATGTTGTCGATGTGGTCAGCAGGAGGATGAGTTTTATCTTTTCTTCCTTTGTCATTTTGCTCGTGCGGTTTGGTTTTCCTCTCCTTGGTTTCTCAGATCTGAAGTTTTACTTCAAGGCCATTCTATGATGCATTCGGTGCTTATTGCTCTCATTCAAATGGACCACCCAAATGGTTCTATTCCAAATATCCTCAATTTTCTGTGGTGCGTTTGGAAAGCACATAATGATTTTCTTTTTGATAGAAAGAAAGCACTTCCTTACCAAGTTAATATTGCAGCTATTGCTTTAAATTTGAACTTTGATGGTGTTCTTTCATGCCTTTGTAATAAGCAACAACAGGTTCAAGGTGAAGAATCTATTGGCAATCAGGTTCCTTTGCAAGGTACTACTCTCAAGTCTGATTTGTTAATTGTTGGACCAAAAATATTTTCTGATGCAGCTTTCAGATCAAATAAAGTCCCTAGCCTTCCACAACGAGAGGTTGCCACAGGTGTTGGAATTTTCATCTTAATTCCATCTGACCAAGGAGAAATCAATGTTCAAGTTCAAGCCTCGGCTTCGTCTACTTCTACTCCTTTGCAAGCTGAAGCCATTGCTCTTACTTCTGCTGCTCATATTGCCTCTCAGCTTAATATTGCTCATCCAATTTTTTTAACTGACTGTCTTTCTCTTGCTAAGTGTGCTGCTCTGAGAAACACCTTGGATTCCTCTATTCCTTGGAATATTAGAAAGGATCTGGCCATCTTCTCTAAACACACGTCTGCTTTGCACCCTAAAGTGTTTCATATTTCGAGAGAAATTAATGGGATTGCTCATGATCTTGCATAGCAGGTTTTTAGATCTACTGGGAACACTCAAGTTTGTTGTTTTGCTCAAAACCAGTCTTCTATATCCTGTCATGTTGTGTCCCTCATATCAAATCTTCAAATTCCTGGTGTTAAGTTACACATTGTTCACTGCTATTAGTTCTTTGTATTTTGGTTTCAGGCCTCTTTCCTGTTTATGCTGCTATGTTGTGTTTGCTCTTTAAGTTTTTTAGCTACAGGGGCCTTAAAGCTATCATGGGTTTGGACTACTAGAGATGCAAAGAACCTCTTTTGTGTTTTTGCAGGATATGATCAGAAACTTTGGGAAAGTTACAGGCCGATTTAGAGGGTGCACAAAAGTGAAGATAGAGGATGATGCTGCTATTTAATCTCTATCTCGATCTAATTGCTGCTTCATCTTCTCTGTCTCTGTCAGATTAGTAGAGCATGTTCTTTTCTCCTTTGACTGCCTTGGCATTTTGGTCATGTTGTTCATCAGCGGGGATTCTTGCTCCTTTGCTGTCTTCAAGGACTTCTTTTCAGCTCTAGCTTCTCAGATTCTGCTGCTCTTTCTTTCCTATTTCTTGGCAGATCTTGTAACTCTTTATGTACTATGACATTGAGCTGAATGAATTGGCACCAGTTGGTGCCTTCCTTTGTTCAAAAAAAAAAACCCTGTGTATATATCTTGATGAGCTCCAGCGCCGCACCTCGGCACCACCTCTCCCATCAACGATCTCTTTCCACTGTCTTCCCGACGACAGCCTGCCGCCTCCCTTCTTGTCACTCCGCCGAACGACGATCTCTTGATCCTCTGTGTTGCTGCACCACCCAACAACTTCATTGCCCGCCTCGAGGCGCTAGTAGGTCGCCACCCCGGGGCAAGCGCTTGACAACTGAACCTTGCTCTAGATACCAATTGTTGGAATTCCGCCCACAGGATCGATCACATCACAGTACGATGAACACACGTCTTGATTGTTAGCGGAGCCAGGATTTATGCATAGGGGGGGCCAGACCGGCGGTAAAGCCAGTTTTTTTGCCTCACAAACTATCTAATAGTTTTACATCCGAGTATCATTCATATTTAACTTTGCATTGACACACACAACCTTTTGCAGCTGAAGCCGACTAGACAAAGTTGATAATCAAACTACCCCGAAATATGACATGAAATGTGCTGCTACAAAACAATGTCATATGTACAAATAAGAAAAATCATCGTATAACCGAATGATTGGCTTTTAGCTTGCATTTAAATAGGTTTGAATGGCAAATCATCACTGGCTCTATTATGTAACTTTGTTGTTGTACTAAAAAAAGATCAATGTTGTGAGAATACATACATAGAGAATCAAACCCAGCCCCTACTTGTCTCCTCTACCGCCAGGTCGAGGTAGACTGGCTGGTCGTGGTTGGAAGGTGCATGATTTCAAACGATTGCCTGTGCCCGAGCGCGACACATCACAAATCACACAACCAAAAGTTAAAATCTGATGTATACCGAATTAATGATACAAGATGAGAATTGAGAGAGATTAGTAGACAGTGTGCTGGATTAACCTTGGCTAGATCATGGGCTGCAGGACAAATAATTGGCGAGTGAATCAGCTTGCGTTTAGTCGTTTACGAATCAGATCATGAGAAGGGAGAGCAGAGGCGGGCGGCGGCGAGGGCGCAGGACGGCAACAGCGCAGCGCTAATCAACACAGGCGCTAATCATAGGGAATAATGCCCAGCGCCCAGGAGACTTTTAACGAAGGCCAATCAACAAATATGGCCTTGTCATGGGCTTGTAAACGATCGCAAGTGGGCTTTTACATTGGCCCTTTTTCCTTTCTTCATAAATCACGTTGAGTTAGGGGGGGCCAATTACTTCTGTACCTGAATCATATCGCTAATTATCTACGGCCTACTCGATGTTTGCTCGATCGATAGGGGGGGCCAGGCCCCTGCTCGCCCCCCCTTGTCTCCGCCACTGGTATTAGTGTGTGCATGTACGAGTTGCCTAGGTCGTGCCTGGTTAGGACACCAGTGATCAATGTGGCCGGTGATTAGTTTAGGTGAGACTAGGAGTAGTCTAGGTTGAAGTCGGCTTGGAAGTAGAGTCCGTGTCATGTAGGCATAGTAGTACGTAGCAGAGTCCAAGTGTGTTTCAGTTTCCGGCTAGGTTTGCTAGCCATGGTCCTTACCGGCTGTGTGTGTATATATATACACGGGGTTGGCGTGAGTTTATTGTAACAACGTGAGAAAACAAGAAAAGAGATATAGAGAAAAGAGAGGCACGACACGTGCCTTTGGCAAAAGTTTTGTGCGCGTGTGTTCATCGTACTGTGATGTGATCGATCCTGTGGGCGGAATTCCAACAAAGGATAGTAGAGATAGATTACAACTTGAACTAGACATAAACCGAATATATACTCTAATAAATACCGGGAGCACATAGGATTGTCTTGCATTAATCGTGTGGATCGGCACGCACAACGATTCTTCAACGTCTGTCACGGGGACCATAGGTGGAACAGCGACGTTTAACCTCTCTTGCGGGGCGATGAATCACCGATGCGGACGGGTGGATGTCTACTCCACTTTACAAGCCAAGCAGAGCGTGTCTGCGTCCATGCTAGCTGTCAATGCAAAGGTCTCAAGTAAAGCGTGCGTTCATACCGGCTACGGCTATTCCAAATTTCTGCACAACAAATCCTTTATATATAGAGAGAGACCAAGAAGCAGCAGGGTGACAAGAGAAGAGAAGAGAGTGGTGAGTGCACAGCCTTGATATTGCAACATCATGGCTTGGAGGTGCCAGATGAACATGGTTCTTCTGCTTGTTATACTGGAGATCATTCTGCTCGTTGCGATGCCGTCTGGAGTGCTGGCTTTTCAATCATATAGTACGTGCTCTGAACTCTCAGTGTTGCAGATCCTACTATAAATTTATTATTATAAACTAGTATCACTTCACGCACTAGTTCAATGTTTGCTTCTTATCTGGAGACATAGACTATTGTTAGACCGTTCTTAAGGGTTTTGATCATTGAAACAGGCACATATTTCCATCCTTACTCTCTCTATGTGTTCTAAATTCAAATCTGATTTACATTGAAGTAACAAGCTTTTTTAAAAAGGAGGATGACACCCGGCCTCTCTATCAGGACGATGCATGCATCCATTTTATTAATTATTCACCAAGGCCTTACAAAGTAATACATCAACAAGTCTGAAGCCATCATCTTGCAACAACTGTGTTAATTTATATATAAAAGAAAAGGAATGAGAGTTACTATTACAAGTTTGCATTCTCAGGCATTATTGAAATGTTATTCATATTGATTGGATCATTACACTGGCCAGAAAGCTTGTCGGGATCCCAACGAACATGATTCTTGATGAATACTCCCCAACTTTTCATAAACCCATGAAACAATATTTGGAATTTATGGGTAGTTATATGAAAAATTGGTGAAGAGATATAATTAATTTTTTTGCCATATTTTAATTATACCTTTCCTCTATCTTGACCCATTGTGTACTTTGCTTCATAAATGCTTGCTCTACTTAAAGCAGTAGCTAGAAGTTGTGTTCACAATGGTGATAGTAAGGTGTTGCAACTCATAAACCGTTCTTGCAGGAAGGACCGGCCCCGACTGTCCAGGATGTGCTGGTGATCCTTGTAATTGTTTACCATGAGAAGAGGACTAATACATATGCTCGTCCGCCACCATCTATGATTCACGACGACTTATTTCTCCCTGTAATAAGACGTATATTATTCCTCCTTGCAATAAGAATTGTGATGATCTCATATGTATGACCAAGCTTCGTGTATATACGGGAAAAGTGAAACCGGCTCCAATTACCACACGCTCAATGACCCCCCTTGCCCTATGGTTTGATTTGAAACTGCTAGACATGACATGGTCACATTATGTAGGCAGTATGCTGTGTTAAGTACGAACTTCATTGTCTATGCATGATGATACTGGTGCTTTAGGAGTTGCCTGGAGAAATGAACTGTGCCACACAATGCCACATCTTGACACAGGATATGCTGGAGACAGGCCCTGTCAAGTGTCAGCTTTTCTTTATTGCAAGTGAAGTTTTTTGAAACGCGGCCCCTTAGAGCCCAATTTATTAAAAAAAATACTAGAAGAGAATTGCCCGGTTATTAACGGAAAACGGAGCGAAAACCGTCATAATTGGCCCGCAAAAACAAGCCACACAGGGCGACCTGGCAACCCACACAAGAAGGCACACAAGCCGCCAAGGAGCAAAGCGTCGTCGAGGTTGCAGCCCGACATCATCGTCATCACGCCTCTGCGAGGGCGACACCGACTCCATCATCGACGACCACCGAAGAAACCTTCACCACGAACAAGCGTTGAGGCCTGCGCCGGCCGATCCCAAACAGTCAGCCACACACGCCGGCGACCAGGCAGCTCCGATTTTGTCAATGTGCATTGCAGGGAAAAAGCGTTGGGCTTGCGCCGACCCAGCGCCAGAGCCGACCACCCGTCTCGTGTCATCTTCACCGCAAGAGCCCCTCCCTCAGCAGCTCCGACTTCAGGGAAACAAAGCGAGGCACGGCAACTCCTCGAACACGCCGGAAGAGACCGACTAACAAGAACCATCAGCAAACCTGACTCCGTCCGAAGCCGCAATCATTGCCACACAAGATGTCGTGCAAACATCCACATCACCGGACGAACACCTGCTGACCGCGATGTCGTGCACGTCCAGCCTGCCGAAAGCACAATTGAGACCAAGATCTCCAAGACGACGCCCCAAAGAGGGAATACGACGTTGAAGACTCCGCCGCCGCCCGATCCTGCAATAGGATCATGACTTTCACCTGAGACCTTGGCCCGAGAAGGCCCGACCGAGCCACACTGCGCAGAGGCTGCGGGAGGGCAGAGCCTCCCTTCCGCGAGCGGATCTGGATCCAAATCCAACCAACGTTGCTGCTTGCTCCATGGAGGAATGAGCCTCCAGCGCCAGCAGAGGCCGCTGTCAGTCCGCCACAGGAGACGAAGCAGCGGAGCCGCCGCCAGGAGGGCGCGCCGCCTTCGGTGGCGACCCCGAGCACCACCTTGGATCTGGCGGGAGCAGCACAACGCGGGAGAGCAAGCCCCGCCACCGTCGTCTGCGGCACAGGCTTAGCCTAGGCGCATCTTCCGACGTGGGCTCGGGAGGGTGGAGCGGAGGTGGGGGCGCCGAGGCATGGTGGCGTGGTTTTCCCCGTGTCGCCGCTAGGAGCGACGCGGTGGTCGAGTCTGCGGAGTTGCGAGTGAAGTCAAGTGTCAACTTAGAGCACCTCCAGCCGGGCCCCCCAACTGCGCCCCCAAGGGCCATTTTTGGCGCCGGCGCCCAAAAACCGACCCAGTCGCGCCCCCAGGAGCCTGTTTTTTCTCTGGTTTGGGCCGAAACTAGCGCCGGCGGACCCAAGCTAGGGCAATTGGTTTTGGCGCGAACGAACGGCGGGCCCGCAAAGTCAGCGACCCTTGCCTCGTCGTCCTCACAACGCCTCGGTTTCCCGCGGGGAATCAATGCCAAGGCTGCCGCCGATCATCCTTCCATTGATTCCTCACGGGCGGCGCGGTGCGGCGACGCGCCACCTCCCGCCACGCGTACACAAAGCGCCGCCCCCCGGCCTCTATATAAAGAAGCACCTCCCTCGCCGGTGCCGCACCCGCCCGCAACCCTCCTCTCTCCTCATGTACAACCGTCGCCGACGAACTCTTTCCACCGCTGCAGACGATGGGCGAGAGGTTCCCCGGCGATGGGGCGGCGGCCAATGGCTTCGGCCACCGCTAGCTGCACGAGTGGGAAGCCCACCTCCTGCATGAAGCAAACATCCCGGTGCCTCCCGACATGCGCGCACCGGGACGGTGGAGGCTCAGCGCCGGGGGCGTCGCCATGGCCCCGCTACCCGACGTCACGCGCACCGACTACTTCAACGCCGAGGTCGAGCGTGCGCGGGCGTCGCTGACGGAGGAGCAGCGGGCCCGCCCGGAGTACGCCGCCGACAACCACGCGGCGTGGGCGGTCTACTTCGAGCGCCGGCAGGCGGAGCGACTGGCCTTCACCAACAACGCACCAGTGGTGCGGGGGACCAAGAACAGCGGCGACCGCCGCCTGTGGTGGGGCGCCCCCGGCCGCACGCTCCACGCCGTCCTCGAACACCTCGAGGGAGGCAACGAGCCACCGTACACGTACCCTGCCCCCCCCTCCCCCGCCGGAGCGGTGGCCAATGGATGCCGAGGAGGACCGACTCCCCTTCCTCCTCATCCCACTCCTCCTCCCACTCCTCTGGGTCGCCGGCGCTCTACAATGTCAAGGCCGAGCCCGCGGAGATGCCGCTCGGCTGGCACACCCGCAGCACCGGCATTGTCATCAATGTGGGCGGGCGCGCCTCCTCCTCGGCTCCTCCCCGCCTCGTCAAGCCGAAGACGGAGCCGGGGCTCACTGGCGTGAAGACGGAGCCAGTGCTCGCCGGCGTGAAGACGGAGCCGGGGTTCGACGACACGGCGGCCATGAAGTGGGCACGGGAGGACTGGGCACGGCTGGAGTTGGAGCGCCAGCGCCGCGCCCTAGAGGAGATCACCGCTCAGCGTCGTGGCGGCGACGAGGGAGGCATTGTCGTTCTCTACGACAACGACAATGACGCGCCTCCACCGGTCTGCCAGGGCGACTCCGGGCAGGGGTCCAACAGGGGCAGCCGCGTGAAGGAGGAGAAGGACGACGACGGCGGCGGCGAGTTTAACGAGTTCTTTCTGTAGTCGCGGCCTTTGTTTTTATTTAAGTAAATTTTAAGTCACCTATGTAAAAACTATTGAAGTCGCTGAAGTTTATGCCGGTTTACCGATTACAGCCGAATTTCTTTTCGATTTTTTTTAAAAAGCCTTCTGGGGGCGACCCTGGGGCCGGCGGCTGGGAAGCCGATCAGCTCCAAGCCGATTTTTAGCGCCGAGTCGTCCCCAGGCGGTGAATTTTCGAGCCTCCTAGTGGGCCAACGGCTGGAGATGCTGTTAGCAATGCCATATGCTGCTCCTCGTTGTATTTGTTGTATACTACGAGATGACGATGTTTTGTAGCAAAAATTTCCACAATTTTGGGGATCATTGTCTACATCTGCGTGCAGGGTACTTCGTGTCGGCATTTCCCAATTTGGAAACGGGCGCCTGTAGCAGTCCAAGCTGGGCTGGCTCTTTCTTTTTATTTTGTTTCTTCTGGTTCGCGAATTCTTGACGGTTTTATTCGTTTTCCCCATTTTTCTTTCTTTTTTTGCTTTTTAATGCGTGATTTTTTAAAAGAATGTCATGTTTTTTTAAATCGTTGTACTTTTTCAGATTACATGAACTTTATTCAAATTCGATGAACTTTTTCTGATTTCGATGAACTTTTTCCATATTACATGAACTTTTTTCAAATTCGATGAACAATTCCTTTAAAATTGATGAACGTTTTCCACATTACATGAACTTTTTTCAAATTTGGCGAACTTTTTTGAATTCGATGAACTTTTTTAAAAATTTAATGAACTTTTTTCATATCACATGAACTTTTTTCGAATTCGATGAACTTTTTTCGAATTCGATGAACTTTTTTTTTGAATCTAATGAACTTTTTTTGAATTCGATGAAGTTTTTTCGAATCCGATGAACTTTTCTTCGAATTTGGTGAACTTTTTTCGAATTCAATGAAAATTTTCTTGTAAATCGATGAACCTTTTTCATTTTTTTGAACTTTGCTTAAAATTTGATGAACTTTTTTTCGAATTTATGTTTTCTTTTTTGAGATAATTTATATTGAGTATATATTAATGTTTTACTGCACGGAAAGGTTAACTAGAACTGTTTTCTTGGAGAAGACAACAAAGTTAGTTTGGTCTGGTGGTTAATTTGGTGCACTGGCAACAAAGCGATCCAGAGTTCAAATCCCCAGCTATCCTCAGGTTTTATTGCTTTTTTACTTCAAAAGCGAACAACTCCCACGCGCCAGCTCGTTAACGGGCGCCTGCAGCGCTGACTAGGAGCTCAGATCTTCGTGTCACAGCGTTGTTAGTTTCGTTACGCTTAACTGGGCTGGACCTGGGCTTAGTGCTTGGTTTGTCTTGGTATTTTTTACCGGGCTCACAGGATTGGCCTGGCTTGTACTTTCTCATGTTCCATGCCTTTGTTAGTCTGTTCCACAAGTTCAACGACTGAATAGACCGAAAAATGAGCCAATTATTGCTTTTTTACTTCAAAAGCGAACAACTCCCACGCGCCAGCTCGTTAACGGGCGCCTGCAGCGCTGACTAGGAGCTCAGATCTTCGTGTCACAGTGTTGTTAGTTTCGTTACGCTTAACTGGGCTGGACCTGGGCTTAGTGCTTGGTTTGTCTTGGTATTTTTTACCGGGCTCACAGGATTGGCCTGGCTTGTACTTTCTCATGTTCCATGCCTTTGTTAGTCTGTTCCACAAGTTCAACGACTGAATAGACCGAAAAATGAGCCAATTAAAAATAATGCGGCAATGCGGCTACTTGCCTTTTCTGCCAGAAAAAGAACAGATCTAACAAATGTCTATTTGCTGTGTTGTTCACTTCCATTGACTAACCTGAACAGCAAAACAGAATAAAAATGAAGAGAAACATATTGCAGAATAAGCCGTTCATGAAAAACTCTTGATCCCTTCCATATCGCAGCATCCATGACATTCCGTCATGTTAATTTAAGTTAAGCAGCACTTTCTAGATTTTAGTTTTCCTTCTCTAAACAGTTATTCAAACCCTAGTTTGATGTATTGATGTTTAATCCACAGACCACACCAGTATTTTTTTGTTCTTTTTTGTTCACCTTCATTCTTGGAAACTGAAATTGCTTTCTACTTTTATGGTTGATTTGTTGGTTAACCACACGCTCTTAGTTTTATGATTACGTCACTTCCTCCACTTTATGACATTTTACACGTGAACAAAAGAAATATGGATGGATCTGTTACTTACTGTTTCCAGTAAAAATCAAGTCGACCAAGGAACTATAGTCAAGACAAACAATCATTTACTTGAGGTTTTGGAAAGATCTCATCGTTAGCTATGAGTCACCACTGTATTGGTGGTGAGAAGGATTCCAAATGCTAGGAACCGACTAGTTGCTTCCTGATAAACTGGAACCAGTCTTGTCCCGTTCCCTTAATTGGGCCTTTAGAAAGTTCAACTTCAGATCTTCCGTTTTCAGATTGAAACGGTATTCTTGACATATACAATTAGTGGTGTACTAAAATTTCAAATTCAGAATTTATTGGTAAACCAGTACTGGTTTGTATATGATCTCTTGGTTAGTGAAAGTGTAAAACTACAGCATAAACAACTTTCCATGTGATTTCAGGTGAAAGAAAAGGTTGTGGAGCTTGCCAAGGCCATGAAATCTGAAGATGGCGTAACGGGCGCCAGTTAGGGCATTCCTCAAACATCTGCCCTGTACAACAGATGAAAATTTACCCCCACCGACGAACGGTTTGCTAGAGTTTCTATGCCCAATAAGTCAATGTTTGGGGTGCTCTTAGTTGCTGGTCATATGCAGTATGCCATTTCTCCCTGCTGAACAAACAGAGTGTAAAAGAAAGCACTCTTCGTTGGCGCGCTATCTATTTCGCGCGATAAGTATGTGAAAGTCCATTGTAGCAAGGCGAAGAACATTTGGCTGGGAGAGCGTGATTTATCGTTTTGTGTCTTTCCTTTGTGTTGTTATCTTTTGTGGTGTGTAAAGAGTAATTGTCTGGTGATTTGATACATCATTGTCATGTGGTTGCAACCTTGGCCTGCAGCAACCGATGATCTCACATGCATGACCAGGCACCAGCACCACCTGTGTATATGGAAAACTCGAAAGAGGGCAGATTAGTTCAGTTATCCATTTGCAGTTTTCGATATGATTTGATTTGAAACTGCTAAACACTTCATAGTTATATTCGTTTGTTTCAAGTTCTTCTTAGTTCTATTACAGGTCTTCAATTTAAGATAATGTAGGGACCTGGGGTCTCATGCAGCGGAAAGTAATTTTGGTAACTAGTTGAAATGGTTCATGGCTGCAAATCAAACTACACTGTGTGCATTTGCAAATCCCTTTTTAAATGAATGGCCTCTTGTGATATGTACAAATAGACAACTCCATGGCTATATAATTCGAGGGCTTTTCATTTATGTTTTGTAGAAGTTTTTTGTCTATGTCACAAAATGAAAATATCCCCCTCTCACCTCATGGCCGATAAAGAAACTCTTCCAAATCTCGCGTCATGTCAACAGGAGAGATAATCACGGAGAGAACAAAACATTCAACATCTCACAGACTATCCATAGTGGGGAGTAACTTAGACTAGTAACATGCATATATTACTAGTCTATATTACTACCTCTATACCGGGGAGTAACATATGTGTGGTGTAATGCAACACTTCATTTATTAGGTTGTAGACTCATCTTGTCTTGGTATGTGTGATGTTACCAATAGTGTGAGTAACATACTATGTTATCACATGTCTCTCCTTCCTTATTAATTACTTGCCACATCATCTATTTTGTCTACATATGTGTGATGTTACCATTTATGTTACTTCCACTATGGATAGTCATCGCTGAAAAATCCTTCCGTGAATCACTAGTTCACTACCCATCCGAATTCTTTATCATATTCTCCTTATTTGCTTCTCCACGGCACGAGTTTCAAATCGCCGATTTTATGTTCGTAGTTCTTGTTCACAAGAGCGTCACCCATGCCCATCATGGTGGCTGACTTCCATATTTTCAACACACACAAAAAAAGGTAATATCACCAGTGATGTTTAAACTTTTTATTAGTGTTTACTTTAGTGTCTAAACTTAAAAAACACGTCGGAATGGTTGTAGAACTTGACACGAGCGTGCAAATACGATGCTAATCCAGTTCGCAGATGTATAATGCGGCGACGTGGCACCGTATTTTGGGTAGCATTAATGTACGACTCCGTGACCAGTGGGCCTCACATGTTAGAATAAAGGGAAATTAAACGGTAAAAATAGTCCCCACATGACTCGAACTGACCAAGTCAAGCTAGCTAACGCTGACCTGTACCTATAGACAACTCAAGTAAGATAATTATTTTCTATATATTATAAACGAACACGTTCGAGTGGTTTAAATGGGTTGCTGTCTGTGGGGCCCGTGTTGCACTTGTTAGTTTTTTTTTACATTTTTAGTATTTGTAAAGAGTATGTAAATTATAATGATAGTAATAGAAATAAGGTTCAAACATTCATGTGTTATAAATATTATACATACAAAAAAAATAACTTATTTAGCAAAATGTTCAAGTAATTTTAAAAGTATTGACGTCATATTTTTGAAAAAACCATATAAATAAAATAGTATTTCTGATTATAAAAATGTTTCTATAATTCGTAATAATACAAATATTTTCCAAATTATAATTAATAATTATTATATTAATTAGAAAAATATTTGTATAATTATATGCAAAGTTTTATAATTCATATATTTGTTGTTCAATTTTTTATGTTATTTAAAAATATTCATTATTACTTATTATTTAAATTTTTGTAAATATATAGATGTGAGTATACTTAAGTTATATAGCAATTAAGAATATATGCCACGACTGAAAGTAATCACAAGTGAATATTAATAAAAATGTTTGTATCCATAATTTTGTACAATTTAAATATGAGCCACAAGGTATATATTTGCACATTTAGTAAATAAGTAGTAGTTTTGTATTTGCTAAATGTTTTCAATATAACCAGCATGTAAAAAAGTGAATATTTTTAAAAGTTACATAAAGATTTTGTAAATAAGTTATTTTATTTGTACGGATAATGTTATAACACATAAATACTCGAAATTTATTCACTGTGATATTAGTTTACAAACTTTTTACAAATTTGTAAAAATATAACATTTGCGAAATGGGCTGCACTAACGTGTTCCTACACAAGACATTAATCAAGTTATCGTTATTGGTGATATGAAACAGTAGTAGCACTAGTAGAAAACAGGGAATTAGTCCCGTTCCAGAGGGCCTTTAGTCCCGGTTTTGGAACCGGGACAAAAAGATCGGGACTAAAGACCAAAATCTTTAGTCCCGGTTCGCTTACGAACCGGGACAGAAGGGCTCCACATGGCCGCTGCTGGGCGCCCAGGCAAGATGCCCTTTAGTCCCGGTTTGTAACACCAACCGGGACCAAAAGGCATCCACACGTCAGCAGCTGGCAGGAGTTAGGGTTTTTGTTTTTTT
>NC_041383.1:6430217-6434811 GCF_002162155.2 Triticum dicoccoides | reverse complement strand
GAGGGTTAATTTAATTAGGGGTTTCATATTATGTTAGCTAGCTAATAGAGAGAAGTGACCTCTCTTTATCTCCGTGCGTGGTCGAGCTAGCTACTATACATGTAGAGAGAACTCGACAGCAAGTTAGCAAGCAAATGAAGGAACAATTAATTACACAAGATCGTGATGAACATATACAGAGAGAAGTGACCTCTCTTTCTCTGAGAGGTTGGTCGAACAATAAGTTTTCGTATATCTATCTGACGCTACTTGCAACATATATAACATCTCTTACAATCCCTAACATCTAAAGTCTATATCAATTTTCACATGGTATTCTCCCTTCTCATTGATGAAGTGGTCAAGAAAGAATCCCGCCAATTCCTCTTGAATTGCCCGTATGCGATCATGTGGTAGGACTTCATCCCGCATCTGCCATATCTAATTTAAAGAATGGGGTCAATATATATATGAACGAAACTCAATACAAATGATGGTAATAGAATAAAATTGTAAATATTATTGTTTACGCACTTCAATTGTTTTTCAGAGTAGCCCCGCTGAGAGGTCGCGCTGTAGATGAACTCGCAAACGCAGTATCCACAAAAATCATTCCCGGCTTCCTGCTACAAGCACTTTACAAGAAATAGAGTTCAATCAAACTGATAATCAAGCATGATAAATGGTATTGATGAAACTAGAATCAATGGGAGATGCACGGAACTAGGTAGTAGTACTTACTTTCGGGTGTGTAAATTGTAGCTCCCTTGGCAGTCCCGGAACAATTCCGGTGAACTCTTTCCAAACCCTGCCAAAAGTTTCAGCCTTATAAGCTCAAACCCAAATCGGAGAAGTGCGTCTTCATAGGATACCCAAAAGAAACTGTTGGGTACACCTTCTATCACAGATCCGAATGCGAGATCTTTGTTGCTAAGAGTGGATCCTTTCTAGAGAAGGAGTTTCTCTCAAAAGAAGTGAGTGGGAGGAAAGTAGAACTTGATGAGGTAATTGTACCTGCTCACGAATTAGAAAGTAGCTCATCACTGAAATCAGTTCTAGTGATGCCTACACCAATTAGTGAGGAAGTTAATGATGATGATCATGAAACTTCATGTCAAGTTACTACCTAACCTTGTAGGTCAACCAGAGTATGATCCGCACCAGAGTAGTACGGTAATCCTGTTCTGGAAGTCATGTTGCTAGACCATGATGAACCTACGAACTATGAGGAAGCGATGATAAGCCCAGATTCCGACAGGTGGCTTGAGGCCATGAAATCTGAGATAGAATCCATGTATGAGAACAAAGTGTGGACTTTGGTAGACTTGCCTGATGATCGTCAAGCCATTCAAAATAAATGGATCTTCAAGAGGAAGACGAACGCAGATATAGTGTTACTATCTACAAAGCTTGACTTGTCGAAAAGGGTTTTTGACAAATTCAAGATGTTGAATATGATGAGATTTTCTCGCTCGTGTCGATGCTTAAAGTCTGTCCGAATCATGTTAGAAATTGCCACATTTTATGAAATCTGACAAATGAATATCAAAACTGCATTTCTTAATGGATTTATTAAAGAAGAGTTGTATATGATACAACCAGAAGGTTTTGACAATCCTAAAGGTGCTAACAAAATGTGCAAGCTCCAGCGATCGATCTATGGACTGGTGCAAGCATCTCGGAGTTGGAATATACACTTTGATAAGTTGATCAAAGCATATAGTTTTATACAGACTTGCGGTGAAGCCTGTATTTACAAGAAAGTGAGTGGGAGTACTACAACCTTTTTGATACGTATATGTGAATGACATATTGTTGATCGGAAATGATGTAGAATTTTTTGGAAAGCATAAAGGAGTGTTTGAAAGGAGTTTTTCAAAGAAAGACCTCGGTGAAGCTGCTTACATATTGGGCATCAAGATCTATAAAGGTAGATCAAGAAGCTTGATAAGATTTTTCAATGAGTGCATACCTTGACAAGATTTTGAAGTAGTTCAAAATGGAACAGTCAAAGAAGGAGTTCTTGCCTATATTGCAAGGTGTAAAGTTGAGTAAGACTCAAAACACGACCACGACAGAAAATAGAAAGAGAATGAAAGTCATTCCCTATGCCTCAGCCATAGGTTCTATAAAGTATGCTATGATGTGTACCAAACCTATTGTGTACCTTGCCATGAGTTTGGCAAGGGGGTACGATATTGATCCAGGAGTGGATCTCTTGACAGCGGTCAAAATTGTCCTTAGAAGACTAAGGAGAGATTTCTCGGTTATGGAGGTGATAAAGAGTTCGTCGTAAAGAGTTACGCCGATGCAAGCTTTTACACCGATCCGACTGACTATGAGTTTCAATCTGGATACATATTGAAAGTGGGAGCAATTAGCTAGAATAGGTCCATGCAAAGCATTGTAGACATAGAAAATTTGCAAAATACATACGGCTCTAAATGTGACAGACCCATTGACTAAGCTTCTCTCACAAGCAAAACATGATCACACCTTAGTACTCTTTGGGTGTTAATCACATAGCGATGTGAACTAGATTATTGACTCTAGTAAAACCCTTTGGGTATTAGTCACATGGTGATGTGAACTAATCACATGGTTCTATGAACTATTGGTGTTGAATCACATGACGATGTGAACTAGATTATTGACTCTAGTGCAAGTGGGAGACTGAAGGAAATATGCCCTAGAGGCAATAATAAAATTGTTATTTATATTTCCTTATATCATGATAAATGTTTATTATTCATGCTAGAATTGTATTAACCGGAAACTTAGTACATGTGTGGATACATAGACAAAACAGAGTGTCCCTAGTATGCCTCTACTTGACTAGCTCGTTAATCAAAGATGGTTATGTTTCCTGACCATAGACATGTGTTGTAATTTGATGAACGGGATCACATCATTAGAGAATGATGTGATGGACAAGACCCATCCGTTAGCTTAGCATAATGATAGTTTAGTTTTATTCCTATTGCTTTCATCATGACTTATACATGTTCCTCTGACTATGAGATTATGCAACTCCCGAATACCGGAGGAACACCTTGTGTGCTATCAAACGTCACAGCGTAACTGGGTGATTATAAAGATTCTCTACAGAGGTATCCGAAGGTGTTTGTTTGGTTGGTATTGATCGAGATTAGGATTTGTCACTCCGTGTATCGGAGAGGTATCTCTGGGTCCTCTCGGTAATGCACATCACTATAAGCCTTGCAAGCAATGTGACTAATGAGTTAGTCACGTGAAGATGCATTATGGAACGAGTAAAGAGACTTGCCGGTAATGAGATTGAACTAGGTATGATGATACCGATGACCGAATCTCGGGCAAGTAACATACCGATGACAAAGGGAACAATGTATGTTGTTATGCGGTTCGACCGATAAAGATCTTCGTAGAATATGTAGGAGCCAATATGAGAATCCAGATTCCACTATTGGTTATTGACCGGAGATGTGTCTCGATCATGTCTACATAGTTCTCGAACCCATAGGGTCCGCACGCTTAACGTTCGATGATAATTTGTATTATGAGTTATGTGATTTGATGATCAAAGTTTGTTCGGAGTCCCGGATGACATCACGGACATGACGAGGAGTCTCGAAATGGTCGAGAGATAAAGATTCATATATAGGACGATGATATTTGGACACCAGAAGTGTTCCAGGTGATACCGGGTCATCAGAAGGGGTTCCGGGCAACCCTCGGCAAAGATATGGGCTTAATGGGCCAAGTAAGGGAACACACCAGCCCACAAGGGGCTGGTGCGCCCCTATAGGGCCAGCCACGTGGGCAAAAAGGGAAAGGAGAGGAGGAAAAGGAAAGTATGAAGTAGGACTCCTACTTCCTTCCCCTTCCCCTTCCTTCCTTCCCCCCTTGTCCAAATATGGTGGTGGGGGGGGGGGCACTAGTAGAAAAAGGACCTAATATGAGAAACATTAGTACCGGTTTGCATATGAGCCGACACTAATGTGTCCAATAGTGCCGGTTCAAATGACTTGGCAGGAGGTGACCTTTAGTACCGGTTCTTTGGGAATCTTTACTACCGGTTCGTGGCACGAACCGGTAATAAATATGCTGGTGCCCGGCAAGCACCTTTAATTAGTACCAGTTCGTGGCACGAACCGGTACTAAAAATGTTGTGGCAGGCGCTATTTTTAGTCCCACCCGCTCCCCTAACAAGAATTTGACCACCTTAGGTATGTTACTTCTCAAACTATCCCAAACATTTGGTCTTCATTAAACTCTGTGTAGGATCTGTGGCTGCAATAGGAGTCTTCGCCGGTTCTTAAATCGGTGGTAGATTCCTATTGACGATTTAGATTCTATACAAAAAGATTGTTGATGATCAATGTATTTTTTATATGTACTTCTGTGTAGTAGCGCGTTTTGGCTGAAAGGCGGTACTGATCAATGTATTTTTTCTGCGTTCAGATGCACAATTTAAATATGTTATTTTTCAAGGAGAAGAAGACGAAGAAGAAGGAGAAGAAGGAGAAGAAGAAGAGGAGGAAGAATAAGAATAAGAAGAGGAAGAGGCAGAATAAGAAGAGGAAGATGAAGAGGAAGAAGAAGAGGAAGAGGAAGAAGAGGAAGAAGAGGAGGA
>NC_041383.1:6427668-6428788 GCF_002162155.2 Triticum dicoccoides | reverse complement strand
GAAGGAGGAAGAAGAAGAAGAGGAAGAAGAAGAGGAAGATGAAGAGGAAGAAGAAGAGGAGGAAGGAGAAGTGGAAGAGGAAGAAGAGGAAGAGGAGGAAAGAAGAAGAAGAAGGAGAAGGAGAAGAAGAAGAAGAAGAAGAAGAGGAAGAGGAAGAAGAGGAATTAGAGGAGGAGGAGGAGGAAGAAGAAGAGGAAGAAGAGGAAGAAGAAGAAGAAGAAGAAGAAGAAGAAGAAGAAGAAGAAGAAGAAGAAGGAGAAGAAGAAGAGGAAGAAGATGGAGAAGAAGGAGAAGAAGAAGAGGATGAAGAAGAAGAATAAGAAGAGGAAGTAGAAGGAGGAAGAAGAAGAAGAGTAAGAAGAGGAAGAAGTTGGGGCGCTGCCCGGTGGGCCCGCGAGACCTACTCAGAAATAAATAGAAGAAAAAATAAAGCAGAAAAGAAATAACTATATAAAAAATTACTCAAAAATAAATAGAAGAAAATAAATAATGCAGAAAAGAAAAAAATTATAAAAAAATGTTGGGGCGCTGTCCGGTGGGCCTGCCAGACCTAGGGTGTGCAAATACAGGCCCAGAAGGGCCAGCAGGCTCACAGGGCAGCGTGCCCTAGTTAATTAGGCCCAGAAGCCTGCTATATAGAGGAGTTCGTAAGGGCAGCCGCGGCTGGGTTTATAAACCAGTGCGGCTGCCCTTCGCTTGGCGAGGTGGGACTAAAAGTAGCGCACTGCGGGTGGTAGCGCAAGGCCTTTAGTACCGGTTGGTGGCTCCAACCGGTACTAATGTGTTGCACTTTAGTACCGGTTGGAGCCACCAACCGGTACTAAAGGCCCGCGTTTCCCGCCGCTTGGGCTGGCTAAAATTGGCCTTTAGTACCGGTTGGAGCCACCAACCGGTACTAAAGGCCCCTCCTATATATATGTCACTCACGAAAATTCAGTTATCGTCGCCACTTCGTTCCACTTCTCGCGCGAGTGTCTCGATCTCCGACGACGACGCCGACGCCGCCGCGTCGCCGTGCCATCGACCTCGCCGCATGTCGTCGCCGTCCCCGGCGCCCTCGCCGCCCGTCGTCGTCGTCGTCGCCGCCCCCGCCGCGCCCGTCTCGTCGCCGTCCCCGGCC
>NC_041383.1:6423923-6426937 GCF_002162155.2 Triticum dicoccoides | reverse complement strand
GTCCCCGGCCGGCCGCCGCCGCCCGTGTCGTCGCCGTCCCCGGCCGTCGCCGCCCGTGTCGTCGCCGTCCTCGGCCCCCGCCGTCCGTCGTCGCCGCCCCCGCCGCCCGTACGCGCCCGGCCCGCTCCATACAGACACGCAGATATACACACATACACACAAACACACACATACACACACACACACACACATACACACACACACACATACACACACACTAGTTTAACATTTTTTTACTTTTTTTTTCTGTTTTCTAATGTTTAGATGAATTAGAACTATCTAGTTTATTTTTAGAATGTTAGAAATGTTAATGTTAGATGAATTAGAAATGTTAATGTTTAGTGGAACTAGTTGAATTAATATATAGATCGAACTAGTTTATTTTTAGTAAATGCTTAGTTGAACTTTTTGAATTGATATAACTAGTTTATTTTTAGAATGTTAGAAATGTTAATGTTAGATGAATTAGAAATGTTAATGTTTTGTTGAACTAGTTGAATTAATATATAGATCGAACGAACTAGTTTATTTTTAGTAAATGCTTAGTTGAACTTTTTGAATTAATATAACTAGTTTATTTTTAGAATGTTAGAAATGTTAATGTTAGATGAATTAGAAATGTTAATGTTTAGTTGAATTAGTTGAATTAATATATAGACCGAACTAGTTTATTTTTAGTAAATGCTTAGTTGAACTTTTTGAATTAATATAACTAGTTTATTTTTAGTAAATGTTTAGTTGAACTAGTTGAATTAATATATAGATCGGTCGAACTAGTTTATTTTTTGTAAATGCTTAGTTGAACTTTTTGAATTAATATAACTAGTTTATTTTTAGAATGTTAGAAATGTTAATGTTAGATGAATTAGAAATGTTAATGTTTAGTTGAACTAGTTGAATTAATATATAGATCGAACTAGTTTATTTTTAGTAAATGCTTAGTTGAACTTTTTGAATTAATATAACTAGTTTATTTTTAGTGAATGCTTAGTTGAATTAATAGAAATAGTTGAATTAATTGAATTAGTAAGTGTTTAATGTTTCGCTTAATATGAACATAGGAAATGTCATCTGACGACGAAAAAAATTTCATTATGTGCGAATACTGTGAAGACGAGCGCGGCCAGTGCGACAGAAATT
Organism: Triticum dicoccoides; assembly: GCF_002162155.2. Taxonomy (NCBI): domain Eukaryota; kingdom Viridiplantae; phylum Streptophyta; class Magnoliopsida; order Poales; family Poaceae; genus Triticum; species Triticum dicoccoides. Next base: position 6,425,797 of record NC_041383.1, on the reverse strand, counting down.
TCCTTGTTGATGGTAGGCGATTCAGCATTAAGCTGGATGAGACCTTCGAATTCGATACAGTAAGTCACAATGACAAGTCTGTTTTCGTAATTAAGCATGACTTATATATATGCTTCATTTGCCTGACTTGTAATTTTTAATTTTCACTATTCTACTAGCGCATCCCCTGCCATGTAAGAATTTTTGTCTTGGATAAGATAGGTTTCAAAGATATGGAAACTATGGAGGTAAAGAGACTTTACCTGAAAACTGAGCATGATGGTTATACTTTCAACGTCAAAGTATACAATACACACACGTACACCTTTTTTGAATGCAAAACTTGGCAAGTACTATGCAAGGCTTATGCATTTGAGCCTGGTATGATTATCACCTTTGATATTCGTCCGGAAGATGATATTGAAGGTAATAGAGACATATGGGTCGATGTGCAGACACCTCCAGTTCTACCATTATGTGAGTTCTTCTCAACTATATTTTTGTCTTTGATATTGCTTATTCAAAAATAATTGACAACTAATTTCTATTGACAGCTTATCTCCATTCAACCAAACATGTCCGACGCTTGGTAGACAGGACCTACTACTGTCCCAGAGCTGAACTAAACTGCAAGGAGATAAGTCATTATGTTCCATGGCTTGAGAATCTTCATACTGTCAAGACAAATTTTCTTCCTGCACTTAGAAATATTAGTACTCAAAATGTGCGACCAATAGTGATGGTATTGAACCACGGTCACATCTATTTAGGAATGATGGTAAGATTTTTACTATTTATCCTCAGTGCATCTTTTGCATACATAATTTTTCTGCTAAACTATCATTGCTAAGTATATTAATTAAGTACTATACGATGTTCTTCAACAGGGACTCCCGATGACAGTTGTGCCTCATGGGATCGAGACTAAAGGTTGCATGTCAATCGTTAGCTTACGGCCAAGATATCCTGCATTGCACATTAATGCATTCAGGATTTCTAGAAGCGATGAATGCTTAATAGTGAAAGATTAGAGGAAAATTGTTAACAATCGCAGAGAAGTAATAGGGGGCATCAATGAGAAGCGCAGCCCACGATTAGGAGACAGGTTCATCGGCATGCTCCAGTTTGATGAATCAGGAGAGTTATACATGTTCTATGCTATTTTACCAGAGAGAGAGAGTAGCTAGCAGGAGTGATTTAGCTAATTCATGCTGCTCTTAGTACTTGTCCTATCATGTCGGTGTTCTTTGTTCTGAACTTAAGTGATTTGCTTTTGTGGTGTTATATATGAACGCTTATAATATCATGACAATCATGTTGAACTCGATGATATTTTTGCTTCTGGTACAAAGTGAATGTTTCTTCTTTAAGCTAGTAGTGCTGGTGGTGATTAGATATATAGCTAGCGATGCATGACTATGATGATTAATATGGTGACGATGATTAGTTTCAGCTGGATGGATCCTACCTAAGTGATCAAGTATATGCCATATCCGTATATATTATAGTTGATCAAGTATAATTAATATGGATATGGCATATACTTGATCACTTAGCTAGAGCTATCCAATGCATCCAGTCGAAACTAATCCGCGGTACTTTCACCTAATGATTTAACAACTCATTATAATGTAAAACAATAACTAAATTAAATTGAAAACACAAAATTAAAGAAAAAAATAAAAAAAACACCCAAACATTTAGTAGCGGTTGGTGTTACCAACCGGTACTAATGCCCTACACGCAAACGGGCCTCGCTCGTGCCACGTGTTGGCACTTTAGCGCCGGTTCGTGACGAACCGGTACTAAAGGGGGGGACCTTTAGTCCCCACTCTTTAGTGCCGGTTCACGAACCGGCACTAAAGGCCTTCACGAACCGGCACAAAAGGCCGGTT
>NC_041383.1:6397268-6423814 GCF_002162155.2 Triticum dicoccoides | reverse complement strand
AATTGGACTAGGGGCCCAAGTAGGATTCCTCCTACTTGGGTGCGCCCTAGGATGCCTTCCTCCATCTCCCTCCTTTATATACGTGGGGAGGGCACCCCTAGAACACACAACAGTTGTTCCTAGCCGTGTGCGGCGCCCCCCTCTATAGTTAACACCTCGGTCATATCGTCGTAGTGCTTAGGCGAAGCCCTGCGCCGGTAACTTCATCATCAACGTCGTCACGCCGTCGTGCTGACAGAACTCTCCCTTGTCCTCAACTGGATCAAGAGCTCGAGGGACGTCATCGTGCTGAACGTATGCTGAACACCGAGGTGCCGTACGTTCAGTACTTGGATCGGTTGGATCCTGAAGACGTTCGACTACATCAACCGCGTTACTAAACGCTTTCTCTTTCGGTCTACGAGGGTACATGGACACACTCTCCACACTCGTTGCTATGCTTCTCCTAGATAGATCTTGCGTGATCGTAGGAATTTTTCTGAAATACTACGTTCCCCAACAGTGCTCCTCTTTAATTCTCAGCATCAAACTATCCTTCCCAGACTCGCTGCAGGTTTACATGTACCATTCATGCAATCTTCGCATCATCGTTGTTAGAGGAGGATGATCAGGTTTGACGAGAGGCTTCCCGTACTGGTATCTGAATTCGTCCACCTCCATTATTTCAAACTCTACATCATCACTAAGGTAATCAGCAGGATTGGTACCGGGCAGTATCCCGGATGATTAGCGACGATATCGCTAGACACCTTGAGCGGGGGGCACGATTGGTTCGCCTGTTCGCCGAGCTAGGGAATTTGTTTCCCACTTCTTCATTGTGGTAACGTTGCATCACTGGAAGTACTTCCCGACCACCATGCATCTTGATATGTCTTTTTAAGACAGCGAACATAGTTGGAATCCGGCGGAGGCGGTGGTGGTCGCTTCAGGGCATCGATAGTGCGCTTCGCTTTCATTGGATCTACCATCTCCTTCGGAGGTGGAGGTTTCTTTGCAAAATGGTCCCTCATTTGGGCAACGCAGATCTCCTTGTTTTCCTTGTCGGTCCTCTCATATGGTAACTTTTTCGGAGCCTTGAGAGATGGATCGTTTCTGAATTGCTTCCTGCCTCTGCTTGTACTGCTAGCCGCCGGAGTGACGACATCTCTCTTCTGCCGTTGCTGACGCATCGGAGATTGTTGACACGCATGAGGAGGCGGAGTAGGAGGCGGAGTGCTCCGACGCGCCGGAGGACGCGGGGGAGGAGGCGGAGTGCATAATCATCATAAACACTAAATGAAACAAATAGTTATAAAAGATAATATATACCACATCCGAGTCATAGACAGGACAAGGGCCGACGGAGGTGGATACCAAAACCATCGCACTATATAATAACAAACAATAATAAAAGTAAGAAAATTATACAAGTATCTATCTAAATTATACAAGTAAGAACTTTTATCTTTTAGAAAGAAGATAAGAACAAGAGGCTCACCACGGTGGTGCCGGCGACGAGATCGGCACGGGTGATCGACGATGGTGAGGACGGGGACGGGACATGACAAACCGCCAAACCTAGACAAATCTTGAGGAAAATGGAGCTTGGACAAGGAGCTTCGAGAGGAGAAAGCTTAAGTGTGGCTCGGGCATTTCATCGAACACCTCATGTGCATAGGAGGTGAGCTAGAGCACCACAAAGCTCTCCCACGGCCGGCCAAAAAAACAGAGTGACAGCTCTGCGCGCGGGCGGGGGCGGGGGTATATATAGGCCTCTCTTTAGTCCTAGTTCGTGGCTAAAACTCGGACTAAAGGGCAACAATTGGTCCCGGTTCCAGCCACCAACCGGGACTTAAAGGTGCTGGGCAAGGAGCGAGGCCCATTGGTCCTGGTCGTGTCTGGAACCGGGACCAAAGGGGTCAGACGGACTGGGACCAATGGCCCACGAGGCCCGGCAGGCGCCCTGGCTTCACGAACCGGGACTGATGTCCCCTTTGGTCCCGGTTCATGGGTGAACCGAGATTGATGCCCTTGCCCAGGCCTCAACCAAAGCCCTGTTTTCTACTAGTGTAGAGTGGATCTGGCAGGCGCAACCCCACACGCAAGTTCGAGTCACCGCGCTTCCAATTTTTGACGTTGATTTTCCCTTTGTGCTGACACGTGGAGCTCCCTATAGTCTCATACCACGTGTGCGTGCTAATCAAAATACGGTGCCACATCAGCGCATTATACGTCTCTGGATTGGATTAGCACCACATTTGTATGCTCATGCCAACTTCTAGAACCAGACTACCATTACTAGCTACACATTAGCGCCATATTCTTTGTCTTTCAGCAACGTGGACAGGACCGGACTACCATTACCGGCTACTCTTTTTTTTGGTTAATTATGCTTTTGCCCTCAGTGGTGTCCATCTGCTCAGTTTTGCCCCCAGATGCGAATTGTGCTCAGTTTTGCCCCTAGTCCATGTACAACAACTATGATGAGGCCAAACGGCCATATTTGAGTCCATTCCGTCCGCCGGCGTTAGTGGTTGTGGGTCCGGAGCTTACACGTGGGACCGCGTGGACGTGGGTCCGGAGCTGACATGTAGGCCCGTGCAACTAAATCCCCAAATCATTCATAGGATTCTAGCTCACTCTGCCCATCCGCCGGCCGGCTGTCCTGCGCCGCCGCCGCCGCCACCTGCGCCACGGCCAGCACCTGGCCCGCCACCAGCTGCACGGCCTGCTCCACCGCTACCGTCCTGCGCCTACGCTCCACAGCTACCTGCGACGCCAGCCACCTTCCTGCGACGCCACGGGTGGGGCGCCCGCCACCTGCTTGATCCGCGGCGCGGCCTCCTTCCGTGCGCCCGACCGGAGCGCTCAAAGGTGGGGGGCTGCTGGAGCTATTTGAACTAGGAGGAAGAACCCTAGGGAGAAATGGCGAGCAGCGGCGACCCCGAAGTATTTGGTGAGGCAGGCATTGGGCCGGAGATCCACCGCGTCCACGACTGGGTTCCCGAGGGGTAAGTCTCGCCTCCTGTTTAGATTGAGCTTAGTTGTGCATTTGAACACTCGATTCGAGTAGCCCAATTAGTGTGCTGATTGCGTCTCTGTTTTTCGCCGGTTAGGATGGAGTTGCGGTTTGCTTTCTTGGTGCACATTAGAAGGGACCGGTACATGTTCGATGCAAAGGATAAGAAGAAATACCAAGGAGGTTTTGATTATTGGTTGCCAATGGCTAGTAATTGGAGTTTCAGACAATTTGGGGAGGCAATTTGTAGCCAATATTCTTGGGTTTGCTTGATGAAGTGGTATACAAACACTATGATGGGGAAAAGAAATGGGTGACCGTTAGTAATGATGAAGAGCTAGCTACCATGTTTGTTAGGCATAAAGAGAAAGATAATTTTCATGTGAGGCTGCAAGTTGATGTGCTTGAGCAGGCATTTGAACCTAGGATGACAGGTGCAACATCTCGGGGAGAACCAAGTCATCGTAATGGCATCTCTAGCTAGAACAGTTCAGTTGGTGCACGGAGACGTGGTGGCTCGACAAGTGTGGGCAACAGCAGTAGGATCCCCCCTTGAAGTGGAGCCTGATGACTACAATTCTGGGGTTGATGAAGAGAAGCTATATTCTGATGTTATTCGGAATTTACGACGGGCACCTCGGGCTGAAAACCAAGATGAGGCTCATAGTGCAGTCCGTGTGGATGATGACGCGGTGGGTGAGGACGAATACCTTGCAGCTGTTGAATGGGACCCTTTGAACCCTCATATGGAAGAAGGTACAATTTTTGCATCCATGAATGAGTGTAGAAATGCACTTGTGACATACTGCATTAAGGTAGAATGTACTTTCAAATTTGACAAGAGCGATCAAGTACGTTACAGAGTGCACTGTCCAACTGAGGGTTGTCCATGGAGGCTGCTCGCATCTAAAATGCGAAATAGCACTAATGTTCAGGTCAAAGTGAACCCTTTTAAGCACACATGCCAGGAATCAACCCTTAGGTAGAGCAAAGTCAAGATGGGTGGCAAAAAAAGTAAAGAAGTGGGTGAAAGAAAACCAGCAAGTGGGTTCAAAGGAATTGCAGAAGAACATCAAAGATAAGTTCAAGATAGATTTACCATACATGAGGTTGTTCAGTGGTAAACAACATGTTATGGATTCTATTTATGGTAACTGGCAGGAAAGTTTTCAATTGTTGTATTCATTCAAAGGTGAAGTGGAGAGGACAATCCCAGGTAGTATTGTAGATATTGATCACCACACCGTGGAGTACACATTCACGAGAGTGACAAAGACCAATGAATGCTTTATGAGGGTTTTTGTTTGCTTTGAGGCTTGTCGCTGGGTTTTTTTGGCAGGCTGCACGCCTTATTTGGCTATTGATGCCACTTTTCTCACAGGGAGGTTTAAAGGACAGTTAGTAGCAGCTTGTGCAGTTGATGCACATAGTTTTGTATTTCCAGTTGCCTACGGTGTGCTGGAGATAGAGTCTGAGGAGAGCTGGACTTGGTTTTTGCATAATCTGCGCCGGGCTATTGCACATCCCAATGGGTTGGTCATTCATACAGATGCCTGCAAAGGTTTAGAAGTGGCCGTGGACAATGTGTTCCCTGGAGTAGAGCATAGGGAATGCATGCGTCACCTTGCTGCAAATTTCATGAAGAAATTCAAAGGAAAGGTGTATACCGACAATTTATGGCCAACATCTTTGACTTGCAGTGTGAAGAAGCACAACTACCAGTTGAGGCAGTTATACATGAATCCCAAAGTGAAAGAATACTTGGAAACACACCACTCCAAGTTATGGGCCAGAAGCCAATTCAGTGAACTGAACAAAGTTGACTATGTGCACAATAATCTAGCAGAGTCTTTCAACTCAACGATCCGGAAACTAAAGGGTCATTATGTGGCGGATTTTCTTGACATCATAAGGATAGAATACATGCAGAAATTTCATTATCGTGCAGGAATAGCCGAGGAAAAATTCATGGGCCACATTGTCATCCATGCCGTGATGAATGAACTAAAGCAGAAAACAACAGGCTTGGAAATGAGTATGACTCTTTGCTCGGGTACCACAACAGAGATATCATATTTGGATAAAGAGAAGAGGGAATGGAGATATCCAGTGGATTTAGAAGCTAGAACTTGCAGTTGTAGGAAATAGCAGATAACTGGGTTGCCATGCATTCATGCCTTGTTTTTCATCACTTCTCTCCCAGGTCCAGCAGGGAACATACAGCAATATGTGCATGATTACTACTGTATTGCAAGGTTCAAAGCCACATATGCTTATGCCTTGCCTGCTATGGAGGGAAAACAACAATGGGACATGGTGGACCCTGGATTCAAGCTTTGTTCTCCAGTTCTGAAGAGAGCAGCAGGTAGACCAAGGAAGAGTCGAATCAGACCTCGCAGCGAAGGAGTTGGACTTGGAGCAAGGAAGCGTAAGTGCACAAGGTGTGGTGGGTCTGGTCATTTCGGTAAGTATTGTGATAACACAGTAGATCCAGCATTCGGAGAGAGTTTCGATGAAGGCTTCGATGAAAATGTTGGTCAGCAGTCGGTTGCCTCAACAGATGATGTAAATGATGGTCAACAACCGGTTGCATCAGATGAGGATTTTGATGAGGTTCCAAATGATGATGGTCAACAGCCGCATGATTTTGACGATGATCCAAAATATCCTCCAAATAATGATTCAAGTGAGGCTCCAAATGGTGATCCAAGTGAGACTCCAAATAGTGATCATGGTGATCCAAGTGAGGCTCCAAATGGTGATCATGGTGATCCAAGTGAGGCTCTAAATGATGATCCAAGTGAGACTCCAAATGGTGACCAACCTTCTGTTCTTGTGAGTTCTGCTAGGTATGTAAATCTTGCAAGGGTCAAATACTACTATACATTTATCACTTGACATGATCTCATTACCCTTTATGTTTTGCACAGCTCTATGATAGGTTTGAAGAAGACGCGCAAGGTACTGACAACCAAGAGGAGAAGAGAAGAAGCAATGAGCACAAGGTGCACGAGGAGCAAAGTGATGGCAAGAAGCTCAAGGAACAGACAGAAGCCCCAATGCTATATATGAATAATTATGAAACATTATGAATAATGTTGTATTTCTGTTGGATGATGTTGGACCTATGTTAGAACTATGTTTGACATGATGTTTAAATCTGTTGGATGATGTTTGAATGAGCACATGGTTTTTCTTTTTTTTTGATTCTTTTGATTTTTTTTTGCTCATTTGAATTCTTGTCAAACCTAACTTTGACCAAGATTTAAACAAGTCTAAAACATCAAAATGAGAAACTAAGCCTGGATCCTTCTTAGTCAATCCAAAATGAAGATGTGGTGAGGTTTTTGAAATTTTCATGAAAAATGTGCTAAAAAGAGGGGTCCAAAGGTAGGGTAAACCGCCTCATTTCTAAGCAAGGTTTTTTTCGACCTTGTCTAAATCAGCCAAATAACTTTCCTACACATATATTCTATATATACAGACTATGTGAAATGGTTTTTCCATTTTTTGTTTTTTTAAAAAAATTGCTCATTTGAATTCTGGTCAAACTTATCTTTGACCAAGATTTAAACAAGTGCAAAACATTAAAATGAAAAACTAAGCATGGATCCTTCTTAGTCACTCCAAAATGAAGCTGTGGTGAGTTTTCTGAAATTTTCATGTTCATTTGCCCAAAACACTTCTCTTCACTTTATACAAGAGAGTTTGAGATACTCGAGATATCACACAATACACATGAACTTATCGTTTAAATGTATGTAAACCTTGTTCATCAACTTAAATTGTTAGTATATGACATAAGAAGACTATGTGCGCAGGTTTTTTATTTTTTTGATTTTTATTTAATTTATTATGCTCATTTGAAATCTGGTCAAACATAGCTTTGACTGCTCCAAACCCCTCCCAAACCCCTCTAACCCTAGTGCTAAACAAGGACCGTTCATCTAACCCTAGCGGCGATCAAGGGCCGTCGATCTAACCCTTCTAGAAGGAATCTGCGGGGAGGAGGGGGGCGATCTGCGAGATGCAATCTGATTGGCTGGGAGATTGTTTTTCTTAAACAAATACCGGGCGCGCTGGATGGACCGTTGGGCCGTCTCGTTGTCTGGGCCTGAGACCGCAATAAGTATCCCGTCTCAGCCATTCCAGGCCTTGCATGCATGGGAGGCGGCAGCGTGGGTTTGCATGCGCGGGAGGCGGCGACGTGCATGCATGCGAGTGAGGTGAGCGAGGCGCGCTAGGCGAGCGAGGCTAGCGAGGCGAGCTAGGTGGTTCAGGGCAGCGAGTCAGATGCACCGCCTGGTCAAAGAGCTATGCAGTGATTCAGATGCACGCACGCGCCCCATGCATCGTTTTCGTGCAAAAATTTAAGAGTGCAAAACGTAACGGATACACACACGCGTCCGGATACACACACGCGTTCGGATTCACACACGCACCATTCTCATCCTTTCTCTCTTCCTCTCTCACCCACAGGCCTATAAATGGGGTGCCTCTCTTCCTCTCCCACCCTCAAGCCAGATCTGAACCATTCTCTCCAACTTCAAACACCCAAGCGATCGAGCCCTCCCCAAGCGAGACCAAGTGAAGATGCAGTTCAACGGGCCGACCTTCAACCGTCCGCCTGTCCTGCCAGTGCCGCGCTACCCACCGGGCGTGCTCATGGAGAGGGAGCTCCGTGTGTGGGCTATTTCAAGGTGGAGGGGTTCCGTCGAACTCACCCGCGCCTTCCTCAAAGCCGGCTATGCCCACCTCGCACGGGGCTCGCCGTGGATGTTCACCCTCAACGAGGTTCGTGACCGCGGCGGCATCCTCCTACTGCTCACGGTCACCTTCACCAACCCATTTGACGCGCGTGAGCTCCTCGGCCAAGTCTTTTGGTGAGGCTGTGAGGCCATCTTCTTCACCGTCTACAACATCTACACCAACTACGAGAGCATCTTCCCCACTCCAGGCCAGATGCACTCCCTTCCCTACGACGAGGAGGAGAGGTGTGAAGATGAAGACGGTGTTGAAGGGGTGCGCGCGGCCAAGGTGGAAGAAGGAGGTCAAGATGAAGATGTTCAAGCCCGGAGTCAAGCTCGTCATGTTTTATTTTTTATTTTTTTGCTTTTCTATGTCGTGTCATGTTTCGTCATGTGTCCGTGAACTGTCCGTGAACTTATTATTGTAATGGTACGGTGTGTTGCATCTTATATAAGTTATTATGGTTTATTATGTGTGTTAAAAAATGTCCGGGGCCGAACATATCATTTCTTTCCTAAACCAAGTCATGAAGTTCGAGAACTTGTGGTTTTCATTAATGAAAATCGGAGGGGGTGAGAAGCCCTCTGTTTCATTCAAAAAAAAGTTATGAACTAACATGCAAATTTATTCCATTTAAATCCTAAACCAAGTGCCACTCTAACCAAAATCATGTGGCAGTGCAAACATACGTTTTCAACCTTCCAACCCTCCAAAATTTTAGTGCAAAACAAAGGAAAACCACTCTCACGTGTGTGCAAACATTCACGGTCTCACTATTTTTTTTGACAAATTTCACAGTCTCACTATGTATACCTTCCTTCCCTACCCATGTCAAAGTCTTGCATCTGTCCTAGTGGTTACCAGCGCAGCCCTAAACACCACAAACCTACACGGTCCTGGGTTCGAGTCCCCAGCCGCACCAACTTTTTGTGCATTTTCCACCCTTCATTTTTTTAGACAAATTATTTTTTTCTCAATGTAATGCCCTTAAAAAATGTTCATTTATTTTGGCACCAGGTGTAAACCTCTACCAGAGCTGAGGCACATTTTCCATGAAATTTTGGGCTTTGATTTAAATCACGGTGTATTTGAATTAGATTAATTAAATTGCTATTAAATATTTAACAGCTCCAAAAAAATTTCTAACCTTAATTGTTTGGCTCTGGAATAATTCAATTAGCTTCCACAAAAAGTTTCAGCATTATGATTTACTGCCTAAATTAAATCAGAACAAAAAACAGAAAAACACGCAAGAGAACCCCCGAATGGGCCTAATTGGATGCAGTTGGCCCATTAGTCTAGCCTGCACTTGGCTCTACGCTCTGAATTTGGCCCAAGAGCAACTTTTTTTGACAGAAAGGCAGATCAGAGAGCTGCATTTCATTCATCAAAAGTTTCTGAATTCCTCATTTCTTCTCCTTTTTTTCAACATATTTAAATGTTGGTCACTTCTTGTTTTTTTTCAACATTTAACCAACTTTGATCAACATTTAAACTAGGTCAATTTCTCATACAATTTCAAGATTACAAATTCCTCCATAATTCATGCCTTTCCATACATTTTCAACATTACAATCAGTGCGATTACCATACCTACAAATGCCCAAAAGTATTTGCAAATGGGTATTGGTAGTGCTTGATCTTCAAGCTTCCTAACCTTCTTGTTCAACATCCTAAGCTCAACAGCTAGTTCTCTGTCAGTGCGTGCTTCGCCCTCCATCTCTTCTTCCGGAGCTCGTGCTGCGGCCACTGCGGTTCGTGGCAGCATGCACAACCATTCTTCATGCTCTTCTTGCAGTTCATTCATCAGAGTCTTGGCCAGAGCATCGACCCAAAGAAAGAAGCATGTCACCTGCATGAACACCAAATAGATCAACCCATTGCTCAAAGATCTCGACCACGAAAATGGTGCAATTTTCCTGATGCTTACCCCATTCTCGCTGTACACGTAGAACGGACGATTCTGCTTCCTCGGTGTGTGAGAAACCCTCCGATCAACGCCCGCCCGGCACCGCGAACAGACGAAGACAGGCATGTCCACACGTGCCCGGCTCTGCATCCGCGAGGTGGCGCGGGAGCTTGAGGAAGACATGGAGCTCGGAGCCGAAGGGGATCTCAACATCGTCGCGCCCTCCACATCTAGCTTCCACCGTTGCGCCCTCCACAGCTAGCTTCCCACCGTCGTTCTCTCTCTCTCTCTCTTGCCGTGGTCACCGCCGTGCTCTCTGTCGCCGTGGTCACCGCCGCTGTCGCCCGCTTATATAGCACACCCGCAACGGCTCTCTGCTGGGTCCCACAAGCCACGCGTGCAACGGTATGAATAAAATTGGCCGTCTCGCCACCTGGTCCCACCTGTAAGGGCCGAGTCAAAAGGTTGACCTGACGGAGACGGCTGAATTCATGGAACGAGTCGGTGCGCACGGACTAGGGGCAAAACTGAGCACAATTCGCATCTGAGGGCAAAACTGAGCAGATGGACACCACTAAGGGCAAAAGGATAATTAACCCCTTTTTAGCATAATAACTTTATTCCTCAAATAACAACAAGATTGTTTACATAATGGTGAAGAATAAAGTCAGGGAGAATGCTCTCCCACTCTTCTGATTTATTAATGCTGAAACAGTGGTTTGCTAAACCATCCGCTATCAAGTTTGCCTCTCTACTACAGTAATCAAAACTGATAGAAGCATAATCAAGTTGGTATGGTATGTGTCAATGTGCAGATCCGAATCAATATATCTAGGGTGATAGAGCCGGATCGGTCCTGCCAAACGGCTTGTTCAATCACCTCCGATAGTCCTAGAGCAGTCCACACTTTAGATGCACGGATACACGTAAGCAGACAGTGTTGGATATCCTTTAGACTAGTTTTGCACAGTGGACATTGTGGGATCAAGGGTACATGTCTGCCTGCGAGAACATCGTAACATGGTAATACCCCCTTTAATACTTTCCAGCCAAAATGTTTGACCTTCCCTGGAAGGCGAAGTTGCCATAATTTTTTCCAAACCGCATTCAACCGAGCACACCCTGGGCTATTCAAGCTTGCGTAATGACGTCCGAACTAATGATCGAACTCCACATGGTATGCCAAATGAATTGAGAAAGTTCCAGATCTCGTATAATGCCACGCCACAGAATCTTCCATAGTTTCAACATGGAGGGGGATTTGAAGTATTCTGTGCACATCCACTGGCGAGAACGCACTATGCAATAGTGCCTCATCCCACTGTCCCGTGTGGGGGTCGATTATATCTTCCACCTTTGTTAACATAATTCCTCCTCTAGGGGTAATAAGCTTCATGGTTTCGCTAGAAGGGATCCAAGGGTCCTCCCAAATGTTAATCTAGGAACCAGTGCCCACTCGCCAGATGCAACCCCCTTTTGAAAGTTTGTATTCCAGCAACAATACTTTGCCAAGTAAAAGATGAGCCTTTCTTTGGACTAGCTTTGAGAATATCGCCACTAGGATACTATTTTGCACTCAGAACACGTGCACACAAAGAGTCAGTATTTTGGAGAAGTCGCCAACACTGCTTTGCTAACATAGCAAGGTTAAAGCTGTGAAGGTCTCTAAACCCCATGCCTCCCTTCTTCTTCGGGACACACATTTTTCACCATGCAAACCAATGCATTTTCCTTTTCTCCTCTCCATCGTCCCACTAGAAACCCGATATTTCATCAGTGATTGATTTACATATCCCTTTCGGTAACTTAAACACATACATAGCATAGGATGGAATTGCCTGCACCACATATTTCAGGAGAATCTCTTTACCTTGCATTGAAAAAATCTTTTCTTTCCATCCCTTCAGTCTCTGGCACACTCTGTCAACTAGATGCTGAAAACAGTCACTACGGTCAACCCCGACCATAGTTGGTAAACCCAGATACTTATCTGACAGAGCTTCAGTTAATATATCCAGTATTCCACAAACACTCTCCCTGTCATTTACTATGGTATTAGGGCTAAAAAATAGACTGGATTTTGGGGTACTTACACGCTGCCCTGAACTAACACATTACATGTCGAGAATCCTTTTCAACGTGTTTGCATTTTGATCAGTTGCTCTCATCAGTATCAAAGAATCATCTGCAAATAAAAGATGAGAAATAGAAGGGGCATTCCTTGAAACTTTTATACCTTCAATTCCACAAATTTCTTCATCATGAGCTAGCATGCTTGATAGACCTCCAGAACAGATCAACAAGAGGTATGGGGACAAAGGATTGCCCTGTCGAAGGCCTCTGGTTGGTAAAAACTCCTCTGTTTTCATGTCATTAAATCTGATTTGGTAGCTTACGGAGGAGACACACTCCATAATAAGTTCAACCCATTGCGAATGAAAACCCAACCTTATCATCATCTGCTGAAGAAAATCCCATTCTACTCTGTCGTATGCTTTTAGCATGTCCAACTTAACAGCACAGACACCATTTGAGCCATGTGTTTGCTTTTTAATGGAATGAAAGCATTCATAAGTGACCAACACATTATCAGTTATTAACCTGCCTGGTACAAACGCACTTTGTGTCGGAGAAATCACGTCAGGAAGGATCTTTTTCAGTATGTTGGCCAGCATCTTTGTATACCACGTTGCATGAACTAATGGGTCTGAATTGGGTTATTACCTCAGGGCTGTCCACCTTTGGGATTAACACAACATTTGTAGCATTCCACCCATCTGGGATCTTCTTATTGTTGATAGCATCAACTACTTCTCTAGTAAGCTCCTCTCCAACAATGTGCCAGAAGCGTTTTAAGAAAATAGCATGAAGACCACCCGGGCCAGGAGCCTTCATATCGCCAATTTGGAATAGGGCTTTCTTTACTTCCTCCTATGTATATGGTGCAATTAATACAACATTCATATGCGGCGTAACCACTAGTTTAACAGTGGACAGCAAATTCTCATCTATCATTCCTACATCAGAATCAAAAAGGCTCCGAAAATAATCGAAAATGAGGGGCTTGAGGTTATCATTCCCCTCAACCCATTCATTATTATTATTTTTCAATCTCTTAATTAAATTGCGGCGCCTATGGGCCGAAGCGTACTGATGATAACATTTTGTGTTACGGTCGCCGCGTCGCAGCCAATTCGCATGGCCTCTCTGAGCCCAATAGATTTCCTCCTGTTCAAGGAGGTTTTCAATCTTCAGTGGATGTTCTTGCTGCTTCGACTTAATCTCAGCAGTAAACGACACAAGCATGATCATTTCCAGTTCCTGCTGTGTTGCCTTCAACCGAGTACGAGGGCCCTTCAAAACTTTTCAATCCCACAAATGGAGATCCTTATGCACAACGGCCAGTTTGTCGCTAGCCGAAGGACAAATCCCTTGGACGACTGCCTTTTGCCACGCTGTTCTGACCACCTCTTCCACAGTTTCCTCTGCCAGCCACCTCGCCCCAAACTTCCGGCCAGCTTGACGACATTGCGCAACAACTCCTGCTAAGTACTCTGTATCCAAACAGATTGGTCGGTGATCCGACTTGCCCATATCCATATTACTCAGCCCACATAACGGATGCGTCTCCATCCATTATGCATTCGAGACAGCCCGCTCCAGCCGTTCCCGTAGACCTCCTCTGAAGAAAGTGAATTTATCCCTGTGGTAACCAATATCCTCCAAGGAACAATCCGACAATGCATCTTGGAAGGCTTGAAGCCTAGACTCCTGCCGAGGGTCTTCCCTCTTTCTCTGACGAAAATAAAATCTCGTTGAAATCACTGATTGCCACCCACGGGAGATTCGATTGTGCATGGAGATCGCGAAGTAGCTGATACGTTCTCTCCTTATTATCCCAACTTGGCTCGCCATACACCCCCGTCAACCTCCACAATTTACCATCCGGTTCCTCCACCGACACATCGATGCAGCTAAAGGTAGTAGTCCGGGAGTAGATCCTCACCTCCTTCTTCCAGACTAAGAGTAACCCACCTCTCCTACCACCGAGACATGGTGCCACAATCATATGATCCATCCTCAACTTTCTCATCAACTCCTCTGCCTTAACCTCGTCCAAATGCGTCTCAGACAGAAAAAAGACATCGGCATTATTCCGCCTCTGGATGTCCAGAAGTGAGCGAACTGTCCGGGCCCCGAGCAAGCCCCGACAATTCCAACTTATGAGTTTCATTATGACCGGCGACCCTCTGCTGAAACTGACGTCAATTCAGAGACCTCCGCTCCCAACTCACTCGACCAAGCCTAGATCAATCCAGGCCAAACAGATTGGAAACTCAATACCCCCTGATCTGAATAGACGGAGAATAGACCTGAAAACCTCGCCGGGGGAAACAGCCAGAACTGCAGTAAAGAGAACCGATCGTTGCCAACCAACGCCGGGACAGAAAACCGATCACTGCACCAATCAGCGCCGGGACAAAAAGAACATATCCAAAGTTGTCTTCAGATCCGATCAACAAGCAAGTTCCCTAAGCACCATCAGGGAAACTGTACGCAAACACAGTAGATGGAAACCTCATGACGTACTAGTAGTAGGCATACGAGATCAACTCATGAATCTGCATCAGCACAGTTGATTGTTGCAGCCTGAAATTCTACCAGAGAGCGAGAGACCAGCCACGGCACCGCCGGCGCCGCCCTGGGAAAGAGACGCCAGCCCACGCGCCGTCGCCAATGAGGCGGCCGGTGGCGGCCCGGCTAAACCCTAGTCGCCTTAGTAGTCGCCTGACTTCCAGGAGAAGAAAACACAGGCAACGATGACTGTTGCCACCAGCTACTCTCTTCTTTGTAGCCGACTTCTCTCCAATTTGAGTCGTCTATGCCAGCTACAATTGTTCAACAGTCATATGGAGCGCGTGGTCATCAAAATTTCTGTACAAACCCCATTATATAGAGAGAGACCAAGAAGCAGCAAGGTGACGATCAAGAGGACAAAGAGAGTGACGAGTGCAACAGCCTTCTTTGTGCCATATAGATCATGGCTTGGAGGTGCCACATGGACATGGTTCTCCTGCTCGTTATACTGGAGATGATTCTGCTCATTGCGCCGGCGCCCCGAGGGCTGGCGGATGTGCCCGTGGGTTTGGATGTCGTAAGTGCTCTGGCCATGTAGTTTTTTTTTTATAGTATGGCCTTGTTGTAATCTTGCAGATCATATGTTGTTCTACAGATCCATCATAATATCTAATCAATTAAGTGTTAACATATTATACTCCCACAATTGTTAGTACCCATTGCAAGTCATATGTAAACTGTTCTTGCAGACCAAGGTGATCCTGACTGGCCCGGATGTGTTTGCCGCACAAGACTTTGTACTTGCGGCCGTTAATCAAGACTATACTCCCCTCAAAAAATATATCAAGATTGTACTTTTATATGTTTATTAGGGCGCTAGCACCGATCAGATACAAAGTCTATCATTCCTCCCTGTCGAAAGGAGATGTAGTGTTCCCGCAAAGAAAGAAAGAAGATCTAGTGTGGCTGGTTAAAGTTCACTATGTTTGTTGTACAAAGATCAGCCCGCTGGCATATATTTGAGTCCTAGATAGAGTTTTGTTTCAGTTTTGAATTCTGTTTAGGGAGGAGTACTCCTGTAAAATGGCTTTTTAACAGGTCTAGGTTTCATCGTCTTTTTTTTATCACCCGGGCTGCATGTTGTAAGGACCAAACCTGTTAAGTTTTGACTCTCCGTGCTTACGGTGCCCGTCACTGGATTGATTCGCCAGCATACACGATACCAATGAAATACCAACACAAAATTATCCTATTCTATTACAACACATGATCCAGAATACACAGTCTAATACACATTATTGCTTTGCCCAAAGCTAGCTCATCAAAGTAAATAAAGTTAACAATGAAAGTCTCATCCGATGCCAGAGGTGAAATGTGTAGAGTGGAGACTAGCGAACCTACGCAGCCTTACTCTTTGTGAAATACACCTACAACATAATACGCTGCAGCCACAAGGGCTCAATCAGTGAGTGGAGGGAATTTTGGCCTGTGCCACTAGTGAAGTCGGATATTCAACGGCTGCCACTCGAACTTCACGAGTTCGGTCTATGCCACTACCACTTGCCGAAAAATTAGTTACATGCCCTCCGCGCCGTGCCGGCCAGTTGCCGTCTCCTTTGGGTTAAATTACATTCGGGACCCACCACTTCGTCATATCAGCTGTAGTTGATGTACATGCGTCCCGGAATGCATGATTTATCATTTAGTTTTTTTTCTATATGTGTGTTGTGTAAAGAGTACTTGTCTGGTGATTTAATACATCATTTTGGTGTGGTTGCAACCTTGGCCTGCAGCAACCGATGATCTCTCATGTATGACCAGGCAACCTGTGTATATGGAAAACTTGAAAGAGGGAAGATTTGTTCACTTAATCCTTTTGCAGTTTACGACATGGTTTGATTTGAAACTGCCAGGCTTACGATTATTGTTTCAAGTTTTTCCTTGTTCTGCATGCAGCGGAAAGTAATTTTGGTACCCCATGTTCTCCTTTTTTTTCCGAGTTCCCCCAAAAGTGAAATAATTCATGGATGTTAACTGGGCTATATCTTGCGAAATATGACTTGTTACTTGCACGAAAGAGACAACTTTATGGCTGTTCATTTGTATCTTGAATTTTTTTGTCTGGTTCACAAAATGATCACAAATTTTGATGAAAATTTGCATGTTCGTGGGGAGAGGTGAACTGAAAATGAGCTTCACTGTTCGAACTGTATTTTCAATATTTGTACAATGTGTCATTTTCTAGTCTTCTAGTTTTTCTAGCAAAGAAATATAAAACATTTCCTTAGTAGAAACCCATCATTATCATGTAAAGGGCTCTTCACCGCAGTGAGCCGAACATATTGGCTCACAAAAAAGGAAAAAAAAGATACCAACATATTTTCATGCCGTGGTCGAAGCAACGAGCTTAACCTTCATCGACCGCCTTTTTGCCTTAATAATGTAAGGTCGTTGCTTCGGTTATCCATGGAGAAAAACGCCTCTTTTACTTCAGTTACTTCGCTGTAGACATCGTGCATTGCAGGGCGATCCTTCGGTGATTCCGCAGAGCATAATAAGCCAAGTTTAAGGAGACGGAGAGCACACATATCCTTCAGTGCAAATGTGTTGCATTCTTGAAAGTTTGGGATTTGATCAACAAACTGATCTCCCGTCACCGAAGCAAGGCCGGGTTGAAGAATGTCTTGGGTTCGTGAAAGTGATGCTTCCACATACTTGCGGAGCGTCAAGCCATCATTGAATTCTTCATTAGTAGGCCGTTTTCATGTTAACATTTCCAAAAGAACAATGCCATAGCTATAAATGTCTCCCTCGGTGGAGATTTCACCTCCCATACCATACTCTGCGACAATGTTTTGAAACAAAAAGTTCTTCAGAGGAGCTCATAATGAAACATGCTAGTGTTAGTAAAAGCAAGCTAGCAATTGATACAGTTACTCATACTAGATTTCGCAACCTCATTTCAGAATGTGTTCATATAATGTACTCACCAGGAGGTATGTACCCAATAGACCCCCTTGGTCCAACTATGCTTGTTGTGCCGCTCTGCCCTCCAGATGAACAACCATGAATTAGCTTTGCCAGACCAAAGTCGCAGACACGTGCAGTATTGTCATTGTCAAAAAGTATGTTGCTTGGTTTCAGATCACAGTGAACAACCGGTGGGATGCACAGATTATGTAGGTAGTCAAGAGCACAAGCAATATCAACTGATATGCATATCACTGCGCCTAAACTTAAACCACCACACTGGTTGTTATGGAGTCGGTTTTCAAGGCTTCCGTTAGCCATGTACTCGAAGACTAGAGCCCTGAACTCATTTCCCACTGGGTCATAAGTTGAGCATGCGGTTATCACCTTCACGAGATTCCGGTGGCGGATGTGTTGCAATGCTTTGCACTCAGCAATGAAGCTATGCAATGCGCTATGCTGATTGAGCTTGAAGATTTTAATAGCAACCGTACCATCTTGTGCGTCGAACCAGCCTTTGTAGACAGTCCCAAATTGCCCGGAGCCGACTACATTGACTAGGGAAAAATTATCCGTTGCATTGTTAACATCACTATATGTTATCCTTTTCAGCTCCATGTATGAATGGACAATGTTCTCATTGGATTTGTACCCCCTCTTCAACCAGAAAATGAACATCCCCAAGATCAAAGCTAGTGCAGCAAGAGCTGATAGAGCTATCAACACTGGGATGACAAACTTGTGTTCTTTTGTGGGTACCGAAGCAAAGCATCTAGACAGCTCTTGTTCCGCAAAATTTGCACAAAGGTGTGGATTTCCTTGGACAAAAACACCACTTGTGTTAGAAAACACTCCACTAGTGGGAATTGGTCCTTCCAAGTCGTTGAAGGACATATTCAGATACTGCAACATGGTGAAGGTCCCGAGGAACTCCGGTATTGTACCAGATAGATTGTTGTGGGAGAAATCTAACACTTAGATGGCTTTGAGGCCTGCTAGTGATTGTGGAATGCTTCCTTGCAGGAGGTTCCCTTCTAAACGAAGCGATTCCAACTGGACACAGTTGCCAAGTGTGGACGGGATTATGCCTGTAATATTGTTGTGAGAGATGTTCAAGGATCCAAGGTTTATCAAGCTACCCATCTCTAGTGGTAAGGACATTGCGAGTTGATTGTGTGATAAATCAAGTAGCCAGCTCAGTTGGTTCAAGCTGCCCAACACGTGTCCACTTATGCTTCCACCAAGAGTATTACATGAAAGGTTTAATGCAACCAAGTTCTGACAGCTAGCTAGACTTTCAGGTATGCTTCCACTCAGCCGATTTTCATGCAAATAAAGCTCTTCCAGTTGATGTAGATCCCCAATGGAAAGGGGTATCTCTCCTGAAAATTTGTTTTTTGACAGGCTAAGTTGAACTAGATTGCGTAGCTGACCAAGGGTGAAAGGTATAGGCCCCATGAAAAGATTAGTATCAAGATAGAGCATGGAAAGACTAGAAAGGTTTCCAATCTCCAAGGGGATGGTGCCAGAGATGTTGTTTGACCTAAGAGTTAGAGCGGTCAAGCTTTTGGGGAGATTTGCTATGGAATTTGCTGGCAAATCCCCACTCAAGTTGTTTTCACCGACGTTCAGTTTCAGCAGCTGGGTACAATTCACCAAAGAGGAGAAGAATGTCCAGTCTCCAGCCTCTAGATGATTTGAGTACAACATTACGTACTCCAAATTTTTCATGGAGCTGAAAGAAGGAACCACCCCAGTCAGAGAGTTGTTGGCCATATGGATATACATCATGCCGGATGCATTTTGTAGGGAGGCAGGGATGTCACCCACAAAATGATTATTCGCCATGCTCAGCGTTTGGAGGTTAGGAACTGTGATACCCATGTCAGAAGGCAGCGTTCCTCCAAGATTGTTGCTGGCTAGCGTAAGATAATTCAATGAAGACATATTGTAAATGGAAGGTGGCACTATTCCTGACAGACTGTTATACGAGAGACCGAGGCTTTCTAGGCCGGCAAGTTTACCCAAATCTGCAATGGATCCTTGCAACTGGTTGTGCGAGAGGTCGAGCGAGGTAAGGGACGAGAGGTTTGCCACCGACGACGGCACGACTCCGGAAAGACTGTTTTGGGAGAGGTCTAGGTCGGTTAGTTTTGAAGGGAACATGATGAAAGGTGGAATTGCACCAGAAAGATTGTTGTGCCAAAGGTGTATCTCCATGATGGTTGAGCTGTTCAAAAGGGACGCAGGGATCGCCCCATTAATGCTATTGTTGTCCAGAGAAAGGTAACAAAGTGAGGAACTATTCGCCAGTGACTGTGGGATTTCTCCGTCAAGAAAATTGTCAGAGAGGCTGATGTACTCTAGAGCCGGGGAGCTCCCGAGCAGTGCCGGAATCTCACCGGAAAGCCCATTGTCGCCCAGGTCTAGCGAAGAAAGGTTGTGAAGCGCGCCGAGGGTGAACGGGATGGTGCCGTTGAGCGCGTTGAAGCTGAGGTTGAGGTACCGGAGTCCGGAGAGCCGGCCGAGCTCCGGCGGTATATGACCGGAGAGCCGGTTGTTGGGCAAGTGGATCCTTACCAGGGAAGTGAGGTTGGCGATGCAGGGCGGGATCTCACCGGCGAGGCCCTCGGCCTCCATATCCAGGGCCACCACGAGGGGTGCCCGCCTTGGCGTCCTGGCGCATGAGACGCCATGCCATGTGCAGAAATCATGCGAGGTGGTGTGGTTCCATGTGACCATGGCTCTGGTGGCACCGTGGAGGCGGGACTTGAGGCAGAGCAGAGCATCCCTGCTCGTGTCTGCGGTGCTATCAGCAGACGAGGAGGGGTTCAAAGCTAACGACAGGAAGAAGATGGCTACTAACATAGGACAGACCATGTTGCTGGTGTGTAACGTGGTGGACATGAATTTTTTAATGGTGCCTGGTGCCTTTGATACTCAGGCCGGGGCAGGTATGTGTCGCATGCTTTAATAGAGTTGAGACGTGAGCATGTACATGATCCTCATTTACGTTAAGATCCCACTAACGGGATAGTATCATGCATTGAACCTGCAGTGCATTCTCTTTCATCCATCCGTGCAGGAAAGTGCGCATCACATCCTCGACGTCTGGGTCATGGAGTCATGGCCAAAGTCTTCACCGGCGGCATATATAGATCGTTATCTTTGAGAATCGAGTGCGCGCACCACTTGAGGCCACCGCCATAATTGACTTGACCGACTATGCATGCCTCTGGAAGTCTGGATTCTTCGACCTTTGCTGTCGGCAAGACGACTACCATATGCGCGCGAGTCTTTAAAGTTGGGCGCCTGGCCAGTCGGCTTGTCTTCACTCTCAGTCAAGTCGGAAATTTGAATTTGTTAAGGACGAGGCCATTACTGCAGTTTCATAATACCAAGAGCAAAGCACAAATACCGGCACATATTTGTGCCTTGAGCGAGGCGGGAGCTCTCCTCAACCAGTTACCCATCATATTCGCCATGCTAGTCAAGGTGGTGGTTCAGAGGTACATGGATTGTTTGCTACACCAATGCTGCAACATACACGCTTGAAACAAATGATGAATAGCTTTCTGACAACATTTTTTGCTTACATGTCATGGACGTTTGGCTAGGCTATCTTTGGATAGAGTTACACCTTTGTGTAAGAACTTCATAAAGATCTTTATTTTCAAATGAACTTGTAATTTCCAGATAGATTTATTTCAAAGGTTCGATTTAACGATGGAACCACCAGAGATTGTTAACTTCCACTTAAATGAGTCACCACAAACTGATAGGTTGACTCGAGTTAATCGATTTAACGATGAAACAACAAGAGATTGTTAACTTCCTAGGAAATGAGTCATCATCAACTGATAGATTGATCGTCATCAACCTCTTGACAAAATGAATCAACTTCGTCGACCTATTTCAAAGAACAAACACCAAAATTGAATAGTCAATGGTGTGGTCCCTAACACCAATGCAATGGTCAGATACTTATGTTGTGCGACATTATAATGGTTTGGAAATTGAATGCCTAACAGCTATTACCCAGGTAGGATGGGCGAATCTCAAAACCATTCATGTAAGGGCATCCATTGCGACGACAAAGAGCAAGGGGGAGATTGCGCCCCCTTGCCTCAAATCTTCATGCATTAGAGATCATTCTACCAAGAACACCACTAACCACCACTTTCGAGCTTGCTGTGGAAAGCAAGATTGCGATCCATCTAAGCCACGCGTGAGCGAGCCCCTCACTACAAATTAGAGGACTTTTAGCTACGGTCCACTTAGGTCACGTAAAACCAATTTTGTTTACCGAAAATATGCTTGTGATGATTTTGGTCATCACCCCATTCATCACCGAAGCACTGTCAGAAAAAAAAAAACTTGATCGATCCAGTTTTTTCTCTAATCTAAGATCGTATCTTAAGTGACAAACACAATTTTGTCACAGATGTCCATTTTTGGTGACGACCAAGATTGCCACCTTTGATCAGCCCATTTGTCACCAAAGATCATTTTTGGTGACCGTAATATGTCAATAGTAATCGGTTTGTCACTTTGATTGTCAATGATTCTGACAAATAGGTAGCAGATGCTGATGTGGCAGCTTTCATGTGGGCCTGGCAGAGACTTTTCACCGCTGGTGTCCGTCAGTAATAAATAGAGTGTCAGGTTTCAACAGTCAATGGTACTGGCGCATGGGCCGAGGACATCCTAACATGGATGGCTTTTATCTTTTTTGAGTTAGCTTTGATGTCTTGTCGGGAGACGATGAAGCTGAGGAGTTCGTCCTGAAGGAACCCAAAAAACAACACACATTTGTAGATTTAACTTAATGTTGAACCAACATAGATTGGAGAATGTTTGTTCAAGGTCGGAGAGCAGGTTGGCTTCGCTCGTTGTTTTGATGACGATGTCGTTGATGTAAGCTTCAATGTTGATGCTGATCTGGTCGTGGACGCATTCTTGTATCAATGTGGCGCCTATGTTCCTCAGCCCAAATGCATTGTGATGTAAAAAGATGGCCTCAAAGGTGTGATGAAAGATGTTTTCTCCAACTGGGACTCCTTCATCCGGATCTAATGGTAATCAAAGTAGGCGTCCAAGAAACAGAACCATTTGCAGCCCGTGGTGGAGTCGATGTGGGGCAGCGGGAATGGATCTTTCAGGAAACCATGTTGATGTCAGTGTAATCGACACACATGCACAATGAGATGTTCTTTTTCTGGACTATGATGGGGTTCGCCTGTTGGGAACGTAGTAATTTCAAAAAAAATCCTACGCACACGCAAGATCATGGTGATGTATAGCAACGAGAGGGGGAGTGTATCTTCATACCCTTGAAGATCGCTAAGCGGAAGCGTTTATCAATGCGGTTGATGTAGTCGTACGTATTCACGATCCGACCGATCCAAGTACCGATCGCACGACACCTCCGAGTTCTGCACACGTTCAGCTCGATGATGTCCTCGCCTTCTCGATCCAGCAAGACGGGCGAAGTAGTAGATGAGTTCCGGCAGCACGACGGCGTGGTGACGGTGTTGGTGAAGTACAATCTCCGCAGGGCTTCGCCTAAGCACTACGGAAACTATGACGGAGGATAAACTAGAGGGGACGGGGTTGCCAGCACACGGCTTGGTGTTTCTTGATCTATCTTTGGTGCTGGCCCTGCCCCTCTATTTATATGTTGAGCCTTGGGGTCGAAACTTGGAGTAAAAGCCTCCACAAAGTCGGTTTCACCCGAAAGGCAAGAGTCCTTCTCGGACTCCAGGGCCAGACGCCAGGGTTCCCGGCGTCTGGACCCAGACGCCAGGGACCCTGGCGTCTGGCCCCTGGACTCCGCAAAACTTCCTTTTGCGCTTTCCAAAAACCTTGTGGGCTTTCCCCTTTGGCCCAAATAACGTGTTCTCGTACCCAAACATTTCGGGAAACATCCGGAACCCCTTCCGGTGAATTCCGGAACCCTTCCAGAGATCAAACACTATTATCCCATATATCAAACTTTATCTCCGGACCATTCCGGAGTTCCTCGTCATGTCCATGATCTCATCCGTGACTCCGAACAATATTCGGTTACCAACATACATAACTCATATAATACTATATCGTCAATGAAACGTTAAGCGTGCGGACCCTACGGGTTCAAGAACTATGTAGACATGACCGAGACACGTTTCCGGTCAATAACCAATAGCGGGACCTGGATGCCCATATTGGCTCCCACATATTCTACGAAGATCTTTATCGGTCATACCGCATAACAACATACGTTGTTCCCTTTGTCATCGGTATGTTACTTGCCCGAGATTCGATCGTCGGTATCTCAATACCTAGTTCAATCTCGTTACCGGCAAGTCTCTTTACTAGTTCCGTAATACATCATCTCACAACTAACTCATTAGTTGTAATGCTTGCAAGGCTTATAGTGATATGCATTACCGAGAGGGCCCAGAGATACCTCTCCGACAATCGGAGTGACAAAACCTAATCTCGAAATACGCCAACCCAACATGTACCTTTGGAGACACCTATAGTACTCCTTTATAATCACCCAGTTACGTTGTGACGTTTGATAGCACCCAAAGTGTTCCTCCGGTAAAGGGGAGTTGCATAATCTCATAGTTACAGGAACATGTATAAGTCATGAAGAAAGCAATAGCAACATACTAAACGATCAAGTGCTAGGCTAACGGAATGGGTCAAGTCAATCACATCATTCTCCTAATGATGTGATCCCGTTAATCAAATGACAACTCATGTCTATGGCTAGGAAACTTAACCATCTTTGATTCAACGAGCTAGTCAAGTAGAGGCATACTAGTGACACTATGTTTGTCTATGTATTCACACATGTATTATGTTTCCAGTTAATACAATTCTAGCATGAATAATAAACATTTATCATGAAATAAGGAAATAAATAATAACTTTATTATTGCCTCTAGGGCATATTTCCTTCATCGCCAGCCACTCGGGGTGAGCTAGCGACCGCCCTAATGAACCTTGCAATGAGAAGTTGAGTGATTTCTTTTCCAATTGCTCGACGCTTTTTTGTGGCGAAGTGTCCAAGGGATTGCCTGACCCGAATTGCGACCAATTGGATGCCTAGGCTGTGATCAGCAATGAGTGTAGGAACCTCGGGCATGTTAGCGGGCTTCCAAGTGAATATGTCCAATTTTTTCATAAGGCATTGTAGGAGGATGACCTCCTCTTCTCGGCAGAGGTCTCCTCCAATGATCATCGTCTTTGTCGGGTCTTCTGTCTGCACTTGGAATTTCGTTTTATCTTTGACCGGCTAGAAAGCCGGTCCAGAGTTGGTATTGCGGGACAGTGTTGTGATGGATTGGTCGAAGGATCTCTTAATCTCCTCGAGTTCCATGGAGGCCAGTGCGGCCTCTGCAAGCTCTAGATTGGTGACCTCCACTTCACGGGCCCTCTCGGCACTACCTTGTGTGGAAATGAGGCCATTTGGTCCTGGTATCTTCACGCATATGAGGGTAGCAACAGGAACTTGACATAAGAGGGCCTACTTAGGATAGCGATGTAGCCCGTGTGAAATGACGTAACCTCAATGAACATTGTCTCTAAGCGGAAGTTTTCCTTGTCTCCCAAGATCACTTCTAGGTAGATTTGTTCGAGGGGTTGCACCTTCATGCCTGAAACAAACTTGTGGAAGCTGGTGGGCGTGGGGCTTAGGAGTGACTTGGAGATTCACATATTTGACATGGTGTTCGGGAAGATGATGTTGACCCTGCTGCCACCGTCCACAAGGGCTTGCAGAAGGCAGAAGTCACCAACGATCGTGTCGAACACCAGGGCAGATTTCCCTAGATGTGGGATGTAGTCCAGTGATTGGCATGTCTGAAGGCGATGGTGGAGTCTAGCCACTCTAGGTATTCCACGTGATCCGGTGTAGTTGCATAAACTGCATGTCGTGCGAGCTTCCTAGCTCGCCATGTATTGGTAGCGTGGAAGATCATGTTCACTCCTTGTGGTCGGGAAGGGTGGTGGGTTAACAAAGATCTAGCAGCTTCAAAGTTGTCTAGGGTCGGCGCTGCCTCCCGTGTCAAGGGCGATTCAGGGACATAGATGCACAGAGTGTCCCCATGTTGGTTGAAGACGAACACGGCACTTCCTAAGTGCATGGTGTTGATGGGAGAGGGGAGTGTGCCATTATACAGTAGCCTACTCCCATCGGTGACGAACTTAAAGGAGTCGAAGGCGAAATTTTAGCCTGGCAGGAAGTCGTCGGGCATGACTAGATATCCAATCTGGGCCCAGTATGCGTTTGAAGCAACCCGTGATTGGAGTGCCAACTCATGGTGTAGAAAACTGTCAGTGCCGTCAGTAGGGTGGCGAGCATAGCCGGAAGCACCAGAAGAGAGTTCACACGGGGTTTTAACTAGGTTCGGTCCCTCATGGTTGAGGTATTACCTCACTCCTGCTTTGTTTTAGATTGATGTGGGAGCACCTCGTGCGTGGGCGTTACTAGTGGAGGATGATGAATACTAACGAGGTATATGTATAATGAACAGATGCCTGAAACTACCCCTAGCATGGCCTTATAAAGGGGGTGAGAGCTAGCATTTACAGGGTTCTTAACCAACCTTCCCGCGAGGGAATCTTGGCTTGTACAACATGATCATGCTCTATCTTCAAGGTAGGCCCTTGGACCCATCATTGTGATTAGGTCGATGTCAAGCATCCGGGCCTTGAGGCTGGCCCAGTGTGGGCCTTCCCGGTCAACGGGCCACCCCCCATGAAATGTATCATTAGCAGCTGCATGCCCGATTCTGCAAGTAGCATCAGGGCCAGTGAGCAGTGGTGGTGGACTCGGCCTGACGGGTTGCGCTACAGGCTTGATTCATGATAGCGACGCATTGTTTGTCATAGGGGTGCAGGCGTTGGTGCGGCGACGATCTAGGTTCCACCCACATCTGCCATCCGGTGCCACCTGCTGAGACGGGCTGGCGTGTGGCATTGACACGGACCCATAATGGATCCAACGGGGCGACACTGCTTGGGGCACCCATGGCGGTGATGGGGTTGTGTGACTGCTTGGTTTAGCAGTGGTGCGATCCACGTCAACAGCATTTGTCCATGCCCTGGTATGGATAGCTTCGGTGGGTGGCGTAATCTGGTCCTTTGTGGTGAACGACAGTCGGCGGCGTGCGGGTATAGAGGGCCGACTTGGTCCATGCACATGCAAGCCTTAGCCTTGTAGATCTCCTTGCATACTGCTCAGTTTGGGCATTAGTCCGAGCTGGGATCTCGTGACGTTAGTATGCCATCGGTCACATCAACGTTGATGGCCACAAGCGTGGACGCGTGCGAGCTAGCATAGACTTG
>NC_041383.1:6393743-6396934 GCF_002162155.2 Triticum dicoccoides | reverse complement strand
AGGAGGTGGATGCTTGCTTTCGTGGAGGCGTTGACCAAGACCTGATGGATGATGCCGGTCTAGAAGTGGAAGGAGATACCTTATGCTCTTCCTGCCATAGTGGGTACGTTACAATGTGGACTGATGCGGTGTCTCGGGACATGAATGCCGGGGCGGTTGCCTCTTATGACAGTCGACATGGTTGTCTCTCCGGTGAGCTCCATGGCAGTGGTTATGCCTCCTGGTCATCTAGGTGGCGAGGGGTGTGGCAACAGGTGGCTCGAACTCGCTCTCTATCATTGGTAGCTGTGACGCCCAGATGTGGATCTAGAGGGCTTCTACTTGTCGTGGTGTTAATAGGTGCTTCTTGGTGATACGGTTGAGCTATCGAGCGAAAGGTTCATGCTTTGGCGCCGAAGGCGGCAATGCCTACGGGTGCCGCTTTCCTATTTCCTATTGAGGACGTGATTGTGATTCTCCTCTCCATGCTATCTTCTAGGAGAAGACCCTTGTTCATTTCAGACTCGGTTGTGGTGACGCTTTGCGTTGTTGTTCCTCCTGAGGGCGTTTGGAGGTTTGGTGTCCCAGGTCATGTCGTCGTGTTATGTTCAAGCCTTCCAATGTTATCTTTCAGCGACGTAGCCGCGTATGTCTATGTTGTGCATTTATCTCAGGATCTACTTTGTAAGAGGGCTTCCTCACTACCTTGTATCATTTGACTGTGTACCTTGGTGTGTGCAAAGAAGCCTGCTTCGAGAATTTAGTGAATCTGAGCCTCTTTCAATGTTGATATCATTGGTTTAGGATTGATTACCACACTGACCGTGTGGTAATTGGAGCCTCTTTTAAATTTCCCATTTATACAAGGAGCCTGGTCACACATGTGAGATCATCGTTTGCTGCAGGGCAACGTTTCATGCACAACGAAATGATGTATCAAATTGCCAGGCATGTAGTCTTTATACATCACAAAAACATAAAAACGACATTAAGGATGCAAATTGGAAAACGATGAAGCACATGCTCCTAGATGGCTAACATTCTTGCTATCGCACCAAGGAGCATTCTTATTACAGGTTTGAATAAGTCGCCAGGAATCGAAGATGTAGGCGAGCGGTGCGGTGTGGCCGCGGAGAAGGCACGCCACTACTATCATGCTCTAATGAGGAGTGTGTGTGAGAGAGAGTCCCTTATATGTTGGTCTCATTTCTTCTTCACTCTATATGTGACTTTTGAGGAATGAAAATTAAATGGGGCAAAACCCCATATACTTTCAACAATGACGACAAGGAGGTCTGTAGCAAGGGGGGCAGTTGGGGTTGTCACTATCTGCAAGAACAAATTATGAGATGTAAATTCTGGAAACACAAGACAGAGGGAAGCTATAATTAGTCTTTAATTATTTCACTTTGCCAATTTTTCGTCTGACTAGCCATATATTTTACATATTGTTTTGTGGGTTTACCAAAAGTGGGGGATAATTTTGTCGAGAATCATCTTCGTTTGGAGCCACGAGCTTTCCGGTCGTTTAATCCTCCAATCAATATTACTAACATTTGAATAATGCATGAGAAAGCGAACATGTAACAGTAACTTGAACTTCTATTCATTTTCTTGATATATCAATTGTCGAACCCTTTTTAATTTTTTGTTACCTATGATTTACAGAGGGAGTACGAGGTATTTTGTACTAAATCAGTGGTCGGATCTGCAAGAATGAAAGGCCAGAGTACTTACTGCTTCTCTGTGTCGCACTCGGACCCGCCAGGCCTCCAGAAGGCATGGTAATGAGCAGAACGATCTCCAGTATAAGGAGCAGAAGAAACATTTTCATGTGGCACCTCGAAGCCATGGTAAAATGAAGGCTGTTGCACACACCCCCTCACTTTCTCTTTGTATTGTCACCCTGCTGCTTCGTCTCTCTCTCTATATATATAGGATTTGTCACCCTGTTGAACGCACCCACAACTTGGCCTTTAGATTATTGGATGGTTGTTGCTGGCAGCTGGCATGGACACAGACACGCTCTACTTGTCCTTTTAATTGGCAGCTTTGCTTGACTTTTGAAGGTGGAGACAGGCCGAACTTCACTGCTTCGAGTAGTAGACGTCCACCACGAGAGAGGTCAAGGAGTCGCTGCACCTCATCATTCCCCTCATTATTCCTCTGCAGACGTTGAAGAATCATTGTGTTGCCGATGAGATTATGTGAGACACCCTGTATGCTCCGGTATTCTAAAAAACACAGAGAAAAAGAATGATGAAATATTTTTTAAAGGAAGTAGACCCCCGGCCTCTGCATCTGGACGCTGCATGCAATCACATATGATGGAATAGATACAAGAGATACTTGACGATACCCCACATGTTAACGCAGAGGTGGATATGTAGTTTGTAAATATTGTGTAGAATACTAATTCGGTCCTTACGATTAAACTAAGTGAGGAATTTCTACATTAGCAAAAAAAAGGCATACCATAAAAAGTTATGAATGTCACAATTAAATGCATTGTGATTTAAAACCCACTTAAAATGCAGTAGTACATGCTGCATGATAGAAGATTCTCCGGCGTAGATCAGATGGATGGTAGTGGATCGGGCTAGTAAATCCAACGGCTACAACTTTTGGATGATGTGGAAGCACACATATTAAGATAATTTAAAATAGGGGATCACTCTTTTGGGTATATATAGGATCTAGGATAAGAAGATTTGACCTCAGATAAAAACAAAACTTTGAAATCAGAATATTCAATACGTCACCTTCTTAAGTGGCAAGAAGAGGGCTTTAAATAGGCTCCCCAAAACTCGAACGGTTATGCCCAGATTATATACACCGTGGAGGCTTCAGCCTGCCATGGAGGTTCCATGCTAACTTCGGCCGGGCAGGTTCTAGTGTCAACCAAAACATTGCAACCTAGGTTGTAACCTTTTTGGTAAGCTGGCCAGAGATACCACGGAGACTCCTGGGCCTGAAGGTTTCGGGCACCCTCCGAGCATGTCAGAAGGATTGCAAAGTGTGTCGGAGGGGTTGTGCCAAATGCTCTGAATAATAATTCGATTTGTGGGATGGCTCTCTCGTGCCATGTTGATATTTCGTGGGTTAAAAATATCAGCGTACGTGATCTAAATCCCACCACTTCTCAATGATGCAACCCCCCTTACGGAAGGCCTATCCTATCAATTCAAATGAAACAAAACCAATAGGATATC
>NC_041383.1:6388416-6393434 GCF_002162155.2 Triticum dicoccoides | reverse complement strand
ATTTCAAATATGCCTTGGTAGTGCGTACTAATCTCAAGCACACGATTCAAGCACTAATCTTGGTGTCATTAACACCAAAAATACTTACGGTCAAATATACCCTTTCAGTACCTTCTACCATGAGGTTTGAACCTTCTTTGCTTGACATGGGTCTCTTGGACCTCTTCTTCTTCATCTTCTTGCTCCTCTTCCTTTGTGAGAATCATCATGAGATGGACATCTTCACGAGTTATTTTCCTTTGCCTTTTTATCTTGGGATGTTTGTTTGGAGTGCTCTTGGGTTTATTGGGGGCTAGCTCCTAATTTCCTTGGATACCTTCGACACGAGGAACACTATGAGTGCCAGAACTTCCTTTCTTGGCGAGCACATCTTTTCTATTGAAGCAAGAACCCTAACCCTATTGCATTTTCTTGATTGACCTACCCAACTATGATATGTGTGGGTTTCAAAGAGATCGTCAATGTGTAACCATTTTCCACAGGAAAAACTTCCAATCTATTCATCTTCAATCATGGCAGTAGAACGAACAACAAAAGTAATAAATATTACATCTAGATCAATAGACCACCTAGCGATGATTATAAGCGCTGAAGCGAACAAAAGGCATGTCGCCGTCATCGCCCTCCCTCGCTATAGCCAGGAAATACCTGTTGTAATAGATAGTCAGGAAATCGTCATGCTAAGGCCCAAGAGGACCAGCACACCAGAACAACAACCGCCACCGATGAAGAGTAGGAGACCGGAAGGATCAAACCTGAAGACACACGGACGTAGTCGAATGATGACGGAAGCCAAGAAGATCCAGCAAAGACAGACCCATCGGAGGCACATCTCCACACGTCCACTGATGATGCTACGCACGCTACCGAAACGAGGGCTAGGTGGGAGAACCTTATTCCATCTTCATGGAGCCTTTCTCGTTCCACCTTCCTGAGTAGGATACAAACCTGAACAAAACTCAAATAAACATAAAAAATGGAGCCCTCCAACCGGCAAAGGCTGGGATCCATGACGCCTCCATAGCGCTGAGGCCACCAGAGATGAGGTGGACCAACGCCGCCGCGGACGGGAGATAGAGGAACCCTACGTTTTTTTTGAGAGGAGGCGTGTAACCTTGATGCGGAGAATCCTATGCATGAAATAGGATGGAGATGAACACACCCTAACTCGCTGCGATTGTCAAAGACGGCGACGGCTGGGGCGATTGCCATTGGCAGCAGAGGAAATTGGTGATGCGGATAACCAATTTGAGTTAGGTGTTGTCGCAGAAGAGAGCCTAAGATGAGTCTCGATGGCTTCAAAGCATTTTGGGGTGGATTTTCTAAAAATGTTTTGGGTGCTGGATTTAAATACTTGTTTCCTATATAGAATATCCAGACAAAACCCAGTCGGAGGCTCCAAGTTGTACAAATGATTGTTTGAAGAGTTGCTCAATAGCTCAGGGTCGGGAAATGTTTGTTGATTCTGTAGGTGAAGATGATATTCAATTTGCACTATTCAGAATGACCGGATGAACTGTGTTCGGTGGTTTCGAAGAAAACAAAATAATCTCTCAGTGGTCAGCAACGTGTGTAAGAGGCTCCGAAATTCCTCATTCGGAGGGACCAAATAGATTTGTTCTAATTTTTATGATTAGAAAGAAATTGAATTTGAAACAAGAAGCAAAGGTAGATAGCTAGAGGTATCCTTAGGCATTCTTGCATCTAATTGGCATCGAACCAATTCAATAATTGCAAAATTGTGTGTGTACAAACTTCAAAATAACGGACATAATCTTTTTTCCTAACAAGAAAATACAAGAAAAATAGAGGAGGAAGATTTTTGTTTTGGGATTTATGGTTAAGGAACAAAAATAATAAGATATGGGCACTTTGGATTTCCACCATTCACTTTCACCAATAAGATGCGAAGACTTCCTTCACATTTGAAATTGCAAAAAAAGTTTTTTTTTTACACAAAGAGGTCTACGAAGACTTGTGGGAAAAAGATGACATTTGTTGCCTTATTTGGCAAACAAAAAATAGAGTACGTCATAAAAAGTAACCGTTCTGTTAAATATTAAGAAGCAGTAGTTTAATCATTCAATTTTTCTCCTTTTATTATTTTTTGTACTACCTCTGTTTCAGTTTACAAGTCCTACATGTATACCTAGGTTATCAATTTGATCACCTTAATATAAACTATATAATACAAAAATTATATCTTTTGAAAATAGAACATCTAAAGTTTATATTGGTATACTATTTGTATTATATGACTTGTATTAGGTTAGTCAAATTGACGACCTAGGGGTACGCGCATGCCCTGTAAACTGAGAGAGAGGTAGTAGTCTCATAGTAGTCCTAGATTTTTCATTTTGATGAGCCTCGCTTTGAGGAATTCGTGGAATTTCATGGAATAATCAATTAAGGAAGAAAGAATACGAGTCTATCGCTACATGAAAAGATCTCATATTGCACCCCTTTTTTTTAACTAGTTCGAAATTGGTACAAGGGTTTATTTAGATGGGACAGACAAAATAAGGGACCCGCTTATCTAGCGGCACTCGATGGGAGGGCTGGCAGTTTTAATTTTGTGGGGGGTGACAGTTTTTTCAGAACAGCATGTTTGCCAGTTTCTAGGAAGATGGAAAAACTGAGCAAAAACAAGCAGAAATCTGCCAACAAATAACGTTCGTATGCCATCCCCTTCCCAGCGAACGTCAGTCAGATAGCATTACCGCAAAATAAAAGAAAGGGAGCCCCTATGTAGTAACCGACTTGAGGTAATGTTTTCATTAAATACTTAATTAGGTCTAACTTACTGCCAAAATTCCATGAACCATTACGTTGCCAACTATCACATTTTTTATCTGTGTTGCGCTCACAAAACATTGTTTGACATGTCTCCGAGTTTCCTAACAGCAATGCGTGGAGGAATCATCTAGTTCTAGAAAAAAAAAGGGGAGGAAAACAATGATAAAATTAGCCAAAAGCGAGTGAATATAGTCTTTAACTACATAATGCATGGTCAAAGTCTTCACCACGTGAACGGCCTTCACTGCCACGAAGAATCAACTGATATACGTATGGTGGACGAGGACAATGCGGACAGCATCCTACGGAGAATGGTGACTAATGGAGAGTGGAAATTGTGTTTTACCACTCGTTTTGCATGCACGCTCTATATGTCTCCCATAACTTCCCGATGTGCAGCACAGACACGGTTCGACGAAATGGTGCTTGACCACACATCCGTGTCGAAATGGTTTTTTCGAAATGGTTCTTCACCACATGATATGTCACAACAAGTCTTTCACGTCTGTCGCTGGGACCATACCAGGAACAACGGCTCTTTAACCTTTTCTCTCGTGTGGCTGAGTCGTCAATGCGGACGGGTGGATGTCTACTCCTCGAAGCAGTGAAGTTCATGGAAGCTGCCAGCAAGAACCATCCAAATTTCTAACTACGACTATTCCAAATTTCTGTACAAATCCCTTATGTATATATATAGAGAGAGACCAACAAGCAGCAGAGTGGCGAGAGAAGAGAAGAGAGCGGTGAGTGCAATAATCTTCACTTTGCCATGGCTTGGGGGTGCTACATGAACATGGTTCTTCTGCTTGTTATATTGGAGATCATTTTGCTCATCACCACGGCGCCGTCTGCAGCGCTGGCGCGTCCAAGTGCGAGACCGGCAAAGGGTATGTATTCTTGCCTCTCAGTCCTTCAGATCCTAGCCAGTTAACTCACTAGAACAATATTTGCTTCTTATCTGGTGACGCAGAGTATTAGCCAGTTTTTGTAAACAGCATATAGAGTTAGATGAGAATTTGGTAAAGAGAAATGGTTAAAATCTTGTTCCATATACACTTTCTGTCTAATTATAGCTTTTCCTCTGTCTTGACTCATTTGTACTTTGTTTTTGAAATGGTTGCTCTATTTAAAACACTAGTTAGATTTTAAGTTCACCATTGTGATAAGTCAATACAAATTTGCAACTCATAAATCGTTCTTGCAGAAATGGGCGGCCCCAACTGTCCGGCATGTATAGAATATCCTTGTAACTGTTGAAAGTTGATGGACTTTTGGCCCATTTAACTTTTCATTCCTGAAAAATCAATGGTTGCATGGCATGAGAAAATTATAATCCCTCAGAGAGAGTGGAGGTGAGTTGACACCAACGGAATCTCTCTCCTCCATAAAACATGATAAGAGGACTAATATCCTCCACTTATGTCTTCGATCTTCGTTTCCTGATGATGACTACTTCGGCCATCTTATATTATTCCTCCATGTAATAAGAATGCCTTTGATGTGGTATCAATTTTGTTAGCCATCCAGGAGCATGTTTGCATCCTATTTTTATTGTTTGTTATGTTTTTGTGTTGTGCAAAGACTAGTAGTCCGGGGATTTGATGCAGCATTTGTTGCGCATGCAACGTTGCACTGTAGTAATTGATGATCTCACATGTATGACCAGGCTCCGTGTATGTATGGAAAATGTTAAAGGGTATCAATTTTTTATATTATTTTGAAAAGAGGGGAAGACCCTCGGCTTTTCCATGGAGTGCGGCACCACACGTTTAGTGCCTTAAGGAATCTCAGAGCAATATCAACAATAAAAAGAGGCTACTATTGGCTCAATTACCCCAGCGACACACTACACATAAGCAATCTCATCATTCTTTTGCAGACGTTGAAGAGTCATTGTGCTGCCGATAGGATTATCGGAGGGACCCTCACTAGTAGAAAACTGGGCTTTTGTTCGGGCAAGATAAGCCCATTAATTCCGGTTCAGTCACGAACCGGGACCCATGTGGGCATTAGTCCCGGTTCGTGCAGCTAAAGGCATTAGTCCCAGTTCAAATGACCTCTTTAGTCCCGGTTTGAGACACGAACCGGGACAAAAGGGTACGATGCCCTTTAGTCCCGGTTCGTATCTCAAACCGGGACTAAAGATTAGACCTTTAGTATCGGTTTGAGGCACGAACCGGGACTAAAGGGTGCAATGCCCTTTAGTCCCAGTTCGTGCAAGG
>NC_041383.1:6368219-6388179 GCF_002162155.2 Triticum dicoccoides | reverse complement strand
TAAAAAACAAAAGAAAAAGATAAAAACTTCAAAAATTAGAATCCTTCGAGATTATGTTACTACACTATTAGTTAGGAAAATTAAAAAACTTAAATTTGGACATGTTTTGCAAAAAAGTGTTGAAAAAGTAAAACGACCATATCTTTTGCATACGATGTCGAAAAACCCCCGCATAATATATCAAAAAATCAGCACGAAAATCCGCATCCGATTTTGACATAACTACAATGTGGACTGATGGTGGTGTATTATGCTCTTCCAGGAGTGGAAGGAGATGCCTTATGCTCTTCCTGCCATAGTGGGTGCGTTACAGTATGGACTGATGGCGGTGTCTTGGGATATGAATTCCGAGGCGGTGGCCTCGAATGATAGTCCGCGTGGTTGTCTCTCCAACGGGCTCCATGGCAGCGGCCATTGATGGGGAACCCGGTAATTTCAAAAAAAATCCTACGATCACGCAAGATTCATCTAGGTGATGCATAGCAACGAGAGGGGAGAGTGTGTCCACGTACCCTCGTAGACGGAAAGTGGAAGCGTTTCAATAACACGGTTGATGTAGTCGAACTTCTTCGCGATCCAACCGATCAAGTACCGAACATACGACACCTCCGCGTTCAGCACACGTTCAGCTCGATGACGTCCCTCGTGCTCTTGATCCAGTTGAGGACGAGGGTGAGTTCCGTTAGCACGAGGGCGTGGCGACGGTGATGATGATGCTACCGGTGCAGGGCTTCGCCTAAGCACTACGATGGTATGATCGAGGTGTGTAACTGCGGAGGGGGGCACTACACACGGTTGGGAGAGAAACTTGTGTGTTCTAGGGTGCCCCCTGCCCCCGTATATAAAGGAGCAAGGGGGAGGCCAGCCGGCCCCTAGGGCGCGCCCCAAGAGGGGAGTCCTACTAGGACTACTAGTCCTAGTAGAATTCCACCAAGAGGGAGAGAGGGGGAATGAAGGAGAGGGATAGGGAGTAGGAAAGGGGGGCGCCGCCTGTTGGAAATATGCCCTAGAGGCAATAATAAAATGGTTATTATTGTATTTCCTTGTTCATGATAATTGTCTATCGTTCATGCTATAATTGTATTGACTGGAAACCGTAATACATGCGTGAATACATAGACCACAACATGTCCTTAGTGAGCCTCTAGTTGACTAGCTCGTTGATCAATAGATGGTTATGGTTTCCTGACCATGGACATTGGATGTCATTGATAACGGGATCACATCATTAGGAGAATGATGTGATGGACAAGACCCAATCCTAAGAATAACACAAGATCGTGTAGTTCGTTTGCTAAAGCTTTTCTAAATGTCAAGTATCATTTCCTTAGACCATGAGATTGTGTAACTCCCTAATACCGTAGGAGTGCTTTGGGTGTACCAAACGTCACAACGTAACTGTTTGACTATAAAGGTGCACTACAGGTATCTCCAAAAGTGTTTGTTGGGTTGGCACAAATCGAGACTGGGATTTGTCACTCCGTATGACGGAGAGGTATCTCTGGGCCCACTCGGTAATGCATCATCATAATGAGCTCAATGTGACTAAGTAGTTAGTCACGGGATCATGCATTATGGAACGAGTAAAGTGACTTGCCGGTAACGAGATTGAACAAGGTATTGGGATACCGACGATCGAATCTCGGGAAAGTAACATACCGATTGACAAAGGGAATTGCATACGGGATTGCTTGAATCCTTGACATCGTGGTTCATCCGATGAGATCATCATGGAACATGTGGGATCCAACATGGGTATCCAGATCCCGCTGTTGGTTATTGGCCAGAGAGCTATCTCGGTCATCTCTGCATGATTCCCGAACCCGTAGGGTCTACACACTTAAGGTTCGATGACACTAGGGTTATAAAGGAAGTTTGTATGTGGTTACCGAATGTTGTTCGGAGTCCCGGATGAGATCCTAGACGTCACGAGGAGTTCTGGAATGGTCCGGAGGTAAAGATTTATATATGGGAAGTCCAGTTTCAGTCACCGGAATAGTTTCGGGGGTTATCAGTATTGTACCGGGACCACCGAAAGGTGTCCGGAGGTCCACCGGGTGGGGCCACCTGCCCCGGGGGGCTTGATGGGCTGAATATGGGAGGGAACCAGCCCCTAGTGGGCTGGTGCGCCCCTCCCCAAGGGCCCAAGGCGCCTAGGGTTGGAAACCCTAGGGGAGGGGGGCGCCTCCACCTTGCTTGGGGGGCAAGTCTCCCCCTCCTGGCCGCCGCCCCCTCCCCTCTAGATGGGATCTGGAGGGGGACGGCCCCCTCTCCCCTTCCCCTATATATAGTGGTTTTTTTGGGGCTGCCAGGAACATGAGTTTCCATCTCTCCTGGTGCAGCCCAACCCCTCTTCCTCCTCGTCTCTCGCAGTGCTTGGCGAAGCCCTACTGAAGTGCCACGCTCCTCCATCACCACCACGCCGTTGTGCTGCTGCTGGACGGAGTCTTCCGCAACCTCTCCTTCCCCCTTGCTGGATCAAGAAGGAGGAGACGTCACCGCTCCGTACCTATGTTGAACGCGGAGGTGCCGTCCGTTCGGCGCTAGGATCATCGTGATTTGGATCACGACGAGTACGACTCCATCAACCCCATTCTCTTGAACGCTTCTGCTCGCGATCTACAAGGGTATGTAGATGCACTCCCCTCTCTCGTTGCTAGAATCTCCATAGATTGATTTTGGTGATGCGTAGAAATTTTTTAATTTCTGCTACGTTCCCCAACAGTGGCATCATGAGCTAGGTCTATTGCGTAGATTCTATGCACGAGTAGAACACAAGTAGTTGTGGGTGTTGATTTTGTTCAATATGCTTACCGTTACTAGTCCTATCTTGTTTCGACGGTATTGTGGGATGAAGCGGCCCAGACTGACCTTACACATACACTTACGTGAGACAGGTTCCACCGACTGACATGCACTTGTTGCATAAGGTGGCTAGCGGGTGCCAGTCTCTCCCACTTTAGTCGGATCGGATTCGATAAAAAAGGTCCTTATGAAGGGTAAATAGCAATTGGCATATCACGTTGTGGTTTTGGCGTAGGTAAGAAATGTTCTTGCTAGAAACCTATAACAGCCACGTAAAAACTTGCAACAACAATTAGAGGACGTCTAACTTGTTTTTGCAGCATATGCCGTGTGATGTGGTATGGCCAAAAGAGGATGTGATGAATGAAATATATGTGATGTATGAGATTGATCATGTTCTTGTAATAGGAATCACGACTTGCATGTCGATGAGTATGACAACCGGGAGGAGCCATAGGAGTTGTCTTTATTTATTATATGACCTGCGCGTCACTGAATAACACCATGCAATTACTTTACTTCATTGCTAAACCGTTAGCCATAGTAGTAGAAGTAATAGTTGGCGAGACAACTTCATGGAGACACGATGATGGAGATCATGATGATGGAGATCATGGTGTCATGTCGGTGACGATGATGATCATGGAGCCCCGAAGATGGAGATCAAAAGGAGCAAAATGATATTGGCTATATCATGTAACTTTTTGATTGCATGTGATGTCTATCATGTTTATGCATCTTATTTGCTTAGAACGACGGTAGTAAATAAGATGATCCCTCATAATAATTTCAAGAAAGTGTTCCCCCTAACTGTGCACCGTTGCGAAAGATCGTTGCTTCGAAGCACCACGTGATGATTGGGTGCGATAGATTCTAACGTTCACATACAATGGGTGTAAGCCAGATTTACACACGCGAAACACTTAGGTTGACTTGACGAGCTTAGCATGTACAGACATGGCCTCGTAACACAAGAGACCGAAAGGTCGAACATGAGTCGTATAGTGGATATGATCAACATGAAGATGTTCACCGATGATGACTAGTCCGTCTCACGTGATGATCGGACACGACCTAGTTGACTCGGATCATGTATCACTTAGATGACTAGAGGGATGTCTATCTGAGTGGGAGTTCATAAGATGAACTTAATTATCCTAAACATAGTCAAAAGGTTTTTGCAAATTATGTCGTAGCTTGTGCTTTAGTTCTTATATTTTAGATATGTTCCTAGAGAAAATTTAGTTGAAAGTTAATAGTAGCAATTATGCGGACTGGGTCCGTAAACTGAGGATTGTCCTCATTGCTGTGTAGAAGGCTTATGTCCTTAATGCACCGCTCGGTGTACTGAACCTCAAACGTCGTCTGTGGATGTTGCGAACATCTGACATACACGTTTTGATAACTACGTGATAGTTCAGTAATGTTAAACGGTTTAGAATTGAGGCACTAAAGACGATTTCGAAACGTCGCGGAACATATGAGATGTTTCGAGGGCTGAAATTGGGATTTCAGGCTCATGCCCACGTCAAGAGGTATGAGACCTCCGACGAGTTTCTTAGCCTGCAAACTAAGGGAGAAAAGCTCAATCGTTGAGCTTGTGCTCAGATTGTCTGAGTACAACAATCACTTGAATCAAGTGGGAGTTAATCTTCCAGATGAGATAGTGATGTTTCTCCAAAGTCATTGCCACCAAGCTGCTAGAGCTTCATGATGAACTATAACATATCAGGGATACATATGATGATCCTTGAAATATTCGCGATGTTTGACGCCGCAAAAGTAGAAATCAAGAAGGAGCATCATTTGTTGATGGTTAGTGAAACCACTAGTTTCAAGAAGGGCAAGGGCAAGAAGGGATACTTCATGAAATGACAAATCAGTTGCTGCTCTAGTGAAGAAACCCAAGGTTGAAACCAAACCCGAGACTAAGTGCTTCTGTAATGAGGGGAATTGTCACTGAAGCAGGACTACCCTTGATACTTGGTAGATGAGAATGCTGGCAAGGTCGATAGAAGTATATTGGATATACATTATATTAATGTGTACTTTACTAGTACTCCTAGTAGCACCAGGGTATTAGATACCGGTTCGGTTGCTAAGTGTTGGTAACTCAAAATAAAAGCTGCGGAATAAACGGAGACTAGCTAAAGGTGAGATGATGATATGTGTTGGAAGTGTTTCCAAGCTTGATGTGATCAAGCATCGCATACTCCCTCTACCATCGAGATTGGTGTTAAACCTAAATAATTGTTATTTGGTGTTTGCGTTGAGCATAGACATGATTGGATTATGTCTATCGCAATACGGTTATTCATTTAAGGAGAATAATGGTTACTCTGTTTATTTGAATAATACCTTCAATGGTTTTGCACCTAAAATGAATGGTTTATTGAATCTCGATCGTAGTGATACACATGTTCATGCCAAAAGATATAAGATAGTAATGATAGTACCACATACTTGTGGCACTGCCACTTGAGTCATATTGGTATAAAACGCATAAAGAAGCTCCATGTTTGATGGATCTTTGGACTCACTCGTTTTTTAAAAGATTGAGACATGCGAACCATGTCTATTGGTGTATACGCATGAAGAAACTCCATGCAGATGGATCGTTTGGACTCACTTGATTTTGAATCACTAGAGACATGCAAATCATACCACATGGGCAAGATGACTGAAAAGCCTCGGTTTCAGTAAGATGGAACAAGAAAGCAACTTGTTGGAAGTAATACATTTTGATGTGTGCAGTCCAATGAGTGCTGAGGCACGCAGTGGATATTGTTATGTTCTTGCTTCACAGATGATTTGAGTAGATGCTAAGTATATTTACTTGATGAAACACGAGTCTGAATTATTGAAAGGTTCAAGTAATATCAGAGTGAAGGTGAAGATCGTCGTGACAAGAAGATAAAATGTCTATGATATGATCATAGAGATGAATATATGAGTTGCAAGTTTGGTATACAATTAAGACATTGTGGAAATTGTTTCACAACTTATACCGCCTGGAACACCATAGTGTGATGGTGTGTCCGGACATCATAGCTGCACCCTATTGGATATGGTGCATACCATGATGTCCCTTATCGAATTACCACTATCATTTATGGGTTAGGCATTAGAGACAACCGCATTCACTTCAAATAGGGCACCACGTAATTCCGTTGAGATGACAACATATGAATTATGGTTTAGAGAAACCTAAGCTATCATTTCTTAAAAAGTTTGGGGCTACGATGCTTATGTGAAAAAGTTTCATCCTGATAAGCTCGAACCCAAAGCGGATAAATACATCTTCATAGGACACCCAAAACAGTTGGGTATACCTCCTATTTCAGATCCGGAAGCAAAAGTAATTATTTCTAGAAATGGGTCCTTTCTCGAGGAAAGGTTTCTCTCGAAAGAATTGAGTGGGAGGATGGTGGAGACTTGATGAGGTTATTGAACCGTCAATTCAACTAGTGTGTAGCAAGGCACATGAAGTTGTTCCTGTGGCGCCTACACCAATTGAAGTAGAAGCTTATGATAGTGATCATGAAGCTTCGGATCAAGTCACTACCATACCTCGTAGGGTGACAAGGATACGTACTACTTCAGAGTGGTACAGTAATCCTGTCTTGAAGGTCATGTTGCTAGACAATAATGAACCTACGAGCTATGGAGAAGCGATGGTGGGCCCGGATTCCGACGAATGGCTCGAGGCCATAAAATCCGAGAGAGGATCCATGTAAGGAAACAAAGTATAGACTTTGGTAGAACTACTTGATGGTTGTAAGGCTGTTGGGTACAAATGGATTTTAATAGTAAGACGGACAATGATGGTAAGTGTCACCATTAAGAAAGCTCGACTTTTCGCTGAGATGTTTTCCGACAAGTTCCAGTAGTTGACTATGATGCGATTTTCTCACTCATAGCGATGCTAAGAGTCTGTTGAAATTATATTAGCAGT
This sequence comes from Triticum dicoccoides, assembly GCF_002162155.2. Lineage (NCBI taxonomy): Eukaryota > Viridiplantae > Streptophyta > Magnoliopsida > Poales > Poaceae > Triticum > Triticum dicoccoides. The sequence continues at coordinate 6,381,419 of NC_041383.1, read as the reverse complement.
TACTGCATTATTTATGAAATCTTGCAGATAGGATGTCAAAACATTGTTTCCTCGATTTTTTTTCTTGAGGAAAGGTTGTGTGCGATACAACCAGAAGGTTTTGTCAATCCTAAAATATGCTAACAAGTATGCAAATCTCTAGCAATCCTTCTAAGGACTGGAGTAAGCATCTCGGAGTTGGAATATACGCTTTGATGAGATGATCAAAGATTTTGGGTTTATACAAAGTTTATGAGAAACTTGTATTTCCAAAGAAGTGAGTGGGAGCACTATAGAATTTCTGATGAGTATATGTTGTTGACATATTGTTGATCAGAAATGATGTAGAGTTTCTGGAAAGCATATAGGGTTATTTGAAAAGTGTTTTTCAATGGAAAACCTAGATTAAGCTGCTTGAACATCAAGCATCAAGATCTATAAGGATAGATCAAGATCGCTTGATAGTACTTTCAAACGAACACATACCGTGACAAGATTTTGAAGGAGTTCAAAATAGATCGGCAAAGAAGGAGTTCTTGGCTGTGTTATAAGGTGTGAGTATTGAGTAAGACTCAAGACATGACCACGGCAGAAGAGAGAGAAAGGACAAAGGTCGTCCCTATGCTTCAGACGTAGGCTCTATAGTATGCTATGATTTGTACCACACCTGAAGTGTGCCTTGCCATGAGTCAGTCAAGGGGTACAAGAGTGATCCAGGAATAGATCATAGGACAGCGGTCAAACTTATCCTTAGTAACTAGTGGACTAAGGAATTTTCTTGGTTATGGAGGTGGTAAAAGAGTTCGTCGTAAAGGGTTACGCCGATGCAAACTTTGACACTAATCTGGATTATTCTGAGTAGTAAACCGGATTCATATAGTAGAACAATTATTTGGAATAGCTCCAAATAGAGCGTGGTAGCTGCATCTAGGAGATGAAATACAGATTTGCAAAGCACACATATATCTGAATGGTTCAGATCCGTTGACTAATAACCTCTCTCACAAGCGAGATATGATCAAACCCCATGGGTGTCGATTCATTACAATCACATAGTGATGTAAACTAGATTATTGACTCTAGTGCAAGTGGGAGACTGTTGGAAATATGCCCTAGAGGCAATAATAAAATGGTTATTATTGTATTTCCTTGTTCATGATAATTTTCTATCATTCATGCTATAATTGTATTGACTGGAAACCGTAATACATGTGTGAATACATAGACCACAACATGTCCCTAGTGAGCCTCTAGTTGACTAGATCATTGATCAATAGATGGTTATGGTTTGCTAACCATGGACATTGGATGTCATTGATAACGGGATCACATCATTAGGAGAATGATGTGATGGACAAGACCCAATCCTAAGCATAGCACAAGATCGTGTAGTTCGTTTGATAAAGCTTTTCTAAATGTCAAGTATCATTACCTTAGACCATGAGATTGTGTAACTCCCTAATACCGTAGGAGTGCTTTGGCTGTACCAAACGTCACAACATAACTGGGTGACTATAAAGGTGCACTACAGGTATCTCCAAAAGTGTTTGTTGGGTTGGCACGAATCGAGACTGGGATTTGTCACTCCGTATGACGGAGAGGTATCTCTGGGCCCACTCGGTAATGCATCATCATAATGAGCTCAATGTGACTAAGTAGTTAGTCACGGGATCATGCATTATGGAACGAGTAAAGTGGCTTGCCGGTAACGAGATTGAACGCGGTAATGGGATACTGACGATCGAATCTCGGACAAGTAACATACCGATTGACAAAGGGAATTGCATACGGGATTGCTTGAATCCTTGACATCGTGGTTCATCTGATAAGATCATCGTGGAACATGTGGGAGCCAACATGGGTATCCAGATCCCGCTATTGGTTATTGGCCAGAGAGCTGTCTCGGTCATGTCTGCATGATTCCCGAACCCGTAGGGTCTACACACTTAAGGTTCGATAATGCTAGGGTTATAAAGGAAGTTTGTCTGTGGTTACCGAATGTTGTTCGGAGTCCCGGATGAGATCCCGGACATCACGAGGAGTTCCAGAATGGTCCGGAGGTAAAGATTTATATATGGGAAGTCCAGTTTTAGTCATCGGAATAGTTTCGGGGGTTATCGGTACTGTACCGGGACCACCGAAAGGTGTCCGGAGGTCCACCGGGTGGAGCCACCTGCCTCGGGGGGCTTGATGGGCTGAATATGGGAGGGAACCAGCCCCTAGTGGGCTGGTACGCCCCTCCCCAAGGGCCCAAGGCGCCTAGGGTTGGAAACCCTAGGGGAGGGGGGCGCCTCCACCTTGCTTGGGGGGCAAGTCTCCCCCTCCTGGCCGCCGCCCCTCCCCTCTAGATGGGATCTGGAGGGGGCCGGCCCCCTCTCCCCTTCCCCTATATATAGTGGGGTTTTTGGGGCTGCCAAGAACATGCGTTTCCATCTCTCTTGGTGCAGCCCTACCCCTCTCCCTCCTCGTCTCTCGCGGTGCTTGGCGAAGCCCTGCTGGAGTACCACGCTCCTCCATCACCACCACGTCGTTGTGCTGCTGCTGGAAGGAGTCTTCCTCAACCTCTCCTTCCCCCTTGCTGGATCAAGAAGGAGGAGACGTCATCGCTCCGTACCTGTGTTGAACGCGGAGGTGCCGTCCGTTCGGTGCTAGGATCATCAGTGATTTGGATCACGACGAGTACGACTCCATCAACCCCGTTCTATTAAATGCTTCCGCTCGCAATCTACAAGGGTATGTAGATGCACTCCCCTCTCTCATTGCTAGAATCTCCATAGATTGATCTTGGTGATGCGTAGAAAATTTTGAATTTCTGCTACGTTTCCCAACACTACCCCCCCTTCCCTAGTCCAATTTGGACCCAAGGGGGAGGGGGCGCGCGGCCTGCCCTGGACGCCCCTCTCGCTGTCCACCAAGGCCAAAGTGGCCCTTTAGTTCCCCGGGGGGTTCCGGTAACCCCTCCGGCACTCCGGTTTTACCGAAACTTTCCGGAACACTTCTGGTGTCCGCATATAGCCGTCCAATATATCAATCTTTATGTCTCAACCATTTCAAGACTCCTTGTCATGTCCGTGATCTCATCCGGGACTCCGAACAAACTTCGGTCATCAAAAACACATAACTCATAATACATATCGTCATTGAACGTTAAGCGTGCGGAGCCTACGGGTTCGAGAACTATGTAGAGATGACCGAGACACATCTCTGGTCAATAACCAATAGCGGAACCTAGATGCTCATATTGGCTCCCACATATTCTATGAATATCTTTATCGGTCAAACCGCATAACAACATACGTTGTTCCCTTTGTCATCGGTATGTTACTTGCCCGAGATTCGATCGTCGGTATCATCATACCTACTTCAATCTCGTTACCGGCTAGTCTCTTTACTCGTTCTGTAATACTTCATCCCGCAACTAACTCATTAGTTACATTGCTTGCAAGGCTTATAGTGATGAGCATTACCGAGAGGGCCCAAAGATACCTCTCGGAAACACGGAGTGACAAATCATAATCTCGATCTATCCCAACCCAACAAACACCTTCGGAGACACCTGTAGAGCACCTTTAATCACCCTTTTACGTTGTGACGTTTGGTAGCACACAAAGTGTTCCTCCCGTATTCGGGAGTTGCATAATATCATAGTCTAAGGAACATGTATAAGTTATGAAGAAAGCAGTAGCAATGAAATTGTTACGATCATAATGCTAAGCTAATGGATGGGTCATGTCCATCACATCATTCTATGTGATCTCGTTCATCAAATGAAAACACATTTCTATGGTTACGAAACTTAACCATCGTTGATTAACGAGCTAGCCAAGTAGAGGCATACTAGGGACATCATATTTTCTCTATGTATTCACACATGTACTAAGTTTCCGGTGAATACAATTCTAGCATGAATAATAAACATTTATCATGAAATAAGGAAATAAATAATAACTTTATTATTGCCTCTAGGGCATATTTTCTTCAGTCTCCCACTTGCACTAGAGTCAATAATCTAGATTACAAAGTAATGATTCTAACACCCATGGAGTTTTGGTGCTGATCATGTTTTGCCCGTGGAAGAGGCTTAGTCAATGGGTCTGCAACATTCAGATCCGTATGTATCTTGCAAATATCTATGTCCCCCTCCAACACTTGATGATGGATGGAATTGAAGCGTCTCTTGATGTACTTGGTTCTCTTGTGAAATATGGATTCCTTTGACAAGGCAATTGCACCAGTATTGTCACAAAAGATTTTCATTGGACCCGATGCACTAGGTATGACACCTAGATCGGATATGAACTCATTCATCCAGACTCCATCATTTGCTGCTTCCAAACAGCAATGTACTTCGCTTCACATGTAGATCCCGCCACGACACTCTGCTTGGAACTACACCAACTGACAGCTCCGCAATTCAATAAAAATACGTATCCGGATTGTGACTTAGAGTCATCCGGATCAGTGTCAAAGCTTGCATCGACGTAACCGTTTATGACGAGCTCTTTGTCACCTCCATAAACGAGAAACATATCCTTAGTCCTTTTCAGATATTTCAGGATGTTATTGACCGCTGTCCAGTGCTCCACTCCGGGATTACTTTGGTACCTCCCTGCTATACTTATAGCAAGGCACACATCAGGTCTGGTACAAAACATTGCATACATGATAGAACCTATGGCTGAAGCATAGGGAATGACTTTCATTTTCTCTCCATCTTCTGAAGTGGTCGGGCTTTGAGTCTGACTCAACTTCACATCTTGTAACACAGGCAAGAACCCTTTCTTTGACCGATCTGTTTTGAAGTTCTTCAAAACTTTATCAAGGTATGTGCTTTGTGAAAGTCCAATTAAGCTTCTTGATCTATCTCTATAGATCTTGACGCCCAATATGTAAGCAGCTTCACCGAGGTCTGTCATCCAATTTTTTGTATTCAAGTATCCCGTTATGCTATCCAGAAATTCTATATCATTTCCAATCGACAATATGTCATCTACATATAATATTAGAAATGCTACATATCTCCCACTCACTTTCTTGTAAATACATGCTTCTTCAAAAGTCTGTATAAAACCATATGCTTTGATCACACTATCAAAGTGTTTATTCCAACTTCGAGAGGCTTGCACCAGTCCATAAATGGATCACTGGAGCTTGCACACTTTGTTAGCACCTTTTGGACCGACAAAACCTTTTGGTTGCATCATATACAACTCTTCTTCTAGAAATCCATTTAGGAATGCAGTTTTGACATCCATCTGCCAAATTTCATAATCATAAAATGCGATAATTGCTAACATGATTCGGACAGACTTAAGCATTGCTATGGGTGAGAAAGTCTCATCGTAGTCAACTCCTTTAACTTGTCGAAAACCTTTCGCAACAAGTCGAGCTTTGTAGACTGTAACATTACTGTCAGCGTCAGTCTTCTTCTTGAAGATCCATTTATTTTCTATGGCTTACCGATCATCGGGAAAATCCACCAAAGTCCACACTTTGTTCTCATACATGGATCCCATCTCAGATCTCATGGCCTCAAGCCATTTCCCGAAATCTGGGCTCATCATCGCTTCCTCATAGTCCGTAGGTTCACCATGGTTTAGTAACATGACTTCCAGAACAGGATTACCTTACCACTCTGGTGCGGATCTCAGTCTGGAAGACCTACGAGGTTGGGTAGTAACTTGATCTGAAGTTTCATGATCATCATCATTAGCGTCCTCACTAATTGGTGTAGGAATCACTGGAACTGATTTCTGTGATGAACTACTTTCCAATAAGGGAGAAGGTACTATTACCTCATCAAGTTCTACTTTCCTCCCACTCACTTTTTTCAAGAGAAACTCCTTCTCTATAAAGGATCCATTCTTATCAACAAATATCTTGCCTTCAGATCTGTGATAGAAGGTGTACCCAACAGTTTCCTTTGGGTATCCTATGAAGACGCACTTCTCCGATTTGGGTTCGAGCTTATCAGGTTGAAGCTTTTTCACATAAGCATTGCAGCCCCAAACTTTAAGAAATGACAACTTTGCTTTCTTGCCAAACCACAATTCATAAGGCATCGTCTCAACGGATTTTGATGGTGCCCTATTTAAAGTGAATGCAGTCATATTTAAAGCATAACCCCAAAACGATAGCGGTAAATCATTAAGAGACATCATAGATCGCACCATATCCAATAAAGTATGGTTACGACGTTCTGACACACCATTTCACTATGGTGTTCCAGGTGGCGTCAGCTGTGAAACTATTCCACACTGTTTGAAATGAAGACCAAAGTCATAACTCAAATATTCACCTCCACGGTCAGAACGTAGAAACTTTATTTTCTTGTTACCATGGTTTTCCACTTCACTCTGAAATTCTTTGAACTTTTCAGATGTTTCAGACTTATGCTTCATTAAGTAGATATAACCATATATGCTCAAACCATCTGTGAAGGTAAGAAAATAACGATACCTACCACGAGCCTCAACACTCATTGGACCACATACATCGGTATGTATAATTTCCAGTAAGTCAGTAGCTCGTTCCATTGTTCCGTAGAACGGAATTTTAGTCATCTTGCCCATGAGGCACGGTTCGCAAGCACCAAGTGATTCATAATCAAGTGATTCCAAAAGTCCATCAGCATGGAGTTTCTTCATGCGCTTTACACCGATATGACCCAAACGGCAGTGCCACAAATAAGTTGCACTATCATTATATACCTTTGCATCTTTTGGCTTCAATATTATGAGTATGTGTATCATAACGATCGAGATTCAACAAAAATAGACCACTCAGCAAGGGTGCATGATCATAAAAGATATTACTCATACAAATAGAACAACCATTATTATCTAATTTAAATGAATAACTGTGTCGCATCAAACAAGATCCAGATACAATGTTCATGCTCAACGCTGGCACCAAATAACAATTATTCAGATCTAAAACTAATCTCGTAGGTAGATGTAGAGGTAGCGTGCCGACGGCGATCACATCAACCTTGGAACCATTTCCCAAGCACATCGTCACCTCGTCCTTAGCCAATCTTCATTTACACTAGTAGAAAAAACCCCATTTGTCCCAGTTGGTTAGGGCCTTTTGTCGCAGTTCTTGAACCGGGACTAAAGGGTCGTTACTAATGCCCCTAGACCTTTAGTCCCGGTTCTAACACGAACCAGGACAGATGGGCCTCCACGTGGCCGGTGCACCGAGCCCAGGAAGGAGGGCCTTTGGTCCCGGTTGGTGGCACCAACCGGGACCAAAAGGCATCCACGCGTCAGCATTTCAGGGGCTGGGGTTTTTTTTTTGAAAGGGGGGTCAGGGTTTTGGGGGGTTAATTTAGGTGTTTCACCCTCGACACGCTAGCTAGTAACAAAATGAAGGAAACCATTAATTACCGAAGTTCGTCTTGCATACCAAGAGAAGTGATCGATCGACCTCTCCTTCTCCGAGAGATTGGTCGAACAACAAGTTTTCGTATTTTCTATCCGATGCTACTGGCTACATACATATACAATATGTAAGATCTCTTACAATCCCCTAGCATTTGAAATTAACTTCCACATGGTATTCTCCGGCTTTATTGATGATGTGGTCAAGAAAGAATCCCGCCAATTCCTCTTGAATTGCTTTCATGCGATCTTGTGGTAGGAGTTCATTCCGCATCTGCCACGTCTAATTTGAAGAAGGGGGTTAATACATATATATGAATGAAACTCAACAGAAATGATTGTGTAATAAAATGAAATTGTGAATATTATTGCTTACACGCTTCATATTGTCTTCTAGAGTAGCCCCGCTTATTTTTCAAAGTCGCATTGTAGATGAACTCGCACACGTAGTATCCATAGTAATCATTCCCTTGTTCCTGCCAGAAGCACTTTACGAGAAATAGAGGTCAATCAAACTGATAATGCAGCATCATAAATGGCATTGATGAAAGTATAGCTATAGAATCAACAGGAGATGCGCGCAACTAGCTAGCTAGTAGTACTTAGTTTCGGGTATGTATATCGCAGCTCCTTCGGCAGTCCCGGAGCTTCTGCGGTGAACTGTTTCCAAACCCTGCAAGACAAAGAAAATAATTATTATTACTTGAGATTTTATAAAATGAACAAAAAGTTACCGATATGGTGCGATAATGATCGATTGAACTTACTTGTTGAGCATTTTAGTCATGTCCGCATAGGTTTCGGGATCTTTTCGTCTCGAGTCTAAGACGGTTACTAGTCCCCGCTCAAGCTTAATCTCTAGAAGAACATAGTGGAAGCTGCGCACACATGCATAACTCATCTATTACATTACTATAACCTCGCTTGAGTAAAGGGAAACCAAATATGCACACGACAGTAACACTCACTCGAAGTTGTAAGGAAAGAGTATTAAATCTTTGTTTTGATTTTTGATCAACGATTGTAGCAAGTTGGCCTCGGCCTCTTCGGCATTCTTTGTAACCAGAAATTCATCTATGATACTTGTGTTAATGAACCCAATATCATACATTTCTTGTTTTTTGCACTCAACGATCTTCAATCTGCATAATATAGTGAGGATTATTAATTATAAATACATGCAATGAAAGAGCTGAGCTATATATAGAGACTTAATGACAAAAATAATACTTACAGACAGTAGCAAAAGACCGTTAATTTATCAAGGGCCTTTTGATTGAAGAACTCGAAGAACTCCTCAAATGGAACAGGCAACAGATCAGTTCCAACGAGGTCGCGCTCCTCTTTAATTCTCAGATATAAAGTATTCGTCCCCCAGACTCTCTGCAGGTTTTCATGTACCGATTATGGAATCTTCGCATCATCGTTGTTAGAGATTTTTCATCTTTGACGAGAGGCTTCCCGTACTCGTATCTGTGTTTGTCCACCTCCAAGAAATCAAAATGTACATCGTCAGGCAGGTAATCTCTAAGATTGCTATAACCAGGCACCATCCCCGGAGCATTAGCGACGATGTCGCTAGACACATTGAGCGGGGGGGGGGGGGCACGATTGCTTTGCTTGTTCGCCGAGCTGGGCAATTTTTTTCCCAACTGCTCGTTCTTTTAATCTTTGATCACTGACAGTACTTCCCGACCGCTCCCTTCGAGATATGCATGTTCAGTAATGCGCTCATAGTTGGTTCTCGGCGGAGAGTTTGGTGGTTTCCTCAGGGCATCGATAGTGCGCTTTGCTTTCACCGGATCTACCTTCTCCTCCGTATGTGGATGTCTCTTTGCTTTCAACCCTTAAAAGAAGTCCTTCACTTCGGTCCGCACGATCTTCGTGTTTTCCTCCTCGGTCCTCTCGTACGGTAACTTCTCTAGAGGCTTGAGAGGTGGACCATATCTGTATTGCCTCCCGCCTCTGGCTGTACTGCTAGATGCCGGAGCAGACGGAGCGGCTGCGGCTGTCTTCTTTCGTGCTTCCTTACGAGGCGGAGGAGAAGGACTACGACGCGCCGGAGCAGCCGGGGCGGCAGCGGGTCTCTTCCGCCCTTGCTGGTGAGGTGGAGAAGGAGGAGGCTGCTGGCTGCTCGGGCGCGCCGGCGCAGGCGGAGAAGGAGGCGGAGTGCCGCCACGCGCCAGAGAAGGAGGCTGAGTGCCCTAATCGTCACTCGCCGGAGGACACGGTGGAGGAGGCGGAGTACCTTGACTCGCCGGAGGAGGAGGAGGAGGCGGAGGCGTCTAGTTTGAAAGGTTGATGAACTCCTTCTGCCATAGGCATGAAGTCTTTAGAAAAGAACCCAGCCGAGTCTCCCCTTCATTGGTAGGGTGGTCAACCTGGAGGTCCTCAAATCCCTCCGTTATTTCATCCACCGTCACCCTAGCATATCCTTCTAGAATCAGACAATAGTGAAAAGTTGCGCCGGGTTCAGAAGATCGAACAGAGCCGACAGCCGCCTTGACTTTTAAGTTCTGCCATTGCGTCATAAGGTGGCAATTTAGAGACTCCATGATAGCATCCACGGGGTAGCTAGTAGGAGCCGTCAAGACATGCTCCGGCTGAAGCAGCTCAGTGGAAGCCACGCTGCTTCTCCGCTGAGATGGCGGGGTAGCTTCGGGGGAAGCTTCGGCAGTTCGTTTGCTACGATTTGCTTCTCGTTCCTCTATCGCTTGTACCCTTGCATGTAACTCCTGCAGTTTGGTCTGCTGCACTTTCTTCCTCCTCTCCTGGTATTTGTAACCGCCTGCGTCCAGAAACCCAACCTTCCACGGAACGGAGCCTGGCGTGCCTCGTGTCCGTCCAGGGTGCTCAGGATTCCTGAGGGCCATTTTGAGCTCCTCGTTCTCTCTGTCTAGAACGAACGTCCCTTCCTACGATGTATCGATATAGTGCCGAAGCCTCTTGACTGGTATTTACATTTGCTCGTCCGTCCAAAGGCACTTCCCTGATATAGGGTCCAAGGGTCCGCCAGCCCCGAAGAACCAAGTCCGGCAATGGTCTGGCCAGTTCATTGTCTCTGGTTCGATCCCTTTATCAAGCAGATCATTCTCAGCCTTGGCCCACTTAGGCCGGGCTTTGAGGTAGCCACCTAACCCCATGCGATGGTGAAGCTTCTCCTTCGCAGCATTTTGCTTGTTTCTCGTCGACATCTTCTTACTCTTTTCCGATGTCTTGTGGGCCACAAATGCGGGCCAGTGATCTCTGATCTTCTCATATTTGCCGATGAATTCTGGTGTCTCTTCTTTGTCGACAAACCTTTTCAGCTCATTCTTCCACCTCCTGAATAAGCCTGCCATCTTCTTAAGAGCATGAGACTTGATTAATTGCTCTTTAACTGGCTTCTCCGGATCCTCCTCTTGCGGTAGGGTGAAATTTGCCTTCAGCTCAGTCCAAAGATCATCTTTCTTCATATCATTGACATAAGACACCTCAGGGTCTTTGTTCTTAGGCTTATACCATTGGTGGATGCTGATTGGGATCTTGTCCCTAACAAGAACCCCGCACTGAGCAGCAAATGCATCCTTTGTCCGGATGGGTTCAATCGGTTCGTCGTCGCGCGCGATTGCTGTGATCTCAAACCTTTCATCTGAGTGCAACTTTTTCTTCGGGCCTCGTCTATTTACCTAAGTTGTGCTCGATCCGGAGGGCTAGAAAAAAGAAGAAAGACGAGAGTTAATTAATATGTGTACATATACCAAAACAATGAATGCATCAATTAGCTAGTCAGCACAAGCTTAACTAATATATATAAGTGGTCACACTCGGTTCGGTCACCGGAGCCGTCATCACGGTCTCCTTCTTGCACCATCATTGGGTCACCGGAGCCATCATAATCATGTCTTTCCTCCTCCATTTTTCGATCAACGTAGCCTGCTTCTTCACCCTGTTCTTCCAAACCATCATTGTCGTTAAGATACGACAAGATATCACCTCCGGCTAAGATTATGTCCCCCAACACCTCTTCTGCTTCCTCGTCTCGTATGTGCTCCATTGTTTCTGCAAATATTACAACATGGCAATTATTACACAAACATGACAGCAGGTGGATATATTAGTGGCAAATGTAGGCCGAGCTTATTCCGGGTTTGGGGTAGCCTCGGCAACGCTTCAAGGGTAGGGGCGCGGCGGGAGGGGTAGGAGACCGACATCGTTTTTTTTCTAGGGTTTGGGTGTCCTCGAGAGTTTTGGTCGAGCGAGAGGGGGTGGCCTCAAGAGAGTTTGTCGGGTAGGGGCGCGGCAAGAGGGGGTAGGAGACCGACATCGTTCTTTCTAGGGTTTGGGTGTCCTCGAGAGTTTTGGTATAAGTTATCACAGTCAAGAAGGGGTAATATCGACAATGACGACATACATACACGGGAAAATAATGTTATCGGAGAGGGGGTATATCGACCCCCCCCCCCCGCATTGAAGTTATCGAGAGGGGGTTATATCGACAACGATGACATACGTACAGGGGAAAATAATATTATCGGGGAGGGGGTATATCGACCCCCCTCATGTTGAAGTTATCGGGAGGGGTATATGGACGACGACAGACCCAATAAAACATAAGAAAACAAAGAAGAAATAAAAAGAGGAGAAGAAGAAAGGAATAGAGGAGAAGATCGAAGAAAAAAAAGAAGAAAAAAAGAGGAGAAGAAGAAAGGAATAGAGGAGTATTCTATTTTTTTTTCTTCTTCTCCTCTATTCCTTTCTTATTTTCCTCTTCTTTTTCTTCTTTTTTCCTCTTCTTATTTATTTCTCCTCTTCTCCTCCTTTCTTCCTCTTCTTATTTTCCTTTTTCCTCTCATTCTTTCAGTATTGCCTGTTTTTTTTAAATGTTCAAATAGAAAATTTTGAAAAAAAGTAAAGGTTTTTCCTAATGCATTGTTCATATGAATATACAAACATTTGCATATTCTACAATAATTAATATCACCAAAAAAATCTATGAACAGAAAAAAATCCTAACTTTTCTAAAAATCTATCTTTTGCATATATACATGAACATATGTATACACAGAGAACAAATATACATACATATATACATTTTTATAAAAATGCAAAAAACAAAAGATCTAAAAAAGGACATATAAACAGATATACACACATACATAGACTCATACATATACATATAATGAGGAAAAAAACATCATATATATGTGCAGAAAAAACAGGGAGGAAGGGGGTGGTGCCAGCCCTGACCAAAGGATGAGAGGTGCGGCGTGGTCATGGTAGGGGCAGAGGCACGGATCGCGTCAAGGTAGAGGCGACAGCGGCGTGGTCGAGGCAGGGTCCACTACAAAAAAAGACACATCTGTGACATTTTGGGCCGAACAAAAAAAATTCTGTCATACATATGACACTTCTATGGCGATAATTGTGACAAAGCCCGGTATCGTCATAGATGTGGTGGGCTCCTACTTCTATGACAAAAAAATCATGACAGAAAATGGGCTTTTCGTCTTGGGCGGGCCGGAGACGCAGCTGCATGACATTCTTTGGGCCGTCCATGACGGAAAAAACCGTGGTAGAAGCGAGGGGGAGGAAAATTTCGGGGAGTTACCGGTTACGGTGGGAGGTCGGGGCGGAGCGTTGCGCGTTTCTCTCGTACGTACGCGCGTGTGTGCGAGGCATTGGCTCTAACAGAAGCCGAGTGAGGCGTTGGGCTCTAACTGAACCCGAGCGATTGCACTACAGGCTACGCGTTACTGAACCCGAGCGATCGATCGATGGCTGTTAACTGAACCCGATGGAGCGATTCCTTCGCTACTGCTGCTAATTGAAGTCGATCGATTGGATGAACAGTGAGCGT
>NC_041383.1:6341199-6367546 GCF_002162155.2 Triticum dicoccoides | reverse complement strand
GTTTCATCCGTTTTGCGGTACGCCACACCCCTCCCGATCAACAGGACCCCCGTTTCGACCGTAGCAGGTCTGTTTCCTCCATTTTGCGGTACGCCAGGCCCCTCCCGATCAACATGACACCGTTTTGAACGTGGCCGGTCAAACACAAGGCCGTTTCCTCCGTTGTGTGGTACGCCAGGCCTCGTTTCCATCGCCTGTTCCGTCCAAGCCCTCCTGATGAACACGACCACGCATTCCTTTCCGACCCAGCTGGTTGGCTCCCCATGAACATGACGATGACGCTGTTTCTCCGTTCCGACCCAGCCATGTACGTATGCGCGATAGGTGTTAGAGACCCTGCCCGTATGTACGTACGTGGCCGTATTTTCTTTCTTGCACCCTCACCGCTGTACGTACGTGTACATGCTACGTGCGCGCCTCTACATCCACCAGTATATATGTACGTACACGTTCGCGACCAGAATGACAATGCTATGTATGCTTTGACCAGGTGGGTCCCGACTGTCAGGCACTTCCTTGCGTGCGGCGATGTAGCTGGTGGGTCCCAGTAGTCAGGGGGGCGAATCATTTTTTTCGGACGCACTTCCTTGCGTGCGAAGATGTAATTGGTGGGTCCCAGCAGACAGGGGAAACGTTTTTTCTGCTAAATACGGTGGCCCGCCCGGTGGGTCCTCGCTGTCAGGTGGAGGAATAATTATTTTGCGCGTAATAAGGAGGCACTTCCTTGCCGCGGTCGTGGACCCAGATGTCAGCCTCTCCACGTACAGTCCACGCCTGATGGAAGCCATTCCTTGACCACGTTGACCATGCCGCGCTGAGAGCACCAGGACGGTGGAAGACGGCGAGGCCTAGGAAGGGGACGACGCAGAGTCGGGGAAGACGCGGTAGTGGATGCCCATGCGTAGAGGAGTATTAGGGTTCACTCGTTCGGCTGTGGTGTGAGGCTGCCGTCACCGCAGAATAACAGGGGGTGTGGGTGCGTAGAGTGATGGCCTGGCCGGCGGTGGGAGTAGTATGGGGCGGTGAGGCCTCCGCGGCATCACAGCGGGCCACGGGTGGCAGGAGCAGGCGGCACGATCGGCGCTGCTTTGGGCAGCTGGAGCAAGAAGACCAGAGGTTGAAGAAGAACTATGACTGTTGGATGGACATCGTACGGTCACTGGAGCTAGAATCGTTCATATATTGAATAAAGTTGACAAAGGCCTTCGTCCCAGTCAACTTAGTAGGCCCACAAGTCAGCCTCCCACCAAGGTTGGTCCCAGCTAGCAGGGGGTATTCATTTTTTTGTGCGTAATAAGGAGGCACTTCCGGTGGGTCCGAGCTGACAGCGGGGGGAACGTTGTTTTCGCGAAATACGATGGCCCGTCCTGTGGGTCCCAGCAGTCAGGGGAAATGTTTTTTTTGTGAAATACTGGTGACCCATCCGGTGGGTCCCTACTGTCAGGTGGAGGAATAATTATTTTCCGCATAATAAGGAGGCACTTCCTTGCGGCTGCCGTGGACCCAGCTGTCAGCCTCTCCACGTACAATACTCTTCCGATGGAAGTCGGTCGTTGACCATATTGACCACGCCACGCAGAGAGCACCACGCCGGTGGACGAGGGCGAAGCCTAGGAAGGGGACGACAGGGAGCTAGGTAAGACACGGCAGTGGAAGCCCGCGCGGGGAGGAGTACGAGGGTTCACTTGTTCGGCTACGGTGTGAGGCTGCCGTCGCAGGGCCTGGCCGGCGTTGGGAATAGTAGGGGGCGGTGAGGCCTCCGCGGCAGCACAACCGGCCACGAGAGGCAGGAGCATGCGGCACGACCGGTGCTGCTTTGGGCGGCTGGAGCAAGAACACCAGAGGTTGAAGAAGCACTATGGCCGTTGGATGGCCATCGTACGGTCACTGGAGCTAGAATCGTTCATATTGACTAAAGTTGACAAAGGCCCCCGTCCCAGTCAACTTAGTAGACCCACAAGTCAGCCTCCCACCATGGTGGGTCCCAGCTAGCAGGGGGAGCATTCATTTTTTTTGTGCGTAATAAGGAGGCACTTCCGGTGGGTCCGAGCTGATAGCGCGGGGAATGCTTTTTTCGCGAAATACGCTGGCCTGTCCGGTGGGTCCCAGCAATAAGGGGGGAAACGTTTTTCTTGCGAAATAAGGTGGCCCGTCCAGTGGGTCCCTGCTGTCAGGTGGAGGAATAATTATTTTGCGCGTAATAAGGAGGGACTTCCTTGCGGCCGCCTGGACCCAGCTGTCAGCCTCTCCATGTACAGTACTCTTCCGATGGAAGTCGGTCGTTGACCACGTTGACCGCGCCGCGCTGAGAGCACTAGGGCGGTGGTCTGGACGACGGCGAGGCCTAGGAAGGGGACGACGCAGAGCCGGGGAAGACGCAGCAGTGGTAGCCCGCGCGGAGAGGAGTACGAGCGTTCCCTGGTTTGTCTGTCGTCGCCGCAGAATAACAGGGGGTGTGGGTGAGTAGAGGGATGTCCTGGCCAGCGGTGGGAGTAGTATGGGGCGGTGAGGCCTCCACGGCATCACAGTCGGCCACGGGAGGTAGGAGCACGCGACACGATAGGCGCTGCTTTGGGCGGCTGGAGCAAGAAGACCAGAAGTTAAAGAAGCACTACGGCCGTTGGATGGACATCGTACGATCACTGCGGCTAGAATCGTTTATATTGACTAAGTTGACAAAGCCCTTGGTACGCATCAACTTAGTAGGCCCACAACTCGGATTTGGCAGAGAACATATAGCCCATTTGCGATTTGTAAGAATGTACAACCCATTTTCAATTCTGATGGAATTTACTACAGCCCATTTACGAGTTTGTTAAAAGTACAGCCCAACTTCTAGGTAGGACAACAATTAATAATTTCAAACAACTGCTCAAAACAGAATTAAAAAAAATTCCCACATTTTGATGGGATCCGAAATATTTTTATCTGAAATTTCTAGTCAGGTTAAATATAATTTCAAAATAAAGTTGTATCACGTTAAAATCCAACGAAATATTGCGCGCGCAACAAGTAATGAAATTAAAATTTCTAAATTCCAAAAATAATATATTTTTCAAACTAATTACGTGTTTGGTGCATAGCAATTGCCCAGTTATTATGATTACATGCCATTTATTTCTTAAAGTCCATTTTCTTGTTAAGCCTAATGCATACCTCCTAGGAAACTTTGCAGCCCAGCGGGGCGGATAATAAGTTGACCCAGATATAATGTACAACTGTCGGCCCAGTTGCATTGCTGATGTTGAAAAAAAGGCATGTGTAGTATAGTACAACCTAACATGGTTACTCAGCCCACATTCAGGGATGCCGGAAAGGCCCAAACAAGGCTTTTGTACAACTTTTTGAAGTCATTGACCTCAATTAATAACTTAAGAAAAAAGTTAGGTTACAGTGGAACCTAATTAAAAGCTGTCACGAGCAAATAAATAATCCATAGGGTCCCTGTCGGTGTCAAAACCGGCGGATCTCGGGTAGGGGGTCCCGAACTGTGCGTCTAGGCGGATGGTAACAGGAGACAAGGGACACGATGTTTTTACCCAGGTTCGGGCCCCCTCGATGGAGGTAACCCTACTCCTGCTTGATTAATATTGATGATATGGGTAGTACAAGAGTAGATCTACCACGAGATTGGAGTGGCTATACCCTAGAATCTAGCCTATGGTATGATTGTTTTTCTTCCTACGGACTAAAACTCTCCGGTTTATATAGACACCGGAGAGGGCTAGGGTTACATAGAGTCGGTACAATGGGAGGAGATCTTCATATCGTATCGCCAAGCTTGCCTTCCATGCCAAGGAAAGTCCCATCCGGACACGGGACGGAGTCTTCAATCTTGTATCTTCATAGTCCGGGAGTCCGGCCAAAGGTCTTAGTCCGGCCATCCGGACACCCCCTAATCCAGGACTCCCTCAGTAGCCCTTGAACCAGGCTTCAACGACGATGAGTCCGGCGCGCAAGTTTTCTTCGGCATTGCAAGGCGGGTTCTCCTGCAAATTCTCTATGTCCGTCGAGTAGTGTCCGGCTTCTAGTGTGTGCTGTCCCTCTCGGCTTCTGTGCCCCATAATGACCATCTTCCATGCGTCAAGCGAATGTGAAAAGCCAGGGGGTTTTCTTTTCACTTATCCCCTGGTTGCGTTAATGAGCCGCCCATAAAAGAGATGGGGATTTAGATCCAACTCGCACCACCTTCCCTCCGCGAGTCTTCATCAGAGCGCCTCTGACAGAGATCCATTCCAACATGGCCGGTCAATGCCGCTCCTCCTCCCGCTCCTCCAGCCCTCGGCCCGGAGATTAGGGGCGGTGCTCCGTCCCACGTAGCAAGTTAGTGGTGCTTCAGTCCAAGGGGCTTCTCCCCCCAGCATATATGGTCCCTATTCGGGCCGGGATTGATGCCTATAGCGGCGGAGAGCAGGCGAAGGGCGTTCCCAACCCCTCTCAAGGAGAGCGGGTACGCCTAGTCCCTTATTTGATGAGAGGACTAGGATTTCCAATTCATCCGTTTCTCCGAGGGTTGCTAGAGTTCTACGGCCTCCAGCTATATAACCTCACGCCCGCCTCCATTCTGCACATCGCGGGCTTCGTGGCCCTCTGCAAGCTGTTCTTGGGTGTTGAGGCCCATTTCGCGTGGAAGAGGTTGTTTTGCCTTGTGCCCCGTTCTCAGGAGGGGTCTATTTATCAGGTGGGCGGAGCCGAACTATGGCGCATCGCCGGGACCAGATATCTATCCGGCACCCCAAAGAGGGCGTCCGAAGACTGGCCCTCGGAGTGGTTTTATATAGATGACGTCCCCCTGCCGGACCCTGTACGGATCGGACTCCCCGAGTTCAATAATGCCCCGCTGAAGAAGCGCCTGAGTTGGCGCCCACGGAACCCTCGGAGGGAAGCTGACAGGGACGTCCTGTACCTGATGAGCCGGATAAGGTTGTTGGCTCACTCCGGACTGACCATGATTAAGGTCATGGCCGTTTGCATTACGCGAGGGGTGCAGCCGCTTCAATACAGAGGCCACCCCATGAGGGATTTCAACGGGGAGGATGACGCCACCCGGTGCGGTCGCAAGGGGCCAGATTCGGCCGCCACTTTAACGAGAATCTTATCCGCTTTGTACAAGGGGGAAGAGGAAGAATTCCTCCGTGTCAACCCGGAAGGCGGATTCTCTATGTACAATCCTCCTAGTTGGGTGAGCGGACACTTTCACTTGCCTGTCCGTTTGTGAAATTCCCGTAGTTGAGTACTTAGACTTAGTAATGTTCAAACGCAGGAGCTGCGCCAGGCTGTGAAGGAAATAAACAACCCTGCTCCACAACCCGAGGACCCGGGACGGCCGCTTGATCCGGACTCCCAAGAAGATCCGGACTTATGCGTGGAGTTGATTGATGGAGTATTTCATCAGTTGAGCAAGGATGACTCCTTAGTGGCCATCACGGCCGACTATCCCGGACCACTTCCAGCCTCCAAGGTAACTAAGACCGAAGTCCCAGTATTCTAATGCTTTATCTTGCATGTCGTGTACTAACAATGTTTCGCAGGGTAAATCCTTGAGGCAGAAGGCCGAGCCCGCGGTGGGCGGCCAACAAGGGTCGCCGAAGCCAAGCGGGCCAAAAAGAAGTGCGGACCGGATGGAGATTCCGACGCAATGGTATGGCGTGCGGATTTAGCGCCTAGCGTTTACACCCTTGAATGTTACTAATGCTCATGATTTTCTTAGGAAGAAGAGAGCCCGCCGGACTATGTCCACCGGCCAAGGTTCGAGGCCGGGTCCGGAAGCGGAGACGGACACGGAACGCGCCTCGGGCGCTCCTCCGACAGAGGGCGCCGACGGGCTATCTGCCACCAATTCAGAGGTGGAGAGTGCCCTGAACCACAGGCGTCGCCGGACTATTCTTCGTGACGCATGTTTTTCCCCAGAGGCATTGGACGCCTTTAATACAGGAGATGCATATCTCCGTGCTGCTCAAAATGGTCTAGCCAGAGCCATGGAGCAGTATGTGAAAGACATACAGGTGAGTAAAATTGAAGGTTATATATGTCAGTAGCCCCCGAGACTTGAAACAGTGAAGACAACTGTTTGAAGGATCATGTGCTATGCAGTGTCTTACAAAGAAGAACACGCAATTGTCCCAGGAGCTCGAAGAGTGCAAGGCTCAGCTCGAGGCCGCATTGGCCACTTCAGAGAATGTCAAGGGGACGCCCGCAGGTAATATATGCTTTGAAAGGCACCTCTGTTTTGAAATGCGGCAGGCGTGCAACCCTGACTATAATAATGCAGATGAGGCCAGAGTAAATCCGGACCAGCAACAACTCCTACGCCAACTAAAGGCTGGCGAGAACGTGCTGACGAGGGTGAGGCAAGAGAAGAACAAGCTTCAAGACGCCAATACCCAGCTAGGCGAGGAACTGAAAGATGTTCGTATTCAGCTGTCTTCTGCCGTGAAGGAGAATCGGCGACTTCGACGCGGCATTTTTAGTAAGTGCTTGAACGAATCTTCGAAAAAAGAATTCGGCGAGGAAGTCGATTGACAGAGCTATGTCTATAGGTCTGCTGACGGGTCGTCCGGCAGAGGAAATGCCCGGTTCATCGGGAGACCTTCTACCCGAGCTGTTGCAACTACACGAGCGAGTTCGGCAGGCAATGCAAGGCGTCATCCAGGCTATATGGCCATCCCTCTCCGTGCCCGAAGGCCTTGAGGAGCTTGCAAAGAAGCTGAAGGGAGTGCGGCAGCGCTTCCGGTTGTGGAAGATATCGGCTTGCCGTCAAGGTGCCAGGGAGGCCTGGGCCATGGTGAAGACTCGGTACACGAAGGCTGACCCAGACCACATGGCCGAGGTCGGCCCTATAGGTCCGGACGGAAAGGAGATCCCGGTCAGCTTGGCATATGGCCAGGTGGAGCTGGCTGCAAAGTATTCCCAACAGGACTGTAAATTAGACCGCCTGTTGGATGGCATTGAAGAAGAATATGCCGAGTCGGATTGACTCTGTAAAAATGACATAAAAATGTCCTCTAGCCGGATTGTAGATCGTTTGTCATTGCGGACCTTTTCGCTTCGACCTCTGGACCCTATAGTCCGGAGTGTGTCCGAATACCCTCGTGGTTATGTAAGAACCGGGGCATGCATGGAGACAAGGCGTAGGGGTCATAAGTGCTTTAGCAGACAAGTGCCCAACTAGTTATGTTATATTACATGGTTAGTAAGAAACATCTTCCAGAGAGAATAGTTCCATTAGGGGTTCCTTTCCCTGGGAGGCATGCCCTAAAGTGCATGTCCAAACTGCCGGAAAGAGCAGAAAAGCATCTGGGGGAAAATGAATAAATACAAAAGATCATCTTTTAGTTCACCGACCGAATATTCCCTTAAGAATGCTAGCTTTCGGCTTCACCCAGTCTGAGGTACACATCTGGCTGACCCGGCAGTAACAATCGCAGAGGTGCTCCCTTTACCACCTAGCCGAACAAACGGGAATGTAGGGGTAAGCACAGGAGCCAGGCAACCCAGCTTGGCCAAAACTTAAGTCATATCGATGCATATAATGGTGTATAAAAGGATCATGCGGAAGCATCCCACATGTTTTGGGCATGAGGCCCATTTTATATAAACTTCTTGGTAAAGAAGCCCCCGGGTATTGTGACCGCAGGTAGCGCGTCGGGTGCGTGCGAATATTGCACACGCAAGCCCCTAAGGGCTTGTGAGAAAAAAGGGGAGGGAGAAGGAACAAAATCCCGGACTGCCAAAAAATAAAAATAAAAAATAAAACAAAGGGACGAGGGAAGGAGACGAACACGGAGTCCGGTGCTAGGCGTAGAACCTTTGTAGGCGTGCTGCGTTCCATGGGTTTGGCTCGAGTCGGTTGTCCGATGCGCCTCGCAGACGGTAAGCTCCGCCGGTCAGTACTTGGTCGATGATGAAGGGGCCCTCCCATTTGGGCTTTAATTTATCCTTTTTCTTGTCCGGCAGGCGTAGAACTAGTTTGCCAACGTTATATGTTTTGGCCCGTACTTCTCTGCTTTGGTATCTTCGAGCCTGCTATTGATAGAATGCGGAACGAGCCTTTGCCACGTCGCGCTCCTCTTCCAGTGCGTCCAAGCTGTCCTGCCGATCGATCTCAGCTTCTCTTTCTTCGTACATGCGCACTCGAGGTGAATCATGGATTATGTCGCATGGCACTACTGCCTCTGTGCCGTATACCATAAAAATGGTGTGAATCCGGTAGTGCGATTCGGCGTGGTCCGCAGCCCCCAGAGTACGGAGTCAAGATCCTCTACCCAGTGCGTGTCAGATTCCTTGAGGGATCGCACTAGTCTGGGTTTGATGCCGCTCATAATGAGACCATTGGCCCGTTCGACTTGACCGTTAGTTTGAGGGTGATAGACTGAAGCATAGTCGAGCTTGAAGTCCATGTTTTTGCACCAAAGTTTGACTTCATCGGCCGTGAAGTTCGTGCCATTGTCAGTTATGATGCTGTGGGGGACGCCGTAACGGTGTACGACCCCGGATATGAAGTCTATCACTGGTCCGGATTCGGCCATCTTTACAGGCTTGGCTTCTATCCATTTGGTGAATTTTTCCACCATGACCAGTAGGTATTTTTGCTTGTGGGTTCCTCCTTTAAGGGGTCCGACCATGTCAAGCCCCCAGACCGTGAAAGGCCAGGTAATGGGTATAGTTTGTAGGGCGGTAGGCGGCATGTGGCTTTGGTTGGCGAATAACTGGCAACCAACACATCGTTGTACTAAGTCCTGAGCGTCTGCCCGGGCCGTTGGCCAATAAAATCCGGTACGGAAGGCCTTGCTTACGAGGGCCCGGGCTGTGGCGTGGTGCCCGCCGAGTCCGGCATGAATTTCAGCCAACAGGTCTCGCCCTTCTTTTTCGGAGATACACCTTTGAAGGACTCCGGTTGTGCTTTTCTTGTAAAGCTCTCCCTCGTGGACTTTGTAGGCTTTAGATCGCCGCACTATGCAGCGGGCCTCGTTTTGGTCCTCGGGAAGTTCCTGCCTAGTTAGGTAGGCTAGGAATGGTTCTGTCCAAGGGGCAATGACTGCAATTATTTCGTGGGCTGACGGCGTTGTTTCGTTGGCGTAGCCCCCAATTGTGTCAGAATGTTTGGTGAGGGGCAGTGTAGTTGTGTACGGGCTATTGTTTCCGGATTCTCCTTCCCATGATACAGATGGCTTGAACAGCCTTTCTAGGAAGATGTTGGGAGGGACGGCCTCGCGCTTGGCGCCGATGTGTGCCAGCACGTCTGCTGCTTGGTTATTTTCCCGGGCTATGTGATGAAATTCGAGCCCCTCAAACCGAGCTGACATCTTTAAGATGGCATTGCGGTAAGCTGCCATTTTCGGGTCCTTGGCGTGAAAGTCTCCATTTATTTGGGATATTGCGAGATTTGAATCCCCGCGGACCTCTAGGCGCTGCATGCCCATGGAGACTGCCATTCGGAGGCCATGTAAAAGGGCCTCGTATTCGGCTGCGTTGTTCGAATCCGAGTACATTATCTGAAGTACGTATTGGACTGTGTCCCCAGTTGGGGACGTCAGAACGACGCCAGCCCCCAGGCCAGCCAACATTTTGGAGCCGTCGAAGTGCATGATCCAGTTGGAGTATGCGCCGTATTCTTTAGGGAGTTCGTCTTCAGTCCATTCGGCGATGAAGTCGGCCAAAACCTGCGACTTAATAGCTCGCCTTGGCTTGTAGGTTACGTCGAACGGGAGGAGCTCGATGGCCCATTTGGCAATCCGGCCCGTTGCGTCACGGTTGTTTATAATGTCATTAAGGGGTACTTCGGATGCCATTGTTATGGAGCACTCTTGAAAGTAGTGTCGCAGCTTCCGGGATGCCATGAACACCGCGTATGCTATCTTTTGATAATGCGGGTACCGTGACTTGCATGGAGTTAGCACAGTGGACACGTAGTACACTGGTTTTAGGAGCGGGAACTTGTGTCCGTCCGCTTCTCGTTCGACGACGAGCACCGCGCTTACAACTTGGTGGGTTGCCGCGATGTATGATAGCATTGGTTCGCCCGTGTTGGGCGCGGCCAGGACCGGATTTGTTGCCAATATGGTTTTTATTTCTTCGAGTCCCGCCATGGCGGCCTCCGTCCACTCGAAGTGGTCGGTGCGCCGCAGGAGGCGATAGAGGGGTAATGCGTTTTCTCCTAAGCGGGAGATAAAGCGGCTTAGAGCCGCCTCAGTTTTTGCATTTGTTTGAGGTCCTTTGGGGTATCTAATTGTGACAGAGCTCGGATTTTGGCTGGGTTTGCTTCAATTCCTCTACCGGATATGATGTAGCCCAGGAGCTTTCCGGCTGGTACGCCGAAAACGCATTTTTCCGGATGAGCTTAATGTCATATGTTCGGAGATTGTCGAACGTGAGCCTCAAGTCATCTACCAGAGTATCGACGTGTTTTGTTTTGACGACCACGTCATCTACGTATGCTTCGACTGTTTTGCCGATCTGGTTGGCCAGACATGTCTGAATCATGCGCTGATATGTTGCGCCGGCGTTTTTGAGCCCAAAGGGCATCGTGTTGAAGCAGAATGGGCCGTATGGGGTGATGAATGCCGTTGCGGGCTGGTCTGACTCTGCCATCTTGATTTGATGGTAGCCAGAGTATGCATCGAGGAAACACAACGAGTCGTGTCCTGCGGTGGCGTCGATGATTTGATCAATTCGGGGGAGTGGGAAAGGGTCCTTTGGACATGCCTTGTTTAGGTCTTTGAAATCGACACATAGGCGCCAAGATTTGTCCTTCTTTGGTACCATCACCAGGTTTGCTAGCCAGTCCGGATGTTTTATGTCTCTGATGAATCCGGCTTCCAACAGTTTTGCTAGCTCCTCTCCCATGGCTTGTCTCTTCGGTTCGGAAAAGCGTCGTAGGGTCTGCTTGACGGGTTTAAACCCTTTTATGATGTTCAGGCTATGCTCGGCCAGCCTGTGTTGGATTCCTGGCATATCCGAGGGGTGCCAGGCAAAAATGTCCCAATTTTCTCGCAGAAAGTCTCTGAGTGCGGCGTCTACATCGGGTTTTAATTGTGCCCCGATGGAGGCCGTTTTTGTAGGGTCCGTTGGATGGACTTGGAATTTGACTATTTCGTCCGCTGGTTTAAAAGTGGTGGACTTGGATCTCTTGTCTAGTATCACATCGTCCCTGTCCACCGTAGAGCGCAACGCCGTTAATTCCTCGGCCGCTAGGGCCTCAGATAATGCCTCCAGGGCCAGTGCGGCTGTCTTGTTTTTAGCGCGGAGCGCTATGTCCGGATCACTTGCGAGAGTGATGATTCCATTGGGCCCGGACATTTTAAGCTTCATGTACCCATAATGGGGTATGGCTTGGAAAATTGTAAATGCTTCTCGCCCTAGCAGAGCGTGGTAGCCGCTGCTGAACGGGGACACTTGAAACGTGACCTCCTCGTATCTGTAATTGTCCGGCGTGCCGAACACCACATCCAGTGTGATTTTTCCTGAGCAGCACGCTTCCCGGCTTGGGATTATTCCCCTAAAAGTTGTGTTGCTTCGCTCAATGCGGCTCCAGTCAATTTCCATTTTTTGCAGGGTTTCCTCGTAGATGAGGTTGAGTCCGCTGCCGCCATCCATGAGTACCTTTGTAAGTCGGAAGCCGTCCACTATCGGACTAAGGACCAATGCGGCTGGTGCTCGGGCTGTCCGGAATTTAGGTTCGTCACTGGCATTAAAGGTGATAGCCGTGTCACTCCATGGGTTTATTGTTGCTACTTGGTAGACTTCGGCGAGGTTGCGAAGCGTTCGTTTCCTTGCATTGTTTGATGTGAAGGTCTCGAAGATTGTCGACATCGTACTGGGGAGGTATTCTTCGGGTGCTGGAGTTAAGAGCTCCTCGCCGCTTCTGGCTACCTGCCGTAGTATCCAACATGCTCTGAGGCTGTGCGTTGGTGTGGCTTTCCCTGAATTATGAATTTTACAGGGTCCATTGAGCCATCCTTCCAATATGGTCCCGTACCCTGTAGAGGGTTTTTGTTTTTTGATGTTTGGCTCAGATGCCTGGCGATAATGCGCCCTTTTGTTTCAAACTCGTGTTATATTCGGGGCCGGATTGTCCCAGAATTTATCTTCGGTTTTCCGAACGCTTTCAGTCGCACAGTACTTCCGTACTATGGATGTCAAGTCGGCGAATCGTGTAATTTCGCGGCAACTTATGGCGTTGAGGATTCCGATGTTCGTGCAATTGTTAAAGAAGAGTGAAATTGCTTCTTTCTCACGGCAGTCCTTTATCCTGTTCATAACCAGGAGGAATCTGGCCCAGTAGTGTTGTACTGTTTCTCCGGACTCTTGTCGTATTAGGGATAAATCCCGTATAGTTGGGTGGGCGGGTGGAAATAAATCCGGAACCCTGCCTGATGTAAGATTCAGGGGCCGAGCGGTTTCTGAATTCGGAAGCTTGTTTTTCGGATATTATTCAATGAATCATGCCTGCTGCCTGACTTTATGTTCAGGGTTTGGGCAACATCCTCCCCTCCGCAAGTATCCGGCTTGGAGGGATCAGGAATCCGGACGCATCTGGTCCTTAGGGCGGGCGAAGACTCGCCGCATTGTTCTTCCACCACTTCTACGTGGTGTGTAATCTGGGGAGAGTCAATCTCTCTCTGATCAGGTTTAAGCCCAATCTGGTTGTAATCAGTAGCGACTCCCAGGGCCGCGATGCGATCCAAGAGTTCGTTCAGGGAGAAGAGCTCCATCGGATCTAACTGCTCGGCGAGCTCCGAGCTGATGTGAAGATTGCTTTCGATGGCCTGAGAGGTCATCGTTGGTGCGGCGGCCGGACTGGCGGTCATCAAAAACCTGCCTAGCCGGAGAGTTTGTCCGAAAGCCAAAGCTCCTTTAGCAACGACGCCGTCTTTAAAGACGGGGTGCGGCATCCTTCCTGACGGTGATGACACAGCGGAACTCTCAATGAAAGCACCAATGTCGGTGTCAAAACCGGCGGATCTCGGGTAGGGGGTCCCGAACTGTGCGTCTAGGCGGATGGTAACAGGAGACAAGGGACATGATGTTTTTACCCAGGTTCGGGCCCTCTCGATGGAGGTAAAACCCTACTCCTGCTTGATTAATATTGATGATATGGGTAGTACAAGAGTAGATCTACCACGAGATCGGAGTGGCTAAACCCTAGAATCTAGCCTATGGTATGATTGTTTTTCGTCCTACGGACTAAAACTCTCCGGTTTATATAGACACCGGAGAGGGCTAGGGTTACACAGAGTCGGTACAATGGGAGGAGATCTTCATATTGTATCGCCAAGCTTCCTTCCACGCCAAGGAAAGTCCCATCCGGACACGGGACGGAGTCTTCAATCTTGTATCTTCATAGTCCGGGAGTCCGGCCAAAGGTCTTAGTCCGGCCATCCGGACACCCCCTAATCCAGGATTCCCTCAGTCACACTTGTGCGTGTGCGCGCGTGTGTGTGCGTGTGTGTGTGTGTGTGTGTGTTTGTGTGTATGTGTGAGAGAGAGAGAGAGAGAGACCCATCGGTCGATGCTCGTAAATACATCTTTCAGCCATATGCATTGCTGATTCTCAGTAAAAACTTATATAGTTGACACAATCATATAGAACATCATAGCACACTTAACATGCATACAAAAATTTCATGCAGGCGGCACAATCAGGATGGAAGCAGTGGATCTCTACGGGAAGGGCTATGTTGAAACCAACGAAGTCGTACATAACGGTTCATCATCTTTATAAATGACGGGGAAATATCTTGAATGTTGTGCAAAGAAAACAGACAGACAACACAATAAGTTCTGCTAGCACATTAAGTTGACGTACAGCCCTTTCTCAAAAAAGTTCAGGTACAAATTAGAACAGGTCACAATCAAATGTACTGGCGTATCAGTGCCTCAGACCCATAGCTCGGATTTAACTAGTACTATCTGACAAGATTCAGTTGTTACCTCAAATTAGAGCACATCCAGGCAGCCAGCCCTGCCTCTTCTCCCAAAGAAGTAGTGGCCTCCGCCGCGCGATGGAGTAGGCCCTGTGCCATCCATCGTTCCGAGCAACACGGGGAAAGTCTAACGTTGACTCCTGTAATGGACGTCGTCGACGGACCCTGGCACCAGCGGGGGCGGCAGGACTTCGATTGATGGATTGACCACTTCTTCGACATGCATGAACACTCGATACATGTACATCCCTAACATGGTCCGCGGCGGCCTTGGTGGCGACGAATAGTACAGCCCCGGTTCCTGCACCGGTATCTCAACACCTATCACCTTCGGTATGGTGGACGGCTTCTTCATCCATGCCATAACCGTCAGAGCCTAGCTGTCTGGAGGAACAAACATACTTATGAGCTCACCTCCAAGGTTGTTGATAAGCTCGTTCATGGACTCGCTGTCCCAAGCACGTCGAGGCATGCCGTGGAAGGTAAGCTTTGTTAAAAACTCAAGCTCAGAGGGCACCGAGCCCCATCCTGGGTGCCACCGATCAAAGCTCACCAGCGCGCCATCGCAGAACAAACACCGGGAAGATTCGAACACACGACTGCAGTCGAAAGTTGTTCGGAACCTGACGAAGAAATCAGCCGGTGGCGGACAGACTTCGACAAGCAAGTCACTTATTTGGATGCCGTGCGCAATGCCAAGAGCTTTGACAAGGTCGTCCAGTGAGACGGGAGGCCGGTCGCCGTTGATGGTTACCATCAGCACTTTGGCGGCAAACTGGTCGTCAAGCGCCGCCATGCCATTGTTGAGCGACAGCATGCAGCGACCGAAGGCGGGACGGACCTCAGGATCTCCGGCTCGGAGATCCGCGTTGACCGGCGACATGATAGTGCGCTTGAGTATAGGGAGTACATGAGCGGGATTTGGGGGAACTAGACTAGGAATCGAGATTCTAGAGGTGGGGGAGGGGCGGGAGACTGGGGATGAAAAGGTAGCATGAATTTCGAGCACGCATGAATATGCTATGGGCGCGCAAGCGCACGAAAACACCGGTGGCGCCCACATGTCGGCCTAAGAGTCCTTATTCTTTCATTTTTGGAGAGCCCGGCCTTTTTTTCAGGATCTTTTGAGAGCCCGGCCCGAGAGTCATAATTGTCCTGTTTGGCATTGCGTTACTACTCGGCCCATATTCAACGACACCTCACTGGCCCAAACAAGTGTACATCATCGAAAAGACAGTGAGCTAAAATTATATAACTTGAAAAAAGGAGATATACTCTGAACACTAGAGAATGGTGATGCCCTCATTTAGCCCACCAGTAGTTCGAGACAATAAACAGTTCGAAACAATGATATATACAACATTCAAACACTGACTAGTGACTACTACTGACATAAACAGCAAGACATGATAGTTCATAAGAAGTCTTGCTACACCACCAAAACGTACCCATCTACAGCGCTCAGACTCTCGTGATCCAGACGAGAATGACATTCTAAACAGAAGCAACTATTACATAGAAAGAGTGACATAGACGAGGATGACCAAATGACAAGGAATACACATAACAAAAGAAAGAACTACCCATCGAGAACCAGCAGCAAAGACAACAAAGTCATTCGAAGAGATGATCCAACACCATCATAATTTGTAGCCCTGCTTCAGCAATCAGTGATCCGGAGACACCAGTACTCCACCCTTTTGATGCAACAGCCCAATTACCTATCAACCTGAAGGCTTGAACCACATCACTGCCTGTCGTAATTGAGACATCCAAGGATCAAAGTTAATCCGGATGCCTTTGTCATTCTCACCTTCTTTTGGCTGCAGGCTGTATCGTTGACAATCAGGGGAGTATGCTCCCGAACTCCTAGGGCTCACCGTGTAGACACAGTTTTCCATAGAAAACAGAGCCTCTCTGCCATCAAGGTCCTTGCCAATGGCGATCTCCTGGTTAATCGGATAATTGAGTCCAAGAAACAGAGAGTGTGAACCAAGGCTGTTTACCCGCCTCCAACTAAAAAATCCTAAAGGCCCCAACAAGCTGGTATCCTGCTCATAGACGTAACAGCCACTGTCCGGATACTCACGTATTACCCGGTGCTTGTATACAGTGGGGTTTTTGCAATATAACTTTTCCGGCTCATGTGTCCGAATGATCATCAGTCTTTTGCCGTCGTCTGATCGAGCGAGGAACTAGTTGTGCTCCCCTGTTTTTGGCAAAGGTGGTGTAATTACAAAGGGCAGTAACTGTAGGGACACTGCATCATATCAAAAAGGACAGGCATTGTTAATGTAAGATCAGCATTGTTCAGAGTATGAGTAGGATAATGCAAGAAACAACATTGATATGTCCCTGTTGGAACTGGGAGGAAAATACAGGGAAATGTATACTAGGTTCGAAAATATAGAAGTGCCATGCATGGTTATACTCATGTTATCTCGCAATCGATTCTTCACAGGAAACTACCATGTCATGCATGTTATGCAATCATGTTCTGTCCTCACAAACAAATTCTTCAAGGTAACTAACAGACCATGCATTCTTATATACTCTTGTTCTGTGGGCAAAAACTTTGTGAGGATATTATTCTAGTCATTGATTGCTGAAGGGCGAATATAGGTATGTACACATGGTAAGCATTGCAGGATTTCACTACTTCCAAATATAGAGTTCTCCATATGCACATTTACTTCCCTAATGTATGGTTAGATGAAACCAACAGTGTGGTGGATGTTTCTACATCATGAAAATGAGGAAACTAACATGGCCATTGATACACACTCATATTTAGTAGTAGTATATAGATTACTGTAAAATAAGGATAATATCCATATATTCCTAACCGTTTGATTATTCAGGGTACAAATTGATGGTAATGACATGCTCACAATCGCATGAATTAACTCATTCCAAATATAGCTGATTTACGACGTCTCTAATATATTGCCATAGTTCTACTCAAATTCTGCTCAAACAGGGATATGCCAATCATCAAAAAAAGTTCAAACAGTGTCATGGCGTCATCATTAACATGAGACGGAAACAACTTACACGCGCCGTCCCAGCAATACGTGGTGCCATCTGCTTTGTCGATCGCGTAGATGATGCCATTGTGTTCAATAGCATCACAGAAGTGTGTATCAGCTTTGACGATGATCCACTGCGAGCCGAGTTGTCTCCAGCTAAAAAAGGCACCGGCGTAAAGATAGGCGAGTCCGCGGTCGAACAAGGCAATTAGCTTGAAGTCTGCGTAATTCGCATGTCGTGTGGGTACTTGGCAGATTACAATCTTCTGCAAAACAAGGTCCGTCCAACTAACGTAGTAATCTAGATGACTTGGACCACGATGGTAATACTCTATATAATCCAACGGAGGAAGGATAATCTCATGGGAGGTCTGGAAGTTCACGAGCACCAACTTTTTACCGTCTTCTCTGAAGGCAGCCATCCAGTGGGAGTTCATGCCGACCCAGTACATACCTGCCAAGAAGTATCGGGCGATGGTGATCGGATCGATGTCAATGGAAATGATGTACGGCGACACACTACATACCTGGAAAGAAGTTTCAGCTAATGGAGATCGGATTGAAGTCGAGGGGCATCATGCACGCCTCCGTATCATGGTGAGCCAATCTCGTAAGCCCAGATAGCAGCAAGCAGGGTGTCTTGAAAAGCTTAGGCCTCGCTTCGACGATGGCCGTGTGCATGTCCCTCGAGCATGCAGCCAGCCGCAGGGCGGTCAACATATCCATACACGAATAACAGAGGTCGAGGATGTCACTGGGGAGATTGCTCCAATCGCGGCTCATATGGATGCTGCGCGGTTCACGTTCGGCCATGGTGGAGTTTGGAAGGGGGCTTGATTTACGGGGGAGAAGGATGTCGGTGCTCGAGCGGCTAGCGAGGGAATAGTGGTATTGGGGGAGGCGAGTGAGGCGACGGTACACGGGGGCACATTGAGATGGAGACGGAGACGGAGACGGAGAAGGAGATGGAGATGGAGTGGTGCTGTGGGAGTGGAGAGGGAGACGAGGCGAGGCGCCAATGTGCTGTACAGCGGCGGTGACAGACTGCACAGTGCACAGGGTGAGGCTGACTTTGGTAACCCGAACACGCCGCCTCGCCTGGACTAGTGTCAGGCGCAGGGTGTTGTCACTTCACTGTGAGGACCGGATGATTAGTATTTTGACCATCAAGTGTACCACAGTTGTACTACTACTACTACTACTACTACTAGTAGTAGGAACATGAGTACTCCAGTATTGTATAGCGGAAATAGGTATCCCGTGCTAGCATGCCTGTTCACTTCATCGTTCAGGTATCATCCATATTGCGAGCAGAACCAAATTCTCGTGCATGCCCAATCAACGCCCTGATGTGATGCATGCAGTGGTCGTTCTGGTGCATCAAGGACGACATGCAGATCGTTCCACACTTGAGAAGAGGAAAAATGGAAAGGTAGAACGTGGCAGCAGAGGAAGAGAATGCTGGCTAACGAGGCTGGGAGGGGATCGAGCAGGAAGTTAATGCTCCACGCCTAAAGGTTTTGGGAAAACCTGATTTTCATAAGGTGACTTATACTCACCTAAACGGAGGGAGTATTCCTTAACCAGAGAATGTTGTCTCTCCCACTCACGGGCTCAAAAAAAAAGGTACGACACATTTTTTTATCTGTTTGCATAGGTCCCACCTATCAGTAAGGATGGGTACGTACACGAACAGGTACGACTCCTCAGTCTACCCGCATAGCCTTTTTGTTTAGTCTACCTAGCCGTCTAATCAACTGCCTGCATGCCACTTCTCCCATTTACTTCTCCATCGGGAACCGATTCGCCTCGGTTTCTTCACCTCCCCTTCGTCTTCATTTGCATCCAAACCCCACTATGTTCACATTGTTTTAACCTCTTTAAATAATCATCTACTACTTCAGTTAGACTAGCCATCTAATCCTAATTCTCCAAACCATAGCCCTCCATTCCAGCGGTTCCAAGTGGCGAAAGAGATCGAGATGCAGGTTTTTAGCGTCCAACATGTCCTCGTCGAAGGCTCGATGCGCATAGTTGCCACTGTCACCGTCCAGCCAAGGGTTGTTCGGCAGTGGATCAACAATGTATCCAACTCCCTCAAAAAGGTAGAGACGAGGGTCATCGGTCTCGACGCAGAGTACATTGAGCGTGCCCCTGGGAAGATCCAGCACGCCACCGTCCTTCAGCTGTGCCTCAAAGCTGATGTTTTGGTGTACCACATCATACACTCGCCCTCCATACCAGGTGAGCTTCACGATTTCTTGTCTTGGGAGGACGTATACTTCTGTGGGGTAGCCATTGAAGGGGACAAACAGAAGCTGGAGCTGTACAACCTTGATTTGAAAAGCATCGCTGACCTACAAACCAGAATCAAAATTCCTGTAGAAGATTGTGCTAAACAGACACCATCCCTATTCGACGTAGCAAATTTTGTTCTTGGTACAGATCTTCAGAA
Organism: Triticum dicoccoides; assembly: GCF_002162155.2. Classification (NCBI taxonomy): domain Eukaryota; kingdom Viridiplantae; phylum Streptophyta; class Magnoliopsida; order Poales; family Poaceae; genus Triticum; species Triticum dicoccoides. Next base: position 6,348,137 of record NC_041383.1, on the reverse strand, counting down.
GGGTGACGATACGGTGGCATTAAGGTCGTCTGGATGGGAGAATTATCCCTTGATGTACGAGCGGATAAAATATGCTGCCCTCGATGCCCTTGTGAGTTTCGAGATAGCTGAAAGGTCCAAAGAGCTTGTTGCGAAGCTGTCTCCCATAGAGAATGAGAACAAGAAGAAGAAGAAGAAGAAGAAGAAGAAAATGCTGCACCGGCAGGAGGGCATTATGGATGGATGAACTATTTCCTCTCTTGTAAAAAAATTATTCCCTCTCGGTGTATATTGATATAGATGGACTATTTCGATGGTGTGCATGTCTTTGGAACAGAGTAGTAGCATGGGTCCGCTTGACTATAAGGAACTATTATCCGCATATATAGCTTTCTCTGCTACTCCTTCTAGTGATCAGCATACATTGCATGTGTCCGTAGACATGATAGCTTGTCCATGGAAGTTCAACTACGGCGATCATCACGTCTCATCTCGCGATTCTCACAACGCCTCTCCAACCCACGGCACCACGCCCCCCGACGTGCGCCTCACCCCTCTTGGCCGCACCGCCCCTCTGCCTTTGTGTGCACGACATGTGGGCCACCTAAAATGTGGCGAGCATCAAGTTTCTACCACAGCCACCCGCGATTCCCACGACGCTGCTCGAATCTATGAAACCACATGTCCCCCGACCTGCGGCTCACCCCTCTTGGCCCCACTGCCCCTCTGCCTTCGGGAGCATTACATGTGGACCAGTCACCTATCGGGTCCACATGTTATTGACTCAAAGGTAGGTGTAGTAAGGCGCTGAAGCTCAGTCTCGACGGCCCTGAGAGGGAAATGTAACTCCTGCGCCAGGGCTTGTGGTGCTCCTGCAGCACGAAATCGTGCCAAACTCGAGATTTTGTTTCTTTACTATACATGTGGTGGGGAGCTCTAAATTTGAATTTGAAACTTATAAAACGAAAAGATTCAAAACAAATAAACTGGGAGAGAGGGAGTATATCGTAGGATGTGTCCCATACAAAATAAGTCCCCTGGTTTGTCACCGCGAAGATGCGGTTAGAAAGGAGCACAACGTCTTCCTACTCGTACGGCAACAAATCGGCCGCAGACAGCATAGTCCGCCTTTGACCGCCATGTGCAAGGTTCGTGCTATGTTTTATTCAATCTCACCGTGGTTCCATCGTACCAATTCATGCGGTGGCCCATTGCATGGCTGATCCCAATGTTGGACAAAGGTTCTACGGGAACGGTGTCACCATTGTAAATGTTGTACAAATTGATGTTGGTACCCTCCCGTACATATGCAAGCCAATCTCCACTTGCACCGAACCTAGCCTGTGAAACAGTGGGCAGGGGGAGAATTAGGAAATGGACACGAAAGTAGTCTTTAGAATGCATTTACTACGTGATCAAACTCATCTTACCTGCTCATCGGAGGAAATCCGAGTGCCCCTCGACGTCGGCATCTCAAGGGGCGTCAACTTGCAACTATGGCCATGCCGCGCTGGAGAGACCCCCAAGGAAACATCCTCGTGCGTTCCATGGAACATCAAGATGCATTTGTATGAGTAGTTTATCTTGTGAGAGAAAAGGATGAACGAGGGAAGGCCTCTAGAGATAGAGATGGACACTACTACTACCAATGTGCTGGCCCGTGTGTTGCAGTGGATCCAAACTAGTAGAATAATACTTGTTCACATGCTTGAAATATAAAAACTCTAGTTTTGATATACATGTGTCAGCAGACACGACAGCTTGTCCATGGAAGTTGAACCACGTCGACCATCACGTTTCTTGTTTCTACCACTACCACACCCACACACGATTCCCATGACGCCGCTCCAACCCATGGCACGATGTCCCCCGACGTGGACATGGATCCTCTGACGTGGCTATCTGCCTTGCCCTGCGTTTCCTTCGCTGACAGGTGGGACCCACGCTTATGGGTCCCACATGTCAGTGACAGAATGGTAGGATTGTTCATGCCCCTCATCCCTCTCGGCCCTACCGCTCCTCTGCCTTTGTGTGCATGACATGCGGGCCAGCTGAACTGCGGCGACCATCAACTTTCTACCACATACACACCCGATTGGACGCGGTTTGCCTGCTCCGCTGCCGTGCTCCGATCCATACTCCTGCACCATCGAATTTTCATCCAGCAGCTGTGACACATTTCGTCCCGGGCATCAATCCTCAGCTGGAGTACTTATGTACTACAGGTAGTACCCGCCGGTATGGCCATCTATGCCTCGTAACGCCCCGACGCCCAGCTGTGGTACCCTCACCACGGCCATGCCACCACCGGACGGTTCATCTCGAACGAGTGAGTCACGAACCACGCCACCACCATGAGAATGACATGTGGGCCAGCCGCATTTAAGGCCCACATGTCATTGACTCATAGGCCGGGCACTAAGCCACTGAAGTTCGGTCCCATGGGCCCCAAGAGGAAAATGTAACTCCTGCGGCAGGCCTTGTGGTGCTCCCGTAGTACGAGCTCGTGCCAAAACTGGAATTTGTTTCTTACTACTACTAGTACTAGTAGGAAGGCACACGTGCATTGCACGCATGAGATTCTGGTGGTTTGTGCATTATGCTTCTACATGTGGAGTTTTCTGGAATCTAACATGTGGCAAAATTTGGTGGAATGTAAGTTTAGGCAAGTTTGATTAAATTAGGTGAGTGTTTGGTTCAAGCCACACCTTAGGCAAGCCACACTGGCCCCACATGACATACACACAAAAAATGTGGCAAGATTCCCTTAGGGTTGCCAACTTGTGGGAAAATTTGGTGGAATGTAAGGTTAGGCAAGTTTGATTAACTTAGCTGAGTGTTTGGTTCAAGCCACACCTTAGGCAAGCCACACTGGCTCCACATGACATACACACACAAAATGTGGCAAGATTCCCTTAGGCTTGCCAACTTGTGGCTCTCATTTTGAAGAACTTATTAATAACTTTGCCTGAGCTTAGTTGTGGCAAAGTTAGTCATGAATTAAGTTCAACCATGGAGTCTTCTAGATTATACATGTGGTAGAATCTGGTGGATGATATCCAATTGCCAGTAGTGCTCGGATTTGCCATCTTTGTACCGTCGGATTGGCTTCATCCAACGACCAACTTTCAAAGTTTTTCACACACTATATAGGGGGTATAGATATAGATGTGTCGGTCCGTTGCAATGGATCCAAAGTATATCTATTTAGGTGAGTGCACTCTAAACACATTATCTATTTATTTTTCTCTAACCTTCTGTAGCCATGCAACCAAGCCACATAAGCTTCATGGGTGCCCCCCAAATCATATTATTCATACTACGTTGATTGAAAAAAAAGATAAATCACCCAAAACAAGATCTTCCCGTTTTTTTCCTACGATGTCGTGCCGTGCACGTATCTACTAGTTGTATAGTGGTAGTACTAGTAATATAATAGTATTAGGAGTACAAACTTGGTAGGAGTGGTACTAATAAGGAACGCTCCTACTCTATCAACGAGCCCCGTCTGACACAAAATTTCTTGGATTCCGTGCTACAGTTAGATCTTCCCCTTGTTTCTGTTTTCCAACCCGGCGGCGGGCGGGGTGTCGGTTTGCTCAACGGGCGGTCCCACATGAAAGCTAAATGCTAGGCACAGGGGCGGAGCTACGTGAGGGCCAACACGTGCCCTGGCCCGCCCAACCTAGCAGGATTTTCGTAGTTGTACATCCAGTTTTGAGGCATGGAACGTCAACGCAAGGGTAATTTCTATAGCCTGGCTAGACTGGGACGCCCAACGTTTTGCTTCAAGCTCCACCACTGCTAGGCAACACGCCTTCCCTAAGCTATGTGTCGTGCCGGACGGGCCGTGTTGTACTCCCGATTCCCGGGCGTGTGGGGGTGCGACGCGAACGTGATGGGCCTTTTCCTTTTACTAGCAATGTGCCCGTGCATTGCGACGGATCCAAAGTAGTAGAATAGTAGTATTTGTTCACAAACTTGAAAGAAATCACTATTGTTTTGATATACTCCTAATATATTACTCCCTTTGTACCTAAATATTTGTCTTTTTTGACATTTCAAATAGACTATCTCATACGGATTATATAGACATATCCTAGTGTTTCTAGCAAGATGCCCGTGCATTGCACGAAGTTGATGGAAAAGGTAAGCACAACTTACAAATTGACGGATGGAGTACTAGTTACAGTAATGCATATAATTAAGCAAAGGGATCGCACATGTCGGTATTGACTCGAACGAGAATGCAATAGCACAATAAGAATTAAGGTCACGATGATGCGATCGCACTGGTGGTTACAAAAGGCAAGAAGAAAGATGGATCCACGAACGTACGACCTCCTCCTCCTCAACTTAGTGCGCCGGGCCACCGTCCGGCGGCTAAGGAGCGGCGGCTTTTGTGGCGAGGTCGAGGTGCTTCTCAACAAAGGCATCCAAGGCTTCTAGCCGGTTGAGGAAAGCCAACGTCATAGCGTCCTCACTGGCCTTGTAGATACCTATGTACATGACTTTCTCGTATGCGTGGATGTGTAGGTCGACGAATTCTTGCAGGGTGAGGCACCTCGCAGCGAGTGCGACCTCCAGGTGGACATTCTTCATGGCGTCGGCGGGCAGTCGCAGGGCCACCAGTGCTTGAAAGACTTTCCGGCCATGGAGGCCGATTAGGGTGGCAGGCAATGAGGAGCCTGGGCGCGCGGGCGGGAGGAGTACGGCGATGTCGTCCGCAAGCTTCTTGAGGACGGTGAACTTGTTGCTAGTGGCAACGATCATCTGGTCCAACTGAGAGTCATAGTTGGCGTCGATGACGGCCATCCACCAGCCGGTCTCGAACACCGTCTGGAGACGATCCTCGGCGCCATGCCGCAGGCCGGCGTCGTGGACCATCTGGCGCAGCCGCTGGCCGCTCACGTGCATCGCTACCATGGGTCTCGAGCAAGCTCTTTTGCGCTTAGTGTAGGTGCTTAGGCAAGTGCTTAGGTGCGTACGATGTGGTAGATGCATTGGAATGGAGGAGGGGCGCCTTTATATGAGGGCAATGAGGGCAAACTGCGTTGCATTCACATCGTGCAGCCTCTTTTCCCGGACCTCCTCCCATTACTTCCCTCATGCATTAATTGAAGGAGGATGCATTGGCCGTTCAACATATCGGGAACCGCTACTCCCTCCCTCGTCTGTATTAAAGGCATATCGAGAACTGCGCCGCCCGCTGTCAAATCGACCCCGCAAGTGTCTGACGGACGGATCCGCGGGCGGCCATTTAGAACTAAAATAAGTCTAGATATATCCATTTCTAGGAGAAGTATTTCCGGACGGAGGGAGTTTTAATTATACAAGAGAGCCAGATTGGCACCTCTTAGTTCATGTAAATGTAATGAAATCCATCATGTTTATATGAAGATCCGGCTTTTATACGAAATCCTTCATGCTTATATGAAATCAGTTCGTGTTTGCACGAATTTCATCTGGTTGGTTAGAGTTATAAAAATGTATGCCGCTGGCGTTTGATGTCGTCCTCCGTGGAAGGAAGCGGGAGGAAATTTGCCGGCTGCCGTTGGAGATGCTCTTTATGCCGGACATAATAGAGTGACATCCAATCCATTTGAGTTAATTGCCTGTATGATTGTCCCTCTATAAAAAGTTAATTGCATGTACAGTGTACATGTGACATGCAAGGTGGCTACAGCTTCGTACAGAAAGTTAAAAAGAAACAAGTCCATCCTTAATATTCTAAGTACTCTGTGGGTTCCACTGCCAGTACAGTAGCGAAAGAAGTATATATTAAGTAAGTAGAGTAATATATAATATACAAATCTAAAGTTAAAAGACAGAATTCGAACTCATGTCATCGCGTTGCGAGCATCCGGCGCTAACCAGCCCAGCACATTTTTGTTGTAGACCATGCTGGAGATATATCTCCATGTCTACTCTTCTATATACTCCATTCATTCCTAAATATTTGTCTTTTCCAGATTTCAAATGTACTACCACATACGGATGTGTATGTAGACATATTTTAGAGTGTAGATTCACTCATTTTGCTACGTATGTCTTTTCAGGAAGGGGTCAGATTTGTCCGTGATTTATTTATGAGGTATCCAGATGGCACTGCACCGCCAAGAAAAGAGGGTAACATCAAAATTATGGACTACTTTTTTGAGTATGTTGGTAAGGTCCGGTCATAGTCACTTGTTGAAATATCTAAAAATACAAATACTCCCTCCGTCCGGAAATACTTGTCATCAAAATGGATAAAAGGAAATGTATATAGACCTATTTTAGTTTTAGATACATCTATTTTTATCCATTTTGATGACAAGTATTTTCGGACGGAGGGAGTAGAAAACAGAGTTGGTGATGATGGTGTGCGTGCCATCCTACAATATAGGCCGTCGGATTGATATCTAACGGATAGGAAAGAAACTATGGCAATTTTGCAAAAATATACCCACACTTCTCTCCACATTCGCAAATAAGGCCTTCCCTCGTTCAGCCTTTTCTCTCACTAGATAAACTACTCATACAAATGCATCTTGATGTTCCGTGCAACGCACGGGCAGCTAGCTAATTTCTTTTAAAGTAGTTGCTGCGATAATTTGGTTAAAGTGATATGTTTTATGTCTTCCCCGAATGATTTCAGATTCACTAGTACTCCCTCCATTCCAAAATAGATGACCCAACTTTATACTAAAGTTAGTACAAAGTTGAGTCATCTATTTTGGAATGCAGGGAGTAGTAACAAAGAAAAGGTTGCCTTGTTAATTAACAGAAAACAGGGTGAAAACTATCACATGAGGCCGGTAAAAACAAGGCACACTGGGTTCAGCGTCATCGTCACTTAAGTTGTGCGTGCGCGAGAAGTATACATATTGAGGGGGCTACCGAGCAAGGCACCGAGACACAATGTTTGAGAGAGAAACCAATTGACAGATTATGATCAGATCGAGTTGTCACCCTTC
>NC_041383.1:6338385-6340792 GCF_002162155.2 Triticum dicoccoides | reverse complement strand
TGTGTGTTTGAAAGAGGAGTCGATAGATTATTATCAAGATCGATGTGCCACCCTACTCCTTCAGTGCCGGGTAGTGTGTGTGTGTGTTTATGTGTGTATGTTTGAGAGAGAATCCAGTCGATAGATTAGTATCAAGATCGAGGTGTCACCCTACTCCTTCGGTGCCGGGTAGTGTGTGTGTGTGTGTATGTTTGAGAGAGAAGCCAGTCGATAGATTAGTATCAAGATCGAGGTGTCACCCTACTCCTTCGGTGTTGGGAAGTGTGTGGGGGGGGAGGGGGCGGTGACACTCACATATCTCTACTCTTATAAAAAACAGAGTTGGTGATGATGGTGTTCCTGCCATCCTGCAATATAGGCCATCCAATTTATATCCGATGGACATGAAGGAAACTATGGCAATTTTGCAAAAAGATACTCACACCCCTCTCCGCATTTGCAAATAAGGCATTCCCTCGTTCATCTTTTTCCCCCACAAGATAAACTTCTCATACAAATGCATCTTGATGTTCCGTGCAACGCACATGGGCATCTTGCTAGTAGGGAGAAGCAGTTTGTGTGACACATATCTACCTATATTAAGGGATAGGTAGATAGCATATGTGTGAGAGACATTATTATACTTTGAGACATTAGTGGTTGTGGGTGGGCGGAATTAAAGGGGTGGGCGTGTTAGACATAGAGAGCGTGTGTGTGTTTCTGTGTGAGAGACTTGTAGGACGGGGTAGAAAGACGAATTTAACCCTGACGGAGGGAGAGAAATACACGAAGTGCGCGTGTGTGATTCCGATGCCCACAGGGAAATGAGATATGTATGGGTGTGAGAGAGATTGCACAATTCATTCACGTATCACTATCTAGCGACCGTGGACGTGCATCGCTTGAACATAAGTCAATATCTACTTCGTATCGTGGCCAAAGGTACAATATCGATTCAACGCTATAAAGATTGGACACTCACATATCACATTTTTTCTATTTAAATAAACCTTTTTCAATTGTGCATGCCAAAGTTACAGTGATGTTTCTTCACACAACCAATGTAGCTATCATGCACATGCACCATTGTTACTCTTGCATTCAAATTTATTAGTCTTGGATGATTTAAGTTTCTATTTTGAAGTAATATATATGTAATATTCAGATATGAATTCAACGGTTACACAATTTATGAAATGGAGGCTATGTAATCATATGAGGTAACACTTTTAAGTAGCTAACTACAATATCCATTTCTTTTTGTGCGCCTCAACACTAACACGTCAATGCATTATGTTTAAAGTAAATAACCAATGGCACTAAATTATCTATTTACACTAGAAATACATAGGATGAGCGTTTGATCCCTTTTTTTGTGAATGCGCCACTACACCCGTACGATTGGCCGCGCCCGTGTGAACGTCCAAGTTATTGGCGCATCATCCCGAGTTATTGTCTTTTTTTCTGGGGTGGACTTCACACCAGTTATTAACTACTGACGCGTGCCCCCTGTACACGGTCTAGCATGACCTTCCCGCTAGCACGGTCCAAAATTAGTTGAAACTGGATACGAACGATCCCGCGGGCGACAAAATCTCCCGCCTCCTTCTAAACTTTCCGCCACCTTAGTCTTTAGCATGCGAAATCCCCCTTTTGTCCTTGGTGCACGGAGAAAAACAGTTACAATACCGCCCTCATCTACATGATAGGTCGGGGCTGCTTTGGTAACTTCCGGTTCCCCCCACTACACGCCACCCCCATTTCCTCTTCCCTCCTCCCGCAAAAACGACTAACTCCACAGCACCAGAGCATCTTACATCATGCCGTCTGTACTTCATCACCCTTTCTCCCCTCCCCTCTCGAAACCCTAGACTGCTCATCCACCGGCGTACCATAGCCCATTCACTGCCAGCGGCGTCCACCTCGCCGCATTTGCTTTTGTGGCTGCATCTACCCCTCCCACCTCCCCTAGAAACAAGTAGACTGCTCATCCACCACTGTACCACAGCCCATTCAGTGCCGGCCTTGTCCACGGCGCCGGATCTGCTTCACCGGTACTCTCGTCAACTGCCGTGCATCTGCAGTGGCTCATTCGTACTCCCCACCGGAGACGCTTCGTCCACACCCCCCGGAGCTGCCCCACCGACGCCCCCGTCGACGGCCTCTGATTCCTCTTCGCCGACACCTTCCTCAACCGTACCAGAGGCGCTTCGCCGACACCTTCCTCAACCCTACCAGAGCCGCTTCGCCAACACCAGCGTCAACCCTACCGGAGTAGCTTCGCCTATACCATTCTCAACCCTACCATGGTCGCTTTGCCAACTCACAAGTCCACGGCCTCAGATCCGCTTCCTCGCACCCTCATCCAACCTACCGGAGCAGCTTCTGACACCCCGTCCACGGCCGCAGATCCGCATCGTCGACACCA
>NC_041383.1:6289329-6338117 GCF_002162155.2 Triticum dicoccoides | reverse complement strand
AGCAGCTTCTGACGCCCCGTCCACGGCCGCAGATCCGCGTCGTCGACACCATCCTTAACCCAACCACCGGAGCAGCTTCACCTACGCCCTCGTCCACGGCCACAGATCCGCTTCGCCCACACTGTAGTCCACCCTACCGGAGCCTCTCCAAAAACACCCTAGTCGACGATTCTAGATCTTCTTACCGGACCCCAACAGCCAGCGCAACGTCATCACCCTCGACATTTCTAACCTGATTCCCACCGTCTGGAGAGATGCCAAGCATCCGCAACGGCCTAGGTACTTGTCACCTTTAAATCCGTCCAGCATCACCTGCCCGATATACTTCAAATATACTAACCGGTCGCTGTTACCTGTTATGCAGCTGGCAAAAACTACAAGGACGATGTTTCTTCTGGATCTAACAGCTTGGCCAACCAAGATCCTGGACTGAGGCATTGCTATGATCTTGTAAGCGCGTCTCTCTCTCTCTCTTGTATTGTTCTGTGCCTGCCAGCGTGCTTTGCTAGGATTTTCGACCAGTAATCCCTTTGTGCAGACAATGATTTCTACTACTAGCTGCTAAATTAGATATGTAGATATCATACATGATACTACCTCGTACCTCCGTTCCTAAATATAAGTCTTTCTAGAGATTCCACTATAGGCTACATACGGAGCAAAATGAGTGAATCAACACTCGAAAATGCATCTATATACATTTGTATGTGGTCCATACTAGAATCTCTACAAAGACATATATTTAGGAACAGGGGCAGTACATTACACAAAATCGTAGGTGGCATGTAGGAATTCCAGTGCACTACATTAGGCTCCCTTAGAGTGCCTGCCAGTCCAGCATACAGAGTCATGGCTAGTTTATGGTACGCACACAATCATTAATTGGTGGTTTAAATACGCGCAAGGGATATGCAATGTAGTATCATGTAGAGATGTCTGAAATTAGCCATGTCAACTTGCAGATAGGGTTACACAATGAAAAAGTACAAGATGTATGTGGCAATTTCATGGAACATCGCAAAAAAAGGAGAGGCAGCGGTGAGCCTAAACTGTGTGCTATGGTACGTCACTCCTCCATTGCAATCATCGTGACATGTTATTTGTATGCCAGTTCTATTAGCCAAGTTTCTTAGGGACAGTTATTATGAGTTATTCTAAGAAAATAAGCACCTGTGAATATAAGCTCCATGTAATATGCCAACCAGTTCTTTTCATTGCATTTTCAGCTTATCTTTGGTATGATCAGTGGAAAGTCTAGATTGCATTATATATATTTTTCATTTTGCTGCACATATGGAAATTAATTTGACTTGCAAACATCACAAATTGAACCCAGTGCAGTAATTAATATGATAGGAAAACAGACCATCACTATTTGCTCAAAATGCAAATACAAAGATACCATCTACTTGGCACAATCTACTTTGGTCAAAGTTTTCCATAGAGATCCCATTGCCTAATTTAAACGAAGAACGCATGACCCACATTTAAATGAAGAACAATTATTTGTTGAAATTCTATGGTCCAAGTGGCTGGTAATTATCATATAGCAGCACCACCTAAAAGCATAATATAGCAGCAGCAGCAACTCATAGCAACTCATCATACAGCAGCAGCAGTCTGCAATTCATCATATACCAGCAGCAGCTCATAGCAATTCATCATATAGCAGCAGCAGGAACAGCTCATAGCAATTCATCATATAGCAGCAGCAGGAGCAGCCTGTAGCAACTCATCATATAGCAGCAGCAGCATCTCATAGCAACTCATCATACAGCAGCAGCAGTCTGCAATTCATCATATACCAGCAGCAGTTCAGGTGTGACACAGGCGTCAGCAATTGCATTTTGAGTGTAATATAGGCAGATAACAGAGTCATTTCACTATTCCCCTTCCCTTCAATTTTTAGTGAGGTTCTACCCGAAACACCCCCCTCCAAAGCAAAATTAGTTAAGCCCAAGCCCATAACTCAAAAATAACTTCTTTACATCTTTATGGCTTATTTTGACAATATACCCTGAAAAGGCGGAATCAAACTGGCCCTTAACCTGCAATTCAATTGTGCACGCAATGATGAATCATTCCTGCCTGCTATCTGTACATTTAGGCATCATCATACATGGCATAACCTAATACATGTGCATTCCATTGTAGAATCTGGAATATGCAATGTTTATGTTAGTTCATACGTTGCACATGATGTTTAAATGCCTCTTAAATCTGGTCAGTCAAGTAATGGTCTTTAAGCCTCCTTCTTTGCTTCTTTTCTTGATATGAAAGATTTGCTCACATATCTGTTCAATTGCTTGTTTGCATCAGCCAGCCATACTAGGACTGTTTGCTTTGATTACTTGATGTTCTTGACCTAACACTCTAACAGAGCTTGTCAACGATTTAAACACTAAGGGCTGTTGTAGTGGGGCCTTGTCTAACTCATAGGTGAATAAAGGTTTGGTTGTACACTACAGTAGGCTCTCCAAGAGTACCTGGAGATCCAGTTCGAAGGTATGCCTAGTTTTTACATAGTGCAGACATAGTAAATGCTCATTTCATTGTGTGCAAGTGCAAGTGATGCAGCGTGTTTCATTACGTGGTGTTGTTTTGTTATAATCTCATCCTTTTGTGTTCACAGACTGGAAAGTATGCATATTTATCTTCCAAGGAGACGAGTAACTAGTTTGTGTCACCTTGCAGAGGGGGTGCAATGAAGATAAGATTGAGGATTTCCAAGTACAAGATGTTAGGAAGGAGCCTTGCAAGAGAAGTAGGAGTTGCGCTGAGCCTCTTCAACTTGCTAAGGTAAGTCACTGTATGCAACTCAATAGTTCAATTCCTTGTTTGTTTCAGACATAGTTAATTTTCTCTTTTCAATTGCTTTGTTTGTCCTCACTTAATGAGATGCCCAAATAATTATTCCTGATGTTCGGTACTTGTATCACTATTAGTTGACATAATTAAAGGCCTTACCATTTAATTACTCTGCCGAAGTGTGCCTGAAGCTTTGAAGTCTATTAACCAACTATTATTGCATGAGGCTCACAATCTAGTTTATACTATGCTAATGATTGCATAGTTTTGCCTGCTTTAGTATGTTTGTATGAAACCCTCTGCTGTTCATTATGCTCCCTAAGACTTTAATTGAGGTACAGAATGGCCAACTGCATGCTTACTTATACGCAACGTGCTGTCTAAATTTGTAACTTGTCTGTGTTTTCGTTGGGCCCCAACATCATGCTCCTCTGGTGAGCTAAGAGGGATTTCTGTATGCAGGCTGCACAGACTATCTTTTTTATAATTTTTAAAATATCATCTGCTTATGCTTCATGACGTGTAACATTTTTTTGTGAAAGTGATGTGTAACATTATTGTTAGTCCTGTTTTGCCATGTAGTACAAAATAGTGTCTTGTTCACTTCACTGTTGTAACTATATTTTTTCCCTAGGCATGTGTACTTACAGAAACATTTAAGGATGAAGTGACATCAACACAAAAATCTGCGAGCAGTGCGGCATGGCCGTTACCGAATGATTATGGGTTGGAATTGGAATGTGTTGATGTTCTCGAGCATCAACTAGAGGTGGCAAGACAACGTGTACATGATTGTCAACATATAATCAACAAGTTGAGACTGGACATGCAGGTATTAGATGCAGGAGTCAAAAAAATGAAACAAGACATCGAGGTAACCATGAAGGAATTGGAGATTTTGCAGACTGAAATTTGTGCTATCTGAATCCGACCAATCCTATTTTCTGAAGAGATTATAGTTCAAATGGAGTTAAGTTGATGCATGTCCATGATGTATGAGCCGTATTTGCCCAGTGTATGTAATTTGCTGTTTGTGTATGCTTTATTATCACCTGTACCGTACCATAATGCCCAGTGGGTATAATCGACTGTAATTTATTTATTGTATAGTGTAGCCTTGTTCTCTTTGTTGTATAGTGTATGATTTTTAGTGGTGATATTATTGAGTAGGATAATTCTTTGAATATGCTATATCGTTCAAACGGGGGCCAACTCGCCCGACCATGGGCCTTCTACGTCTCATATGATCCATGGGCCTACTACGTCTCATAGGATCCATGGGCCTTCTACGTCTCGCAGGATCCATGGGACTTCTATGTCTCGCAGTGTCCATGGGCCTTCTACGTCTCACAGGATCAATGGGCCTTCTACGTCACGTAGGATCCATGGGCCGCCGACTCATTTATCGGTCTTGTACTGGCCTATAATGGGCCACAGACGGGCCTAAAATGGAAATCATACATTTTATTGGCTGACCATAACGGGTCGTTAATAGGCCGTATTTGGTGATGCTATGAAAATGGCCCAACAGACTAACGGACCACAAACGGGCCAACTGTAACGACGGGCTGAATTTGGCCCACAAGCAAAAAATGACAGTAACGGGCTGTAAGTAACCGAATGCTGCAAATAAGCCCAAAAATGAATGGGCTCTGAGAAGGCCGAAAGATAACATGGGCTGTAAACGGGCCAACTGAATAACGGGCCCTTAATGGGTATAAAGCGATACACTATTCATTACGGGCCAATTTCACCACGGGCCGTTAATGGGTCTAAAGTAATACACTGTTCATCGCAGGCCAGTTTCACCACGGGCCGTTAATAGGCCAAGAGTTACATAGGGCCTCATATGGGCCGAAAGACGTCATGGGCCAGAAGTGAAAATGGGCTGGAATCATATTGGATGACCTAGATGACGCTACTGGGCCTAATTCGGATAGGGCGTAAAGTGCCATGCATGGTTATACTCATGTTATCTCGCAATCGATTCTTCACAGGAAACTACCATGTCATGCATGTTATGTAATCATGTTCTGTCCTCACAAACAAATTCTTCAAGGTAACTAACAGACCATGCATTGTTATATACTCGTGTTCTGTGGGCAAAAACTTTGTGAGGATATTATTCTAGTCATTGATTGCTGAAGGGCGAATATAGGTATGTACACATGGTAAGCATTGCAGGATTTCACTACTTCCAAATATAGAGTTCTCCATATGCACATTTACTTCCCTAATGTATGGTTAGATGAAACCAACAGTGTGGTGGATGTTTCTACATCATGAAAATGAGGAAACTAACATGGCCATTGATACACACTCATATTTAGTAGTAGTATATAGATTACTGTAAAATAAGGATAATATCCATATATTCCTAACCGTTTGATTATTCAGGGTACAAATTGACTGTAATGACATGGTCACAATCGCATGAATTAACTCATTCCAAATATAGCTGATTTACGGCGTCTCTAATATATTGACATAGTTCTACTCAAATTCTGCTCAAACAGGGTATGCCAATCATCAAAAAAAGTTCAAACAGTGTCATGGCGTCATCATTAACATGAGACGGAAACAACTTACACGCGCTGTCCCAGCAATACGTGGTGCCATCTGCTTTGTCGATCGCGTAGATGATGCCATTGTGTTCAATAGCATCATAGAAGTGTGTATCAGCTTTGACGATGATCCACTGCGAGCCGAGTTGTCTCCAGCTAAAAAAGGCACCGGCGTAAAGATAGGCGAGTCCGCGGTCGAACAAGGCAATTAGCTTGAAGTCTGCGTAATTCGCATGTCGTGTGGGTACTTGGCAGATTACAATCTTCTGCAAAACAAGGTCCGTCCAACTAACGTAGTAATCTAGATGACTTGGACCATGATGGTAATACTCTATATAATCCAACGGAGGAAGGATAATCTCATGGGAGGTCTGGAAGTTCATGAGCACCAACTTTTTACCGTCTTCTCTGAAGGCAGCCATCCAGTGGGAGTTCATGCCGACCCAGTACATACCTGCCAAGAAGTATCGGGCGATGGTGATCGGATCGATGTCAAGGGAAATGATGTACGGCGACACACTACATACCTGGAAAGAAGTTTCGGCTAATGGAGATCGGATTGACGTCGAGGGGCATCATGCACGCCTCCGTATCATGGTGAGCCAATCTCGTAAGCCCAGATAGCAGCAAGCAGGGTGTCTTGAAAAGCTTAGGCCTCGCTTCGATGATGGCCGTGTGCATGTCCCTCGAGCATGCAGCCAGCCGCAGGGCGGTCAACATATCCATACACGAATAACAGAGGTCGAGGATGTCACTGGGGAGATTGCTCCAATCGCGGCTCATATGGATGCTGCGCGGTTCGCGTTCGGCCATGGTGGAGTTTGGAAGGGGGCTTGATTTACGGGGGAGAAGGATGTCGGTGCTCAAGCGGCTAGCGAGGGAATAGTGGTATTGGGGGAGGCGAGTGAGGCGACGGTACACGGGGGCACATTGAGATGGAGATGAAGACGGAGACGGAGACGGAGATGGAGATGGAGTGGTGCTACGGGAGCGGAGAGGGAGACGAGGCGAGGCGCCAATGTGCTGTACAGCGGCGGTGACAAACTGCACAGTGCACAGGGTGAGGCTGACTTTGGTAACCCGAACACGCCGCCTCGCCTGGACTAGTGTCAGGCGCAGGGTGTTGTCACTTCACTATGAGGACCGGATGAATAGTATTTTGACCATCAAGTGTACCACAGTTGTACTACTACTCCTACTACTACTAGTAGTAGGAACATGAGTACTCCAGTATTGTATAGCGGAAATAGGTCTCCCGTGCTAGCATGCCTGTTCACTTCATCGTTCTGGTATCATCCATATTGTGAGCAGAACCAAATTCTCGTGCATGCCCAATCAACGCCCTGATGTGATGCATGCAGTGGTCATTCTGGTGCATCAAGGACGGCATGCAGATCGTTCCACACTTGAGAAGAGGAAAAACGGAAAGGTAGAACGCGGCAGCAGAGGAAGAGAACGCTGGCTAACGAGGCTGGGTGGGGATTGAGCAGGAAGTTAATGCTCCACGCCTAAAGGTTTTGGGAAAACCTGATTTTCATAAGGTGACTTATACTCACCTAAACGGAGGGAGTATTCCTTAACCAGAGAATGTTGTGTCTCCCACTCACGGGCTCAAAAAAAAGCTACGACACATTTTTTTATCTGTTTGCATAGGTCCCACCTATCAGGAAGGATGGGTACATACACGAACAGGTACGACTCCTCAGTCTACCCGCATAGCCTTTTCATTTAGTCTACCTAGCCGTCTAATGAATTGCCTGCACGCCACTTCTCCCATTTACTTCTCCATCGGGAACCGATTCGCCTCGGCTTCTTCACCTCCCCTTCGTCTTCATTTGCATTCAAACCCCACTGCGTTCACATTGTTTTAACCTCTTTAAATAATCATCTACTACTTCAGTTAGACTAGCCATATAATCCTAATTCTCCAAACCATAGCCCTCTGTTCCAGCGGTTCCAAATGGCGACAGAGATCGAGATGCAGGTTTTTAGCGTCCAACATGTCCTCGTCGAAGGCTCGATGCGCATAGTTGCCACCGTCACCGTCCACCCAAGGGTTGTTCGGCAGTGGATCAACAATGTATCCAACTCCCTCAAAAAGGTAGAGACGAGGGTCATCGGTCTCGACGCAGAGTACACGGAGCGTGCCCCTGGGAAGATCCAGCGCGCCGCCGTCCTTCAGCTGTGCCTCAAAGATGATGTTTTGGTGTACCACATCATACACTCGCCCGCCATACCAGGTGAGCTTCACGATTTCTTGTCTCGGGAGGACGTATGCTTCTGTGGGGCAGCCATTGAAGGGGACAAACAGAAGCTGGAGCCGCACAACCTTGATTTGAAAAGCATCGCTGACCTACAAACCAGAATCAAAATTCCTGTAGAAGATTGTGCTAAACAGACACCATCCCTATTCGACGTAGCAAATTTTGTGCTCGGTACAAATCTTCAGAAGGGTGACGATACGGTGGCATTAAGGTCGTCTGGATGGGAGAATTATCCCTTGACGTATGAGCGGATAAAATATGCTGCCCTCGATGCCCGTGTGAGTTTCGAGATAGCTGAAAGGTCCAAAGAGCTAGTTGCGAAGCTGTCTCCCATAGAGAATGAGAACAAGAAGAAGAAGAAGAAGAAGAAAATGCTGCACCAGCAGGAGGGCATTATGGATGGATGAACTATTTCCTCTCTCGTAAAAAAAATTATTCCCTCTCGGTGTATATTGATATAGATGGACTATTTCGATGGTGTGCATGTCTTTGGAACAGAGTAGTAGCGTGGGTCCGCTTGACTATAAGGATCTATTTATATGCATATATAGCTTTCTCTGCTACTCCTTCTAGTGATCGGCATACAGTTCATGTGTCCGTAGACATGATAGCTTGTCCATGGAAGTTCAACTACGGCGACCATCACGTTTCATCTCGCGGTTCCCACGACGCCTCTCCAACCCACGGCACCACGCCCCCCGACGTGCGCCACACCCCTCTTGGCCGCACCGCCCCTCTGCCTTTGTGTGCATGACATGTGGGCCACCTAAAATGCGGTGAGCATCAAGTTTCTACCACAGCCACCCGTGATTCCCACGACGCCGCTCGAATCTATGAAACCACACGTCCCCCGACCTACGGCTCACCCCTCTTGGCCCCACTGCCCCTCTGCCTTCGGGAGCATCACATGTGGACCAGTCACCTATCGGGTGTCAAAGGTAGGTGTAGTAAGGCGCTGAAGCTTAGTCCCGACGGCCCTGAAGCTCAGTCCCGACGGCCCTGAGAGGGAAATGTAACTCATGCGCCAGGGCTTGTGGTGCTCCTGCAGCACGAAATCATGCCAAACTCGAGATTTGTTTCTTTACTATACATGCATGCAGATTTAATGGACATTGTAATCTCAACATGTGATGGGGAGCTCTAAATTTGAATTTGAAACTTATAAAACGAAAAGATTCAAAACAAATAAACTGGGAGAGAGGGAGTATATCGTAGGATGTGTCCCATACAAAATAAGTCCCCTGGTTTGTCACCGCGAAGACGCGGTTAGAAAGGAGCACGACGTCTTCCTACTCGTACGGCAACAAATCGGCCGCAGACAGCATGGTCCGCCTTTGACCGCCATGTGCAAGGTTCGTGCTATGTTTTATTCAATCTCACCATGGTTCCATCGTACCAATTCATGCGGTGGCCCATTGCATGGCTGATCCCAATGTTGGACAAAGGTTCTACGGGAACGGTGTCACCATTGTAAATTTTGTGCAAATTGATGTTGGTACCCTCCCGTACATATGCAAGCCAATCTCCACTCGCACCGAACCTAGCCTGTGAAACAGTGGGCAGGGGGAGAATTAGGAAATGGACACGGAAGTAGTCTTTAGAATGCATTTACTACGTGATCAAACTCATCTTACCTGCTCATCGGAGGAAATCCGAGTGCCCCTCGACGTCGACATCTCAAGGGGCGTCAACTTGCAACTACGGCCACGCCGCGCTGGAGAGACCCCCACGGAAACATCCTCGTGCGTTCCATGGAACATCAAGATGCATTTGTATGAGTAGTTTATCTTGTGAGAGAAAAGGATGTACGAGGGAAGGCCTCTAGAGATAGAGATGGACACTACTACTACCAATGTGCTGGCCTGTGCGTTGCAATGGATCCAAACTAGTAGAATAATACTTGTTCACGTGCTTGAAATATAAAAACTCTAGTTTTGATATACATGTGTCAGCAGACACGACAGCTTGTCCATGGAAGTTGGACCATGTTGACCATCACGTTTCTTGTTTCTACCACTGCCACACCCACACGCAATTTCCATGACGCTGCTCCAACCCATGGCACGACGTCCCCCGACATGGACATGGATCCTCTGATGTGGCTATCTGCCTTGCCCTGCATTTCCTTCGCTGACAGGTGGGACCCACGCTTATGGGTCCCACATGTCAGTGACAGAATGGTAGGATTGTTCGTGCCCCTCATCCCTCTCGGCCCCACCGCTCTTCCGCCTTTGTGTGCATGACATGTGGGCCAGCTAAACTGCGGCGACCATCAACTTTCTACCACAGACACACCCGATTGGACGCGGTTTGCCTGCTCCGCTGCTGTGCTCCGATCCGTACTCCTGCACCATCGAATTTTCATCCAGCAGCTGTGACACATTTCGTCCCGGGCATCAATCCTCAGCTGGAGTACTTATGTACTACAGGTAGTACCCGCCAGTGTGGCCATCTATGCCTCGTAACGCCACGACGCCCAGTTGTGGTACCCTCGCCGCGGCCACGCCACCACCGGCCGGTTCATCTTGAACGAGTGAGTCACGAACCACGCCACCACCATGAGAATGACATGTGGGCCAGCCGCATTTAAGGCCCACATGTCATTGACTCATAGGCCAGGCACTAAGCCAATGAAGTTCGGTCCCGTGGGCCCTGAGAGGAAAATGTAACTCCTGCGGCAGGCCTTGTGGTGCTCCGGCAGTACGAGCTCGTGCCAAAACTGGAATTTGTTTCTTACTACTACTAGTACTAGTAGGAAGGCACACGTGCATTGCACACATGAGATTCTGGTGGTTTGTGCATTATGCTTCTACATGTGGAGTTTTCTGGAATCTAACATGTGGCAAAATTTGGTGGAATGTAAGTTTAGGCAAGTTTGATTAACTTAGGTGAGTGTTTGGTTCAATCCACGCCTTAGACAAGACACACTGGCCCCACATGACATACACACAAAAAATGTGGCAAGATTCCCTTAGGCTTGCCAACTTGTGGCAAAATTTGGTCGAATGTAAGGTTAGGCAAGTTTGATTAACTTAGGTGAGTGTTTAGTTCAAGCCACACCTTAGGCAAGCCACACTGGCCCCACATGACATACACACACAAAATGTGGCAAGATTCCCTTAGGCTTGCCAACTTGTGGCTCTCATTTTGAAGAACTTATTAATAACTTTGCCTGAGCTTAGTTGTGGCAAAGTTAGTCATGAATTAAGTTCAACCATGGAGTCTTCTAGATTATACATGTGGCAGAATCTGGTGGGTGATATCCAATGGCCAGTAGTGCTCGGATTTTCCATCTTTGTACCGTTGGATTGGCTTCATCCAACGACCAACTTTCAAATTTTTTCACACACTATATAGGGGGTATAGATATAGATGTGTCGGTCCGTTGCAATGGATCCAAAGTATATCTATTTAGGGGTGTGCACTGTAAACACATTATCTATTTGTTTTTCTCTAACCTTCCGTAGCCATGCAACCAAGCCACATAAGCTTCATGGGTGCCCCCCACATCATATTATTCATACTACGTTGATTGAAAAAAAGATAAAGCACCCAAAACAAGATCTTCCCGTTTTTTTTCCTACGATGTCGTGTCGTGCACGTATCTACTAGTTGTATAGTGGTAGTACTAGTAATATAATAGTATTAGGAGTACAAACTTGGTAGGAGTGGTACTAATAAGGAATGCTCCTACTCTATCAACGAGCCCCGTCTGACACAAAATTTCTTGGCTTCCGTGCTACAGCTAGATCTTCCCCTTGTTTCTGTTTTCCAACCCGGCGGCGGGCGGGGTGTCGGTTTGCTCAACGGGCGGTCCCACATGAAAGGGAAATACTAGGCACAGGGGCGGAGCTACGTGAGGGCCAACACGTGCCCTGGCCCGCCCAACCTAGCAGGATTTTCGTAGTTGTACATCCAGTTTTGAGGCATGGAACGTCAACGCAAGGGTAATTTCTATAGCCTGGCTAGACTGGCACGCCCAACGTTTTGCTTCAAGCTCCACCACTGCTAGGCAACACGCCTTCCCTAAGCTATGTGTCGTGCCGGATGGGCCGTGTTGTACTCCCGATTCCCGAGCGTGTGGGGGTGCGATGCGAACGTGGCAGGCCTTTTCCTTTTACTAGCAATGTGCCAGTGCCTTGCGACGGATCCAAAGTAGTAGAATAGTAGTATTTGTTCACAAACTTGAAAGAAATCACTATTGTTTTGATATACTCCTAATATATTACTCCCTCTGTACCTAAATATTTGTCTTTTTTGAGATTTCAAATGGACTATCTCATACGGATTATATAGACACATTCTAGTGTTTCTAGCAAGATGCCCGCGCGTTGCACGAAGTTGATGGAAAAGGTAAGCACAACTTACAAATTGACGGATGGAGTACTAGTTACAGTAATGCATATAATTAAGCAAAGGGATCGCACATGTCGGTATTGACTCGAACGAGAATGCAATAGCACAATAAGAATTAAGGTCACGATGATGCAATCGCAGTGGTGGTTACAAAAGGCAAGAAGAAAGATGGATCCACGAACGTACGACCTCCTCCTCCTCAACTTAGTGCACCGGGCCACCGTCCGGCGGCTAAGGAGCGGCGGCTTTTGTGGCGAGGTCGAGGTGCTTCTCAACAAAGGCATCCAAGGCTTCCACCCAGTTGAGGAAGGCCAACGTCATAGTGTCCTCACTGGCCTTGTAAATACCTATGTACATGATTTGCTCGTATGCGTGGATGTGTAGGTTGACGAATTCTTGCAGGGTGAGGCGCCTCGCAGCAAGCGCGACCTCCAGGTGGACATTCTTCGTGGCGTCGGCGGGCAGTCGCAGGGCCACCAGTGCTTGAAAGAGGTTCCGGCCATGGAGGCCGATTAGGGTGGCAGGCAATGAGGAGCCCGGGCGCGCGGGCTGGAGGAGTACGGCGATGTCGTCCGCGAGCTTCTTGAGGACGGTGAACTTGTTGCTGGTGGCAACGATCATCTGGTCCAACTGAGAGTCATAGTTGGCCTCGACGGCGGCCATCCACCAGCCGGTCTCCAACACCGTCTGGAGATGATCCTCGGTGCCATGCCGCAGGACGGTGTCGTGGACCATCTGGCGCAGCCGCTGGCCGCTCACGCGCATCGCTGCCATGGGTCTGGAGCGAGCTCTTTTGCGCTTAGTGTAGATGCTTAGGCAAGTTCTTAGGTGCGTACGATGTGGTAGATGCATTGGAATGGAGGAGGGGCGCCTTTATATGAGGGCAATGAGGGCAAACTGCGTTGCATTCACATCGTGCAGCCTCTTTTCCCGGACCTCCTCCCATTACTTCCCTCATGCATTAATTGAAGGAGGATGCATTGGCCGTTCAACATATCGGGAACCGCTACTCCCTCCCTCGTCTGTATTAAAGGCATATCGGGAACTGCGCCGCCCGCTGTCAAATCGAATACTCCCTCCGTCTAGGTGAGTATTATAAGTCATCTTACGAAAACCAAATACTAGTAAGACTAGCCATCGTGGGAGTAACTTCAGCAGTAACATCGAGTCCAACTCAGCAAATTTGCTTATGTGGCAGTGAGTTAATGAGGAGAGAGGTAGTTATAAGGCTGGTCGTAATAGTTGTATCATAGGTAGTATCATGCATGCCAACTAGGCAAATTTGATGAGGTGGCATAGAATTGAATGAAGAAAGAGAGAGTTGAATATCATATCATGATACCGTATTATATTAAATGGTGTGCTACTATGTGTCATGCATGGCAATAAATGAAGTTAGCTATGATACTAACTTATGATACCATGCACTACGGATGTAGTATCATACACTAGTATCATATGCATGATACTAGTATATGATACTCGCCATTGCGACTAGCCTAATAACTTAGCTAGTTACTGTAACATCACATGTCCCAATGCAATATGAGTCTATAACCTAATAAATGAAGCTTTGCATGTTACCACACTTATGTTACTACTACCTCTGTCCGGGTTTATTGGTCCCCATTGTATTTCGTGCCAAATTTTGACCATAGATTAGACTAAGAAAATGTCCACGCATGTCACCAAACCTTATATTTTTCAAAACTATGTTCAAAGACGAATCCAATGAGATAATTTTTCTTGACATGCATTAACATTTTGTTAGTTAAATCTTTAGTCAAAACTTGGCACAAACTATAAAAGGGACCTATAAACCAGGACAGAGGTAGTACCCACTATGAAGGTAGTAACATAGTCTAGGGATATGTGTATGTTACTAGTGTATGTTACTCACCATTGTGGCTAGTCTAACACATAGGCATGGTGCATTAACTCTCACGTTGTTTCTTATTTTTTGACATAAATAGAGGAATCATCCAAGAAGAGATGTGGGGCTTGTATGCTTTTAATGACTTGAGACTATCAAACATGACATGTAGTGGTCAGTTCGTTGCACAAGAACAAATACAACCCACGTCAGCACACACGCATCTTATAGCATCACATCCAATGGCTATAAAAGATGAATGAGACCAAATTATATCTCATCTGGATGAGTTCTAGCAAAACTGTATTAATAATACTTAGTACTCCTGTGCCATGTATCATATATGTATCATGTAGTACTTTATTTATTGCCATGTATGACACATAGTTCACCAGCGCTCTCTATATGTACCACCTTTTTTTTAATTTCAAGTTTTGCTCCATGGCGCAATCCATCGATACTACTACTGTACAAAAGTGTAGTATATACAATTTTTAAAAGGCTAGAGGGCGGGGCAGTCTAGCTCGGTCGGCTGCACGAGAGGCGAGGGCCTTTGTGATTTGACGGCTCATTAATGCTGTCAAATTGAATAATACTGCGCCGCCCATTGCACGCCCGGCGCCTCCATTAAACCCCTCCGTTAAACCCGCATGCAAACCGAGAATCCTACTCCGGCCACACGTCCGTTCATGAGCGGGCCGGAATTAAACGCAACACCGGCCGAGCTCCTCCCGTCCGCCCTCAGTTTAAACGAGGCCAGACGCCGGCCAAGCTCCTACCGTTCGCCCTCTATTTACACGAGGCCAGAAAGACAGCGGGCAAGAATCGCACCCCTCGGCCGCTCCCCCATCTCCTCCTTCACCATTTTCTCCACCCTTCCGATGGCTTCCGATGAGCCATTCTCCGGCATATTACCCGGCTGGGTAGCCCGCCGAGCCCTCCGGATACGGGCGAGGCCGCTCGGTGCTTTACCAACCTCGCTTGGCCCGACGGAGCCAGTTGCCGCCCCAAGCAGGCGCGTGGTTCAGCAACTCGCCGCTCTAGTTCAGCTCGATGAGGAGTGGCAAGTTGCTCCACGCCGGTACAAAGGCAAGCACGCCGGTACGGGCGCCGTCGCTGCCGCGTCGTACCGCGCCACCAGTGTCTGCGGTGGCCGCGCCTCCCGTGTCTGTGGTCGCGCCTCCCGTGCCTAGGGCAGTGCCATGCAGGCAGAGACAGAAGCCGTGTGCGTGGAAAGCGACCAGTCGATGGCCAGCTTCTCCCTGTCCACCGCCATCATCGAGGAGAAGTAGAACACGGGAGGCCGCCGCCACTTGGGACCCATGAAGGCCACCGCCGAGGCGACGACCGCGGATTCAGGTGGTTTCTTTGCTGCTTCGTCTCTTCCGAGGACCTTCGTCGACCCCGCAAGTGTCTGACGGACATGAGGAAGACAAAGGGATCCGCGGGCGGCCATTTAGAACTAAAATAAGTCTAGATATATCCATTTCTAGGACAAGTATTTCCGGACAAAGGGAGTATTAATTATACAAGAGAGCCATATTGGCACCTCTTAGTTCATGTAAATGTAATGAAATCCATCATGTTTATATGAAGATCCGGCTTTTATACGAAATCCTTCATGCTTATATGAAATCAGTCCGTGTTTGCACGAATTTCATCTGGTTGGTTAGAGTTGTAAAAATGTATGCCGCTGGCGTTTGATGTCGTCCTCCGCGGAAGGAAGCGGGAGGAAATTTATCGGTTGCCGTTGGAGATGCTCTTTATGCCGGAAATAATAGAGTGACATCCAATCCATTTGAGTTAATTGCCTGTATGATTGTCCCTCTATAAAAAGTTAATTGCATGTACAGTGTACATGTGACATGCAAGGTGGCTACAGCTTCGTACAGAAAGTTAAAAAGAAACAAGTCCATCCTTAATATTCTAAGTACTCTGTGGGTTCCACTGTCAGTACAGTAGCGAAAGAAGTATATATTAAATAAGTAGAGTAATAGATAATATACAAATCTAAAGTTAAAAGACAGAATTCGAACTCATGTCATCGCGTTGCGAGCATCCGGCGCTAACCAGCCCAGCACATTTTTGTTGTAAACCATGCTGGAGATATATCTCCATGTCTACTCTTATATATACTCCATTCATTCCTAAATATTTGTCTTTTTCAGATTTCAAATGGACTACCACATACAGATGTGTATGTAGACATATTTTAGAGTGTAGATTCACTCATTTTGCTACGCATGTCTTTTCAGGAAGGGGTCAGATTTGTCCTTGATTTATTTATGAGGTATCCAGATGGCACTGCACCGCCAAGAAAAGAGGATAACATCAAAATTATGGACTACTTTTTTGAGTATGTTGGTAAGGTCCGGTCATAGTCACTTGTTGAAATATCTAAAAATACAAATACTCCCTCCGTCCGGAAATACTTGCCATCGAAATGGATAAAAGGAAATGTATATAGACGTATTTTAGTTTTAGATACATCTATTTCTATCCATTTTGATGACAAGTATTTTCGGACGGAGGGAGTAGAAAACAGAGTTGGTGATGATGGTGTGCGTGCTATCCTGCAATATAGGCCGTCGGATTTATATCTAATGGATAGGAAAGAAACTATGGCAATTTTGCAAAACATATACCCACACGTCTCTCCACATTCACAAATAAGGCCTTCCCTCGTTCAGCCTTTTCTCTCACTAGATAAACTACTCATACAAATGCATCTTGATGTTCCGTGCAACGCACGGGCAGCTAGCTAATTTCTTTTAAAGTAGTTGCTGCGATAATTGGGTTAAAGTGATATGTTTTATGTCTTCCCCGAATGATTTCAGATTCACTAGTACTCCCTCCGTTCCAAAATAGATGACCCAACTTTATACTAAAGTTAGTACAAAGTTGAGTCATCTATTTTGGAATGGAGGGAGTAGTAACAAAGAAAAGGTTGCCTTGTTAATTAACAGAAAACAGGGTCAAAACTATCACATGAGGCCGGTAAAAACAAGGCACACTGGGTTCAGCGTCATCGTCACTTCAGTTGTGCGCGCGGGAGAAGTCTACATATCGAGGGGGCTACCGAGACACAATGTTTGAGAGACACAATGTTTGAGAGAGAAACCAATTGACAGATTATGATCAGATCGAGTTGTCACCCTTCTGCTGTCATTGTTGGGGGGGGAGAGAAAGACGTATCGAGAGTGTGCGATGTAGGCACAGAGGCACAACTAGCGAGTGTGTGTGTGTGTGTGTTTGAAAGAGGAGTCGATAGATTATTATCAAGATCGATGTGCCACCCTACTCCTTCAGTGCCGGGTAGTGTGTGTGTGTGTGTGTGTATGTTTGAGAGAGAATCCAGTCGATAGATTAGTATCAAGATCGAGGTGTCACCCTACTCCTTCGGTGCCGGGTAGTGTGTGTGTGTGTATGTTTGAGAGAGAAGCCAGACGATAGATTAGTATCAAGATCGAGGTGTCACCCTACTCCTTCGGTGTTGGGAAGTGTGTGGGGGGGGAGGGGGCAGTGACACTCACATATCTCTACTCTTATAAAAAACAGAGTTGGTGATGATGGTGTTCCTGCCATCCTGCAATATAGGCCATCCGATTTATATCCGATGGACATGAAGGAAACTATGGCAAATTTTTTTGCAAAAAGATACCCACACCCCTCTCCGCATTTGCAAATAAGGCATTCCCTCGTTCATCCTTTTCCCCCACAAGATAAACTTCTCATACAAATGCATCTTGATGTTCCGTGCAACGCACATGGGCATCTTGCTAGTAGGGAGAAGGAGTTTGTGTGACACATATCTACCTATATTAAGGGATAGGTAGATAGCATATGTGTGAGAGACATTATTATACTTTGAGACATTAGTGGCTGTGGGTGGGCGGAATTAAAGGGGTGGGCGTGTTAGACATAGAGAGCGTGTGTGTTTCTGTGTGAGAGACTTGTAGGACGGGGTAGAAAGACGAATTTAACCCTGAAAGAGGGAGAGAAATACACGAAGTGCGCGTGTGTGATTCCGATGCCCACAGGGAAATGAGATATGTATGCGTGTGAGAGAGATTGCACAATTCATTCACGTATCACTATCTAGCGACCGTGGACGTGCATCGCTTGAACATAAGTCAATATCTACTTTGTATCGTGGCCAAAGGTACAATATTGATTCAACGCTATAAAGATTGGACACTCACATATCACATTTTTTTCTATTTAAATAAACCTTTTTCAGTTGTGCATGCCAAAGTTACAGTGATGTTTCTTCACACAACCAATGTAGCTATCATGCACATGCACCATTGTTACTCTTGCATTCAAATTCATAAGTCTTGGATGATTTAAGTTTCTATTTTGAAGTAATATATATGTAATATTCATATATGAATTCAACGGTTACACAAGTTATGAAATGGAGGTTATGTAATCATATGAGGTAACACTTTTAAGTAGCTAACTACAATATCCATTTCTTTTTGTGCGCCTCTACACCAACACGTCAATGCATTATGTTTAAAGTAAATAACCAATGGCACTAAATTATCTATTTACATGAGAAATACATAGGCTTAGCGTTTGATCCCTTTTTTTGTGAACGCGACACTACACCCGTACGATTGGCCGCGCCCGTGTGACTGTCCAAGTTATCGGCGCATCATCCCGAGTTATTATCTTTTTTTCTGGGGTGGACTTCACACCAGTTATTAACTACTGAAGCGTGCCCCGTGTACACAGTCTAGCATGACCTTCCCGCTAGCACGGTCCAAAATTAGTTGAAACTGGATACGAACAATCCCGCGGGCGGCAAAATCTCCCGCCTCCTTCTAAACTTTCCGCCACCTTAGTCTTTAGCATGCGAAATCCCCCTTTTGTCCTTGGTGCACGGAGACCAACAGTTACAATACCGCCCTCATCTACATGATAGGTCGGGGCTGCTTTGGTAACTTCCGGTTCCCCCCACTACACGCCACCCCCATTTCCTCTCCCCTCCTCCCGCAAAAACGACTAACTCCACAGCACTAGAGCATCTTACATCACGTCGTCCGTACTTCATCGCCCTTTCTCCCCTCCCCTCTCGAAACCCTAGACTGCTCATCCACCGGCGTACCATAGCCCATTCACTGCCAGCGGCGTCCACCTCGCCGGATTTGCTTCTGCGGCCGCATCTACCCCTCCCACCTCCCCTAGAAACAAGTAGACTGCTCATCCACCACTGTACCACGGCCCATTCAGTGCCGGCCTTGTCCACGGCGCCGGATCTGCTTCACCGGTACTCTCATCAACCGCCGCGCATCTACAGCGGCTCATTCGTACTCCCCACCGGAGACGCTTCGTCCACACCTCCCGGAGCCGCCCCACCGATGCCCCCGTCGACGGCCTCTGATCCTCTTCGCCGACACCTTCCTCAACCCTACCGGAGGCGCTTCGCCGACACCTTCCTCAACCCTACCGGAGCCGCTTCGCCGACACCAGCGTCAACCCTACCAGAGTAGCTTCCCCTATACCATTCTCAACCCTACCGTGGCCGCTTTGCCAACTCACAAGTCCACGGCCTCAGATCCGCTTCCTCGCACCCTCATCCAACCTACCGGAGCAGCTTCTGACGCCCCGTCCATGGTCGCAGATCCGCATCGTCGACACCACCCTTAACCCAACCACCGGAGCAGCTTATGACGCCCCGTCCACGGCCGCAGATCCGCATCGTCGAAACCATCCTTAACCCAACCATCGGAGCAGCTTCTGACGCCCCGTCCACGGCCGCAGATCCGCGTCGTCGACACCATCCTTAACCAAACCACCGGAGAAGCTTCACCTACGCCCTCGTCCATGGCCACAGATCCGCTTCGCCCACACCGTAGTCCACCCTACGGGAGCCTCTCCACAAACACCCTACTCGACGGTTCTAGATCTCCTTACCGGACCCCGACAGCCAGCGCAGCGTCATCACCCTCGATGTTTCTAACCTGATTCCCACCGTCTGGAGAGATGCCAAGCATCCGCCACGGCCTAGGTACTTGTCAACTTTAAATCCATTCAGCATCACCTGCCCGATGTACTTCAAATATACTAACCGGTCGCTGTTACCTGTTATGCAGCTGGCAAAAACTACAAGGACAATGTTTCTTATGGATCTAACAGCTTGGCCAACCAAGATCCTGGACTGAGGCATTGCTATGATCTTGTAAGCGCGTCTCTCTCTCTCTTGTATTGTTCTGTGCCTGCCAGCGTGCTTTGCTAGGATTTTCAACCAGTAATCCCTTTGTGCAGACAATGATTTCTACTACTGGCTGCTAAATTAGATATGTAGATATCATACATGATACTACCTTGTACCTCCGTTCCTAAATATATGTCTTTCTAGAGATTCCACTATAGGCTACATACGGAACAAAATGCATGTATATACATTTGTATGTGGTCCATACTAGAATCTCCACAAAGACAAATATTTAGGAACAGGGGCAGTACATTACACAAAATCGTAGGTGGCATGTAGGAATTCCAGTGCACTACATTAGGCTCCCTTAGAGTGCCTGCCAGTCCAGCATACAGAGTCATGGCTAGTTTATGGTACGCACACAATCATTAATTGGTGGTTTAAATATGCGCAAGGGATATACAATGTAGTATCATGTAGAGATGTCTGAAATTAGCCATGTCAACTTGCAGATAGGGTTACACAATGAAAAAGTACAAGATGTATGTGGGAATTTCATGGAACATCGCAAAAAAGGGAGAGGCATCGGTGAGCCTAAACAGTGTGCTATGGTACGTCACTCCTCCATTGCAATCATCGTGACATGTTATTTGTATGCCAGTTCTATTAGCCAAGTTTCTTAGGGACAGTTATTACGAGTTATCCTAAGAAAATAAGCACCTGTGAATATAAGCTCCATGTAATACGCCAACCAGTTCTTTTCATTGCGTTTTCAGCTTATCTTTGGTATGATCAGTGGAAAGTCTAGATTTCATTATATATATATATTGTTTTGCTGCAAATATGGAAATTAATTTGACTTGCAAACATCATAAATTGAACCCAGTGCAATTAATATGATAGGAAAACAGACCATCACTATTTGCTCAAAATGCAAATACAAAGATACCATCTACTTGGCACAAACTACTTTGGTCAACGTTTTCCATAGAGATCCCATTGCCTAATTTAAACAAAGAACGCATGACCCACATTTAAATGTAGAACAATTATTTGTTGAAATTCGATGGTCCAAGAGGCTGGTTATTATCATATAGCAGCACCACCTGAAAGCATCATATAGCAGCAGCAGAAGCTCATAGCAACTCATCATACAGCAGCAACAGTCTGCAATTCATCATATACCAGCAGCAGCTCATAGCAATTCATCATATACCAGCAGCAGGAGCAGCTCATAGCAATTCATCATATAGCAGCAGCTTGTAGCAACTCATCATATAGCAGCAGCAGCATCTCATAGCAACTCATCATACAGCAGCAGCAGTCTGCAATTCATCATATACTAGCAGTAGCTCAGGTGTGACACAGGCGTCAGAAGTTGCATTTTGAGTGTAATATAGGCAGACAACAGAGTCATTTCACTATTCCCCTTCCCTTCAATTTTTAGTGAGCTTCTACCCGAAACACCCCCCTCCAAAGCAAAATTAGTTAAGCCCAAGCCCATAACTCAAAAATGACTTCTTTACATCTTTTATGGCTTATTTTGACAATATACCCTGAAAAGGCGGAATCGAACTGGCCCTTAACCTGCAATTGAATTGTGCGTGCAATGATGAATCACTCCTACCTGCTATCTGGATATTTAGGCATCATCATACATGGCATAACCTAATACATGTGCATTCCATTGTAGAATCTGGAATATGCAATGTTTATGTTAGTTCATACGTTGCACATGATGTTTAAATGCCCCTCAAATCTGGTCAGTCAAGTGATGGTCTTTAAGCCTCCTTCTTTGCTTATTTTCTTGATATGTAAGATTTGCTCACACATCTGTTCAATTGCTTGTTTGCATCAGCCAGCCATACTAGGACTGTTTGCTTTGATTACTTGATGTTCTTGACCTAACACTCTAACAGAGCTTGTCAACGATTTAAACACTAAGGGTTGTTGTAGTGGGGCCTTGTCTAACTCATAGGTGAATAAAGGTTTGGCTGTACACTACAGTAGGCTCTCCAAGAGTACCTGGAGATCCAGTTCGAAGGTATGCCTAGTTTTTACATAGCGCAGACATAGTAAATGCTCATTTCATTGTGTGCAAGTGCAAGAGATGCGGCATGTTTCATTATGTGGTGTTGTTTTGTTATAATCTCATCCTTTTCTGTTCACAGACTGAAAGTATGCATATTTATCTCCCAAGGAGACGAGTAACTAGTTTGTGTCACCTTGCAGAGGGGGTGCAATGAAGATAAGATTGAGGATTTCCAAGTACAAGATGTTAGGAAGGAGCCTTGCAAGAGAAGTAGGAGCTGCGCTGAGCCTCTTCAACTTGCTAAGATAAGTCACTGTATGCAACTCAACAGTTCAATTCCTTGTTTGCTTCAGGCATAGTTAATTTTCTCTTTTCAATTGCTTTATTTGTCCTCACTTAATGAGATGCCCAAATAATTATGCCTGATGTTCGGTACTTGTATCACTATTAGTTGACATAATTAAAGGCCTTACCATTTAATTACTCTGCTGAAGTGTGCCTGAAGCTTTGAAGTCTATTAACCAACTATTATTGCATGAGGCTCACAATCTAGTTTATACTATGCTAATGATTGCATAGTTTTGCCTGCTGTAGTATGTTTGTATGAAACCCTCTGCTGTTCATTATGCTCCCTAAGACTTTAATTGAGATACAGAATGGCCAACTGCATGCTTACTTATACGCAACGTGCTGTCTAAATTTGTAACTTGTCTGTGTTTTCGATTGGGCCCCAACATCATGCTCCTCTGGTGAGCTAAGAGGGATTTCTGTATGCAGGCTGCACAGACTATCTTTTTTATAATTTTTAAAATATCATCTGCTTATGCTTCATGACGTGTAACATTTTTTTGTGAAAGTGACGTGTAACATTATTGTTAGTCCTGTTTTGCCATGTAGTACAAAATAGTGTCTTGTTTGCTTCACTGTTGTAACTATATTTTTGCCCTAGTCATGTGTACTTACAGAAACATTTCAGGATGAAGTGACATCAACACAAAAATCTGCGAGCAGTGCGGCATGGCCGTTACCGAATGATTATGGGTTGGAATTGGAATGTGCTGATGTTCTCGAGCATCAACTAGAGGTGGCAAGACAACGTGTACATGATTGTCAATGTATAATCAACAAGTTGAGACTGGACATGCAGGTATTATATGCAGGAGTCAAAAAATGAAACAAGACACCGAGGTAACCATGAAGGAATTGGAGATTTTGCAGACTGAAATTTGTGCTATCTGAATCCGGCCAATCCTATTTTCTGAAGAGATTATAGTTCAAATGGAGTTAAGTTGATGCGTGTCCATGATGTATGAGCCGTATTTGCCCAGTGTATGTAATTTGCTGTTTGTGTATGCTTTATTATCACCTGTACTGTACCATAATGCCTAGTGGGTATAATCGGCTGTAATTTCTTTATTGTATAGTGTAGGATTATTCTACCTTACTATGCCTTGATCCCTTTGTTGTATAGTGTATGCTTTTTAGAGGTGATACTATTGAGTAGGATAATTCTTTGAATATGCTATATCGTTCAAACGGGGGCCAACTCGCCCGACCATGGGCCTTCTACGTCTCGTAGGATCCATGGGCCTTCTACGTCTCGTAGGATCCATGGGCCTTCTACGTCTCGCAAGATCCATGGGCCTTCTATGTCTCGCAGTGTCCATGGGCCTTCTACGTCTTACAGGATTCATGGGCCTTCTACGTCACGTAGGATCCATGGGCCGCCGACTCATTTATGGGTCTTGTACTGGCCTTTAATGGGCCATAGACGGGCCTAAAATGGAAAGCGTATGTTTTATTGGCTGACCATAACGGGCCGTTAATAGGCCGTATTTGGTGATGCTATGAAAATGGCCCAACAGACTAACGGACCACAAACGCGCCAACTGTAATGATGGGCTGAATTTGGCCCACAAGCAGAAAATGACAGTAACGGGCCGTAAGTAACCGAATGCTGCAAATAAGCCCAAAAATAAATGGGCTCTGAGAAGGCCGAAAGATAACATGGGTTGTAAACGGGCCAACTGAATAACGGACCCTTAATGGGTCTAAAGTAATACACTGTTCATCACGGGTCAGTTTCACCACGGGCCATTAATAGGCCAAGAGTTACATAGGGCCTCATATGGGCCGAAAGACGTCATGGGCCAGAAGTGAAAATGGGCTGGAATCATATTGGATGGCCCAGATGACGCTACTGGGTCTAATTCGGATAGGGCGTAATGGGCCTTGGGTTAGCGGGCTGTAAATGGGCTATATGCGAGCAGGCCGTTAACAGGCTTTCCATGGGCCGGCCCGTCACCTTTTGACCAAGTCAAACAGGCCGGCCTTTTCAAAGGAATGGGCCTCTGTTGGGCCGTGCCACGTGTCGACGTATCATAGGCGCCTTCTGTCCAATGAGTGGATGACATCTATCCCAACAAGGAGCCGACACGTGTTTCCCCCGGCCAATGATGATTTTACACGTGGAAAATCCTCATTGGTCGGGGCTGTTAACGGGTTATCGGATCCAAAACCCGACCCGATAGCTTAATGGCGTTCCGTTACGGTGGATGCCACATGTCGGTCACCCTTGACGAATGCACTTCTGTGACGCACGATTTATCGTCATGGAAGTGGACACTTCCGTGATGATAATTTTGGTAATGTCATCAAACACTTCTACGACAGCACATGTATGACTATCTCGATTCTGTCATAAATTAGTCATGGATGTACATGCATGACAAAGAGCGCGACCTACTGTGACAAACACGTATCATAACGGAAGTGTATTTTTTTGTAGTGAGCAGAGGCGACGGCGGCGTGGTCGGGGCAGGTCGAGGCAGATGCGACGGCGGCGTGGTCGGGCCAGGGCGAGGCAGAGGCGACAGCGGCGTGGTCGGGGCAGCTGGGGCGACGACAACGTGGTCGGGGTAGGGGCGCGCGGCGTGGTCGGGGCGGGCCGCCGGCGGCGTGATCAGGGCAGGGGCGGCTGCGCGTAGACGAGGTAGCAGAGGGCGGCGATGGCGTCGACGGGGCGAGCTCGGGCAGCCTGGCGGCGGCGGCGGGGCAGGGGAACTAACGCAGATGAATCTGAGAAATGCTAAGTGCTTTCTTATATACTGAGAGCATTGGTCCCGGTTCGTGGCACCAACCGGGACCAATGCCACCCTTTAGTCCCGGTTGGTGGCACCAACCGGGACCAAAGGTCTCTTTTCAGCAGCCCAAAGGGCGGGAAGCGGCGGCCTTTGGTCCCGCTTGGTAGCACCAACCGGGACTAAAGGGCGGGCATTGGTATCGGTTGGTACCATGAACCGGTACCAATGCACCCCCTTTAGTCTCGGTTGGTGCTATCAACCGGGACCAAAGGCCCCTGTGCTGCTCGCGTCGCGGCCAAAGTTTAGTCCCACCTCGCTAGCTGAGAGAGCACGAGAGTGGTTTATAAGCGTTGTTGCGCCCACCCTCTCGAT
The DNA here is from genome assembly GCF_002162155.2 of Triticum dicoccoides. Lineage (NCBI taxonomy): Eukaryota > Viridiplantae > Streptophyta > Magnoliopsida > Poales > Poaceae > Triticum > Triticum dicoccoides. The sequence continues at coordinate 6,312,602 of NC_041383.1, read as the reverse complement.
CTACTCTCAATTGTAGGCTTTCGGGCCTAACCGTACGCTGTGTGCCTGTGGGCCTACTGGGCCTCCTGCGGGCCTGAATCCTGGCCCATGGTAGGATTTCTAGTCGTATTCAGGCAGTGGGGGCCTAGTAGGTGGCACTTTTTTTTGTTTTCTTTCTTGCTTTATTTATTTTATTTTGTTTCCACTTACAACAAAATACTTATTGTTGTTATTTTTATTTATTTTATTAAAGTTTATTTTTAATTATTTTTCTTTTAGGTCACAAAAATTATAAACTTTCTGTTAGTGCCATTAGTTTTCAAATTTGAATAGTTAAAATTACTGTGTTTAAAATTCAAAGTTTTTTTCCAGTTTTTTTGTTTTGTTTTTCGCATTATTTCTTTTCTTTTGTTTTTTTCTTTATTTTTTAATTCTTTTTTACTTTAGGTCAGCAAAATTATAAACTTTCTGTTAGTGCCATTAGTTTTAGAAAATTTATTTTGTTTTTTTGTTTTCTTTGTTGCTTTATTTATTTTATTTTGTTTCTACTTACAACAAAATACTTATTATTGCTATTTTTATTTATTTTATTAAAGTTTATTTTTAATTATTTTTCTTTTAAGTCACAAAAATTATAAACTTTCTGTTAGTGCCATTAGTTTTCAAATTTGAATAGTTAAAATTTGAATTCTTTGAAATTTGTGTGAATCACAAGTTTGTGATTAACTTTACTAAAAAAATGAGCATAGATGCACCTATAGAGAAAATTCAACCTAAATTCATAATAAATTTCTACGAATTTCAGAGAAATTCAGTATGGATTTAGGTCAAATTCCCTGTATAAGGGCATCTATTTTCACTTTGAGAGGAGCTCAACAAGGCAGAGAGGGAGAGGCTTATAAACCGGTGTGAGCGCCCTTCGATTGGCGAGGTGGGACTAAACTCTGACCGCAATGAGGACCAACCCTTTAGTCCCGGTTTGTGGCACAAACCGGGACTAACGGTTATGGGACAGGGGCGAGGCGCATTGGTTCCGGTTCGTGCGTGGAACCGGGACCAAAAGGTCTAGACGAAAGGGGACCAATGGCCCACGTGGCTGCCCTCTTGAGTGTTCTTGGTGAGAACATAGTTGACAAGGAGCGAACTGGGATTAATGGTATTACGAGGGCCGAACCATAAGACATTAAAGCATTTCAAATGAACTCTGAAAAAGTTGAAAGTTGGCATGGTATCATAATTTCACCCACATAGCATGTGCATGTACAAAACGGGCAATGGTATCATACTCGTCTATTACAAAGTTGGCATGGTATCATCATAATAGTTGCGGGAGAAAGTCTTCACTTTTTCTTCGCTTGTGTCATTTGCTTATTGCGCCGTAACCATGGATACTGTTCATCGTTTATGAGGATGCTTGGGTCAGCCTTGACTTTGAAGGGAGGAATTTCATGAAACTTTTCATAATCTTCAGACATGTCTGTCTTGCCCTCCACTCCCATGATGTCCCTTTTTCCTGAAAGAACTATGTGGTGCTTTGGCTCACCGTATGATGTATTCGCTTCCTTATCTTTTCTTTTTCTCGGTTTGGTAGACATGTCCTTCACATAGATAACCTGTGCCACATCATTGGCTAGGACGAACGGTTCGTCAGTGTACCCAAGATTTTTCAGATCCACTGTTGTCATTCCGTACTGTGGGTCTACTTGTACCCCGCCTCTTGACAGATTGACCCATTTGCACTTAAACAAAGGGACCTTAAAATCATGTCCGTAGTCAAGTTCCTATATGTCCACTATGTAACCATAATATGTGTCATTTCCCCTCTCGGTTGCTGCATCAAAGTGGACACCGCTGTTTTGGTTGGTGCTCTTTTGATCTTGTTCAATCATGTAAAATGTATTCCCATTTATCTCGTATCCTTTGTAAATGAATACAGTAAAGATGGTCCCCTGGACAACAAGTACAGCTCATCACAAACAATCTTGTCACCTCTGAGATGTGTTTCCAACCAACTGCTGAAAGTCCTGATGTGTTCACATGTAATCCAGTCGTCACACTGCTCTGGGTGTTTGGAGCGCAGACTGTTCTTGTGTTCATCGACATACGGGGTCACCAAGGTAGAGCTCTGTAGAACTGCGCAGTGTGCTTGAGACCAAGAATATCCGTCCCTGCATATTATTGAGTCCCCTCCAAGCATGCCTTTTCCAGTCAGTCTCCCCTCATACCGCGATTTAGGGAGACCTATCTTCTTAAGGCTAGGAATGAAGTCAACACAAAACCCAATGACATCCTCTGTTTGATGGCCCATGGAGATGCTTCCTTCTGGCCTAGCGCGGTTACAGACATATTTCTTCAGGACTCCCATGAACCTCTCAAAGGGGAACATATTGTGTAGAAATATGGGCCCCAGAATGACAATATCATCGACTAGATGAACTAGGACATGTGTCATGATATTGAAGAAGGATGGTGGGAACGCCAGCTATAAACTGACAAGACATTGTACCACATCACTCCTTAGCCTTGGTATGATTTCTAGATCGATCACCTTCTGAGATATTGCATTGAGGAATGCACATAGCTTCATAATGGCTAATCGGACTTTTTCTGGTAGAAGCCTCCTCAATGCAACCGGAAGCAGTTGCATCATAATCACGTGGCAGTCATGAGACTTTAGCTTTTGGAACTTTTTCTCTGGCATATTTATTATTCCCTTTATATTCGACGAGAAGCCAGTCGGGACCTTCATACTGAGTAGGCATTCAAAGAAGATTTCTTTCTCTTCTTTCATAGAGCATAGCTGGCAGGACCTTCATACTGCTTCGGAGGCATGCCGTCTTTTTCGTGCAAGCGTTGCAGGTCCTCCCATGCCTCGGGTGTATCTTTTGTCTTCCCATACATGCCCAAGAAGCCTAGCAGGTTCACGCAAAGGTTCTTCGTCACGTGCATCACGTCGATTGAAGAGCAGACCTCTAGGTCTTTCCAGTAGGGTAGGTCCCAAAATATAGATTTCTTCTTCCACATGGGTGTGTGTCCCTCAGCGTCATTCGGAACAGCTAGTCCGCCGGGACCCTTTCCAAAGATTACGTGTAAATCATTGACCATAGCAGGTACGTGATCACCAGTACGCATGGCGGGCTTCTTCCGGTGATCTGCCTCGCCTTTGAAATGCTTGCCTTTCTTTCAACATTGATGGTTGGTCGAAATAAATCGACGATGGCCCAGGTACACATTCTTCCTGCAGCTTCCCAGGTATTAACTTTCGGTGTCAGCTAAACGGTGCGTGCATGCGTGGTATCCCTTGTTTGTCTGTCCTGAAAGGTTACTGAGAGCGGGCCAATCGTTGATGGTCACGAACAGCAACACCTTTAGGTCAAATTCCTCCTGTTTGTGCTCATCCCACGTACGTACACCGTTTCCATTCCACTGTTGTAAAAGTTCTTCAACTAATGGCCTTAGGTACACATCAATGTCGTTGCCGGGTTGCTTAGGGCCTTGGATGAGAACTGGCATCATAATGAACTTCCGCTTCATGCACATCCAATGAGGAAGGTTATACATACATAGAGTCACGGGCTAGGTGCTGTGATTGCTACTCTGCTCCCTGAAAGGATTAATGCCATCCGCGCTTAAAGCAAACCATATGTTCCTTGGGTCACTTGCAAACTCATCCCAGTATTTTCCCTCGATTTTTCTCCACTGCGACCCGTCAGCGGGTGCTCTCAACTTCCCGTCTTTCTTATGGTCCTCACTGTGCCATCGCATCAACTTGGCATGCTCTCTGTTTCTGAACAGATGTTTCAACCGTGGTATTATAGGAGCATACCACATCACCTTTGCACAAACCCTCTTCCTTGGGGGCTCGCCGTCAACATCACCAGGGTCATCTCGTCTGATCTTATACCGTAAGGCACCGCATACCGGGCATGCGTTCAGATCCTTGTACGCACCGCAGTAGAGGATGCAGTCATTAGGGCATGCATGTATCTTCTGCACCTCCAATCCTAGAGGGAATACGACCTTCTTTGCTGCGTATGTACTGTCGGGCAATTCGTTATCCTTTGGAAGCTTCTTCTTCAATATTTTTAGTAGCTTCTCAAATCCTTTGTCAGGCACAACATTCTCTACCTTCCACTACAGCAATTTCAGTACGGTACCGAGCTTTGTGTTGCCATCTTTGCAATTGGGGTACAACCCTTTTTTGCACTACTAGGAAAAGGGCTATAGATGGGATGGGCACTAATGGCGCAGCTGTCAGGTGGTGCGCCACTACTATATACTAATGGCGCACCATTTGGAGATGCGCCATTAGTGTGGAAGACACTAATGGCGCACCAGAAAAATGGTGCGCCACTAGTAATAAATATATTTTTTCCATTTTTCCATACATACTAATGGCGCATCCAAGCGAGGTGCGCCATTACTAGTTCTAACTAGTAATGGCGCACCAGACAGAGAGTGCGCCATTAGTATATATATATATATTTACTTTTTTGCAAAACTACTAATGGTGCACCACCTGCAGGTGCGCCATTAGTAAGCAGGCATACTAATGGCACATTTGCTGGTGGTGCGCCATTAGTAACCTGGGACCCCAACAAGATATTTTGGACAGCCACACCTACCCACTCACTTTCCCCACTTCATTCCCTCCACCTCCTTCTCCAAACTTTCGGATGCCTCTTCCTCCTCACCTCATTTGCACCATAGATTCATCAAAACTAAGTGGTGAAATTACCTTTTTTTGATAGTAAGTAAGGGGAAAGCTATCTTCATGTTGTAGATCTATTTTTTCTCCCTAGCTCGCTCCAACAACGTCCACATGCACTTTTTGTGGCCTAGCTAGATCTATGTATGTTTGTGATGTTGCATATGTTTGTGGTGTTGCATATATGTTTGTGTCTGCAGGTACCGGTATTTGAAATACGATAGTTGCCAATATTTTGCCGGAATGTTGATTCATTTCCGTTTCGGCGAGAATTTTGGCACTATGCATTCTTTTTGGTCCTATTTTTAGGGAAGGTCATGCCAAAAAAATTTCTTGGTTCTAAAATATCGTTTTGCTCTACCCCGCAAGCGACCATGGTCCGCACGATGATCGAAGGCATCGTGAATAGGTTTTTGAGCTCTGCGAAGGCCGAGATGCTTCAAAAGAACGAGACAGAGATAAGATGTCCGTGTCGAAGATGCAAGCTGAAGAGCCTTATTGCGGACCCGGATTCCGGGCAGGTGCGGGACCACCTGCTCTTGCGTGGTTTCATGGATGGCTATCAATGGCAAGGTGATGAAGATGACTATGAAGTCGTCCATGGGGGCTGGGCAAGAATTGAGGAAGGGCAACAAGGCAACCACCACGGCGAGGGCGGGCGAGAAGACAAAGAATCTCCAGGACATGATCACGACGATGATGCTGTACACAGTCATCATGTAGAAGATGTCGTACATGATGATGAGGAAGATCAAGATGAAGGGAATGATCATGAAGATGAAGATGCCGGAGCAGACGACGATGGAGGCTGGGTGCAGGACCCTCATATTCAAGAGTTGCTTCTCAAGCAGACGGATAACACAAGAGCTGCCGCCCGAGAGAAAGCCAAGCTGGATCAACTGGAGATAGACGCGGTTACTCCATTGTATGAAGGATGCAGGCCCGAGGATACCCGCCTGAAAGTAACGCTCATGGCTCTGGAGATGAAGGTAAAACGCAAAATGACCGACGCATGCTTCGACGAGAACATGTCATTCTGGCACGAACGTCTTCCCAAGGGGAACAAGTGCCCGACCAGTTTCGAGGAGGCGAAGAAAATCATGTGTCCTCTGGATTTACCGCACGTGAAATACCATGTGTGCATGAACAATTGCGTCATTTATCGGGACGAGCACGCGGAGTCTACCATATGTTCGGTGTGCGGCGTCACTCGATACAAGAAGAGGAAGAAAGCTCCTCGAAAATCGGTGTAGTACTTCCCAATCACTCCTCGTCTGCAGCGGTATTTCGCGGACCCTAAGGTAGAAAAGCTCCTGCGTTGGCACGCGGATAGGGAGGAGAAGAAGCGGGAAGATGACGGAAATAATCCGGAGATAAATAAAAAAGACAAGATGCTGAGTCACCCTACGAATGCGAGCGAGTGGCAAGCGTTGAACTTCGAATACCCAGAATTTTGGAAGGATCCAAGGAACATCATGCTGGGCGCGAGCACCGATGGAGTCAATCCGTTTGGCAGCCAGAGAAGCACACATAGCACCTGGCCTGTGTTTGTGTGGATGTACAACCTTCCCCCCTGGTTGTGCATGAAGAGGACGTACATTCACATGAGTATGCTAATTGAAGGGCCGAAACAACCAGGGAACGACACCAATCTGTATCTGGGGCTGCTGAAGGAGGAGCTAGACATGTTGTGGAAAATGCCAGCCAATACGTGGGACCCCACAGAGAAAGAATATTTCCCTATGAGAGCCGCACTGCTCACGACGGTGCACGACTATCTCGGTTACGGATATCTCGCGGGGCAGGTAGTCCATAGATTTTCTGGATGCGTAAGGTGCATGGATGACACAACATATCGCCAGCTAGATAAAGATCCCAGGTCTTCAAACCCGTGTTCATGGGACATCGAAGGTGGCTTCACGACGATGACCCGTGGAGGAAACGCAAGGATCTGTTCGATGGTGAAACCGAACCCCGAAAACGCCCGTGTAGGAGGAGCGGCGAGGAAATAGACGAGCTGTTGAAAATTGGAAAGACTGCCCACTGTCGGGAAAGAAGAAAAAGGCACCAGAGCCGGGAAAGAAGCGAAAGGTGCCAGAGCCGCTGCTAAAGGTATGGAAAACGAGGTCTGTTTTCTGGGACTTGCCGTACTGGAAGATCCACCGTGTGCCTCACAGCCTTGATGTCATGCATATCACGAAGAATGTGTGCGAGAGTCTGCTTGGTACCCTTCTCAACATGCCAGAGAGGACCAAAGATGGGCCGGAAGCAAGGGCAGACTTGAAATCAATGGGCATCAGACAGGAGCTTCACGCTAATGATGATGATGATGATGATGATGATGATGATGATGATGATGATGATGATGATGATGATGAGGCGAAGCAGGACACAGAAAGTCGTCGCAAAGGCAAAAAGGCCAAGAAGACCGGAAATGACTACCCTCCCGCGTGCTTCACTCTAGGTCAGGAGGAGATCGAGTAGTTTTTCACCTGCCTCGTAGGAGTAAAACTTCCTTATGGTTACGTGGGGAAGATAAGCAGATACCTAGACCCAGCGAAGCAGAAGTTTAGCGGGATGAAGTCTCGCGACTGTCACGTGCTGATGACGCAGATACTTCCAGTTGCAATCTGTGGGATCATGGACGCGCACGTCCGTGAAACGCTATTTGGCCTATGCAACTTTTCGATGTCATCTCTCGGAAGTCGATTGGCGTGAGGTGACTTAGAAGGCTACAGGAAGAGATCGTGGTGATACTATGCGAGCTTGAGATGTACTTCCCGCCCACATTCTTCGACGTTATGGTGCATCTGCTGGTCCATATCGTGGAGGATATCATCCAACTCGGGCCGACGTTCCTGCACAGCATGATGCCATTCGAAAGGATGAATGGTGTCATCAAAGGATACGTTCGCAACATGTCACGTCTAGAGGGAAGTATAGCCAGGGGCTTTCTGACCGAAGAGTGCATCTCCTACTGCACGAATTATCTAGTCATCGAGAACCCCGTTGGTCTGCCCGTCAACAGGCACCTCGGTAGGCTCGCTGGATGGGGTCACCGTGAGGGTCGCCGCGAAATGCATGTCGACTTCGAGGGTCGACTCGCCGACTTTGAAAGAGCAAACCTAGTCGCGCTACAACACATAGACGTGGTCGATCCTTGGGTGGTAGAGCACAAAACCTTTATTGAGAAGACGTACAATGACCGAGGCCAACAGAGGATGGACGGAGATATAATCGAAGAGCACAACTCATGTTTCATGCGTTGGTTCAAGCAGAAGCTTCTGTCGTACCCTTTACATGAGGATTCTTCCACGGAAGAACAACTCATATTCGCCTTGTCACAGGGCGCCGAGCACAACCTGATGACCTATGAGGCGTACGATATCAACGGCTACACATTCTACACTGAGAACAAGGACATGAAGAGCGATGGTTATCAGAACTCCAGGGTAACGATGGAATCCTACACCGGCAACGACAAGGACAAATACTACGGAAGGATCAAGGAGATCTGGGAGCTGAGCTACGCTGGAGAGAAGGTCCCGATGTTCCGTGTCAGATGGGCCAAGAGCGTCCTAAAAGAAGACCGGTATTTCACCACCATGGTTATACCCGAAGCCAAATCCAAGACCGCGGGCGCAAACGTCACCGCGAAAAATGAGCCATGGGTACTGGCTTCCCAAGTGGACCAATGCTTCTTCATTACCGACCTGCCAAAGCCCAGTCGTGTTGTTGTGAGGAGAGGCAAAAGGAAGATCATCGGAATGGATGGAGTAGCCAATGAGCAAGACTTTGACAAGTACGGCGACCCGAAGATCGAACATGACGACAACGATGAAGTAGAAGCACACACCACAAGAAGAAGCAGGACCACCCTACCTAAAGGACGTCCGTTCCACAGAAGAACTCCATTTGCGAAAAAGAAGGGCAAGAAGATTGTGAACAGATAGCTAGCTAAGATTGATTGTATTTAAATCGTAGTCTTCATTTCTCGGGCACTTTTTGATATCATGAATATTTTTAAATTTCATGGGCACTTTTTGAATTCATGAATATTTTTTCAAATTTGATGATATTTTTTCATATTCAATATGAAAAAATATTGAATATTCATGAGGACACTCGATCTCGATCCCCCTCCCTCTCGATAGCTATCCGATCCCCCTCGCTAGATCCCCCTCGCCGCCGAGCACCCCCCGCACCCTCCCCCGCTCCACCGCCGACGACGACCCCCCTCACCCTCCCCCGCTCCACCGCCGCCGCTGACACCCCGCACCCTCCCCCACTTTTTGATGATATTTTTAAATAACAAATTTGATGATATTTTCAAATAAGAAATTTGATGATATTTTCAAATAACAAATTTGTTGATATTTTCAATTAAAAAAATTAATGATATTTAAAAAAAATTGATGATATTTGATGATATCTTCTGTTCTAGTCCTCATGAAAATAACAAATTTGATAAAAAACAAATTATTAGATGCAACAAGAAATAATGAAAAAAATTTACTAATGGTGCACCAGAGGAGGGTGCACCATTGCTATAAGAAAAAAAAACTATTGATGGCGCACCAGAGGGTGGTGCGCCATTGCTATAGTGTCTAGCTAGATATCCCTTCGCCCGATCCCCCCTTCCCTCTCCCTCGCCAGTTCCCTCTCCCTTGATCCACCGCGCCGCTCCTTCTCTCGTCCCTCCCTCCACCGTGCCGCCGCCGCCGCTGCCCCAACCCACTGCGCCGCAGCCGCCCACGCGCCCCCGCCGCCTCCCTCTCCCCTTCCTCCCCCTCGAGCCCGCGACCTCCCCGCCACCACCAAATCTCTCTCGTCGGGGCTGCCCCTCGACAGCGGCTAGCCTCATCGGACGCGGTCCTCAACGGCGGCGCGAGCCTCCCCGCACGGCTGCTGCTCATCGACGACGGTTAGTCTCTGTCCCTCCCTCCCTCTCTCCCCCGCTCATCCCCATGCCCTCACGGGGCGGCGACCTAGGGTTAGGAGCAGGAGCTCGCCGCCGCTGCCCCGTCGTGCTGCTGCTGCTGCTTCTTGCGGCACGCCCTAGCATCTGGGAGGCGATCGAGCTCGTCAAAGGTGCCCCTCCCCTTCCCCATTTGGATCAGATTTGATGGTGAATTGCAGGTCCAAGCCATTGTGTTTGATCAAGATTACAGATTCCTGATAATTATACTGAATCTTGCAGTGTACTGTCAACTGAATCTATTGGCAGAGTTCATATTTAGACTGAATGTTTACTAGTCCTTCAATAGCATACTGAATATTTAGACAGTTTAATCTTGAAGTATAGACTGAATGTTTAGACAGAGTTCTTATTCATGTCTAATTGTATTGACAGAGTTCAATGTACTCCTGTCAATAGAATCAAAACTGATTTATTACCTTTCCATATGAACTTTATTGAAAAAATCAATTAAATTCAGTCACCATTCTGAATTTTGACAGTACTCTGCAAACTGCTTCAAAATTAGTCCACACAAACAAGTGCATTTTTCGAGACCTGCTTGTAAATTATTCCAGTTTGAAACTGAGATCTGCATGTACTGTCATAATTTCCAGTTTGTATAATTAGAGTATTGAAGATGTGTATTTTCAATTTAGATAGGCGTAGGTTTTCTCAACAACAATCAGTAAGATCTCAATAATACTCAAGCAACAACAATCAGTAAGATTGAGATCTTCTTGCAATCTTTGTTTATAGCAGCACAATGAGATTACCAGTGAACTTTTACACACAAGCATGAATTTGTGTACTGTGACTATCTACCTAGCTATTGTTCTGAATCTCCTATGTACTGCTTCTTCCTTCTCCAAGATTATGACATGACAAGTGCTTAACAGTTCAATTTATCAATAGCTCCACCTTAGAAATTTAATTGTAAAATGGCAAAGATTATGACATGACAAATGCCTAACATGTTCAGTAAACTACAGTGAACATCTTTCTCCAAGTAATTATTTGTATACCATGTGATTTATATATTTGAGGTGCACAACCCTTATGTTGTGAATATCTTGTCCACTGATTGTTCAAGTAGTTACAACTTTGTCATCACTGTCTTTACCTGACCTATTGTAGATCTTGTGAGAATTGTAGTGCTCAAACTGTCTTTACCTGACCTATTGCAGATCTTGTGAGAATTGTAGTGCTCAAACTGTCTGATTTAAGAATCAGCTAGAAGATTTTGGTTAGCTGTAGCAGGAGAGTGCCTGCTGATTAGTGTTTATTTGCTTTTTTTTGGCGCTTAATTGGTTATTTGTCTGAAGTAGTGTAGTTCTGTTCATGATTGTTGTGCTTATGGCTTTAGAAAATGATAAACTGTTTGAATCTGATAGGCAGGTGTCCTTTTAGATTTTGTTGGTAAATCTGTTTTATTCAATGGTTATTGACAGTAGATTATCATTCCTATTTTAGGAAGCTCTATTCCTGCAATATCATTGTTACCTTTTATTGGCAAATCATTTGGTTCACATCCTAGAATCTTGTTGGATTTGTAACTTGGTCCACTCAACTTCTTTTGTACCATGTGAGTCATCATTGATGAAGTAGTAGTTTAAGGTCTGTTGGGTGTACCTAAATTACTCTAGTGATAGGAGTAGTAGTGGTGGCCATCTAGTTGGACTACTACTGCGAGGACTTGCTCTAGATTTTAGGATTTCTTTTCTTTTAGGATTTATTTTCTTCTAGGACTAGGTTTTTATTATTTTTCTGTTGTGATTGTTTTTTTGAGCTCTTTCTTTTTCATTTCCTACTATCCTTATCCTAATTATCTTAAATTGTTATGATGTGTGTAACAGGATTATATCTTGGATTTGCTAGTGGACTTTGGGAGTTTCTTAGCCAGCTTGGTGACTCCATATTTTTCACTATTTCAGTAAGTCTTTTGTAAGCATTAAACTTTCAGCACTACATTTTTATCTTATGTGTACATCTGTTGGCTTCCAAAAATAGGAATGGGCCTCCTTTCCTATATATGTGTATGATGATCCTCCTTTCCTACAGTAGTATAGCACTTGCAGTAGTATGGCACTTGCAGTAGTATGGCACTTGCAGTAGTGGTGCCTACGCAAGATACAGTTCAGATTTGAATTGTTTCAGAAATTGGTATGACCAAAGATGCTATTGTATATAAATGGGCTGCTGTAGAACTGTTCTTCATCTTTACAGTGATGTTGTATAGAAATATGCTGAATTTTCTGCTCTGATTGTTGCTCAAAGCAATTTAGCAAAAAAATGGGGTCCTGGGAGACGTCGCTGCTGCTTGAGGCCCTTGTGAGGCCCTTCATGTCGTGATGATTTTGCAGGTACCCCGAGAGGCCCTAGAGTTTGCCGGAATGTTGATTAACTTCCGTTCCGGCAAATTCGAGTACTCCATATGTCCTATTTTCAGCAAAGGTCATGCTAAAATTTTCCGTGAATTTTAGCATGACTTTGCTAAAAATCGGACATAAGGGGTACTTGCTACTAATGCATGGGCCGGGGTATCTTAGTACTTAATTAAGTAGGATCAACTGCCCCTTTATTCTTGCTGCATTAAACCATAGGTGGCAATAGAGCCAAGTGATTAGGCCCAACTTAGAATTCTCCTCAGCATCGATAAACCCTAGATGATAAACCCAAGATATGTGCCAATAGAGCCAAGTGATTAGTGCCAAGTGATTAGGCCCAACCTAGGGTGCCTCGGCATCGATAAACCCTAAATGATGAAAACTTAACTTAGCATTTAGGGTGCCTCGGCGTCGACAAACCCTAAATGATGAAACCTTGGCTTTTAGGGTGCCTCGGTGTCGATGAGAATCTAAATGATGTACGCTTAGGCTTTTAGGGTGCCTCGGCGTCGACAAACCCTAAATGATAAAAGCTTAGCTTTTAGGATGCCTCGGTGTCGACAAACCCTAAATGATGAGACCATGATCTTGTTCCTTGACAATAACCAACTTTTTGACCAAACTGTTTTCCTATTTAGAGCAAAACATGGCCAACAATGATGAGGCCGGCGGTTTGGGCGGCAAGCAATTCTGGGAGCTGTCCTAGGAGATGGAGGAACAACTTCACCGCTATGAGGACGCCACGGAAGACACCGATCCTGACTACACAACCCCTATTGGCATCGGGGATCACACCACTGATGGTGCCGCCAAGGATGCCACCACTGATGATGGCGGCGCACACATAGATGGCAGCCAACCGAAGAAGCAAAGGAAGGACCGACGCCCGAATGCGCTCCGCACCCTCAAGGAGGAATTTACTCAAGTGGACTCCGACGGGCATCCAACGGAGCCCAAACATATAGTCAAGGGGTACTCGCTTCAGCTCGGGTGCATTCTCCGGAGCACCGTCTCGATCAACACCGAGAACCTTAGGCATAAGGACCGAGGGAATTTGCGCAACCTCCTCTTCATGAAGCTGCACGAACGATACAAGTTCCCCGCCGATTTTGAAAACACACGCCTCTCAGGGAATAAAGTGAACAGTGCCGCCCTCACGAGGATGAGCACGGCCCTGTCTACTTGGAGAAGCGCGGTGAAGAGAATGATTGATAAAGGTGATAGTTATGAGAAGATCAAGGCGAAATATCCTTCGATCACCGAAGATGACTACAAGGAGTTCAAGATCAAGTGCGAGAGCAGCGCAACCTCCAAATCAAGTCAGTGGGGGAAAGAAATGCGGGAGTTGAACTTAGGGGAACACAAACTCGGTCCCGGCAGTTACAGAGTGGCGGAGCCTATATGGGACAAGGAGGATGCGGAGCGTGCCGAGAAAGGCCTACCGCCCCGCTTCGAGAAATACAACGGTAACAAGCAGACGAGGAACTTTGTCAGGGCCCGGTACAAGGAGGACCCGATAACAAAGGAGCTTACCACGGATCCGAAGACCAGGGCGCTTGAGCTTGTTCTGGTAAGGAATACACCCCCGTGAAATTAGCTCCATATGGTTGCACTCTAATTAATCCCCAATATTTCTAAATGGTTCATGTTCCTTCCGCAGGAAACTGAAAGCAGTAGCGCGGGGTCGTCTCAGAGCTCCCCTTTCGACACCCCTTTAAATAGGGCGTTGAACGTAATGAAAAACAAGGATAAGCTCAGTAAGCCGACGTCAGCTGGTCGTGTGGCCGGCAAAGGCTTGTCGACAAAATGGTCGTCATACTATACCGCTGGTGGGCGGAAGGAGAAAAAGACCAGCTCAGAAAGCCAGACGCGCGAGGTTGAAGCACTCAAGGCACAAGTGGCGCGGATTCCGGAGCTTGTCCAAGAGCAAGTGGAACAACAACTGGGAACAAAGCTCAACGCAATGGTGACTACGTTGATTCATGGGCTGACGACATGGATTGCGGGCGGCCAACAGGGGCCTCCCCCGGTTCCCAGCTTCACGGCCAGCAACTCGCACAGCGCGCAGGCAGCGCCATTGGTGTCTTCGGCGGCGCCATTGGCGTCTCCGACGGAGGCGGTATTCGTGTCTCCGGCGCCGGCACGGGCATTGGAGCTTAATGCACCCGGTTGTACGCCGGCCGGCACCTCGCCAGCAAGCGCCCCCTCCGTCAGTTGCACGCTGGCGGTGCCTCGACATTAGCCGAGCTCGACGGCGTCACGGTAACTAAGCCTCTCGGCCAATGACTTCATCTCCTTGCCTTTGACTGGGCATCCCTGATGCCCTACATGTTTTCGCAGGGCGCCGCCGACGTTCCTTGCACTCTTCTGCACTTCGTGGGCGGCGAGTTGGTCGATGTCGCCAAGGGCAGAATCGTTTAAACGGGCAACCCCATGTTCCACGGTAATCCGATGCCACCCACAGTGTATAGGATTGAAGTGGTTCGGGTGCTGCTAGGTTGCGACGAGCTGTTACCTCCGATTCGACCCGCTGGGGCCGACGAAGAAGATGAGATGACCCTCAGCTAATGCGTAAACTGGCCCCTGCTTTGGCCAAAGAGCCAGATTCGTTTGGGGGCGGGGGACACCACCCCATAGACAAGACCACCAGTCGTGCCGGCGCCAAGCCATGGCAAGAACGCCGCAACGCTACCGGACCTGTCGGACATCCCTATGCTGGACATCCCTATGGCACAGGATCCGGACATCCCTATGGCACAGGATCCGGACGACGACAACAACGACGACGGTACATTTACCAAAGTCGATAAGTACTTTGCCGAACATGGGTATGCTGACGAGTTCTGCGGGCCTCTTTCTCAAGAACCCAACCAAGACGACCGCGATCTAGCTGGTACGGCGAAGAAATCCAATTGCAACAGGCGTCGTCTGGCGTTCAGTTCTCAGGAGACGCCTCCAGCTCCCGCCTTCACCGGGCCTCAGATAGCTGAGGTGCGAAATATTATCAGCCCCAACACGCTCAAGAAGGCGGTCTGTGAGCAGAACTCGGTCCCATTACAGGAGATCAAGAAGGGACGGAAACGAAAGACTAACAAGGGCGCCGATGCGAGCCAGTCGGCACCGAGTTTGATCCGTGCTCAGGACGGGCCACCTTCACCTAAGGATATTTCGAGGAGGGTGCATGTGGCGGGTAGGGCGATGCTACCGCCAAATATGCTCAATGCTGCAACCGGTGCTATGCGGAGTCTGCACGACAGTGTTCTTTCTTTGGAGAAGCAGCGTCTCAGAGAGAATGATGTGGCATACCCAGTTTTCGTGGCCAAGGTGCCAGAGGGCAAGGGTTTTGTGGATGGCGACATCGGGGGTATGATCGTCCTGTGGTTTGATGACATCTTTGCTATGTTTAACATTCATCCGCTACACTACACCTTCGTTCGGCTGTTTTCGCTGAGTATGGAGATGCATATCATTAGAGACAAGACCCCGGACATCGTGATAGTCGACTCCTTCTACATGCGTGCCAAGCACTTGAGCAGTGCTGGGGACCGCCAAGTTGCGAGTTCACACCTCGAAGGCGTCATTCTGGCAAACCCAGATAAGAATAACTTCCTTGTGGCTTACTTTCCCGAGTAAGTCATCCCTTAACCGCCCCGTAACATATGATTTCTTAGATTTCGACCGTTGTTTTTTTTCTAACATTCCGTGTTCTGTGCAGTGACACACATTGCACACTCATCCTCTTAAGCCTGAAATATTCCATGGCCACGTATTTCGACCCGAACCGTAACTCCAAGATAGACTACACAAATGTCAAGAAAGTTCTTGATGATGTTCTCCCCGGCTAGGCCAAATCTGGAGGCACCTTCACCAGGGCAGTTCGTAAGTACGGCAAGCACACCTTCTCACACAATATGAAGTTCTGCTGCGTCAAGCAGCCGCCTGGCGGTCAGAAGGATGCCTACTACGCCCTCCATCACATGCGGGCGATCGTAAGGGACCATCATCACCTTCTGCTACTAGATAATCTCAAAGATTGGGCCGCGAGGTTGTCGGCAATCCAGGACGCGGACCTCAGACAAGAATTCTTTCGCATCCAGTCGGAGTTTGCGGACATCATCCATCAAGATGTCCTTCATACCTCGGGGCAGTTCTTCCTCAGATATCAACCGTCCAACAGTGAGATAGATGGAATGCTACAAATGCAGGGTGACAACGACCGCGATTTCATGACCATCACGACAGACGACGGCTTCATCTACGCTCCTGTCCGATGAGTCGAGTCGAAAATAGTGATGTGTAGTTCTGAAACATTGATTGGCTCATGTTGATTAAACTTTAATGAATTCGTATGTCTCTTTAGTTTGGACAGTCATTCAACTTAGATGTAATCGATGCTATTTATTAGTAGGATCATGAATCGTGCTATTAATGTCTTGCTTTTCTCTTCCGATCCTTTTGTTGCATACTTACATATTGCTTGTGTATTGTCTGTTGTTTGGCTTGTGCATAGAGATGCCGTCGTATGTCGTGTACAAGGGTAAGGTTCCCGGAGTCTACGACGACTGGGAGGAGTGTCAGAGACAGGTTCACCGTTTCAGCGGTAACAGTTACAAAGGGTACACCACTAGGGCAGAGGCCGAATCTAGATACGCCCGCTATCTAGTGGGAGAGAGGAGGGAGCGTTGGAGGAACCGGGTGAAGACCAGTTTGATCGCGATGATGCTCATCGTGATGACCGCATCTCTCTTCTATGCGATGGTAGTTTAGATGATCGATATCGACTTGTAATGTGAAGACAAACTCGATACTCGCGGTCTTGAGACTTGTAATGTTTTATATTTGTTCGGTATTTTGAATTCGGAGACTAATATGATGAATTGCATTCGGAGACTAATCTTCTATTGTATTCGATGAATCTGCTGTTGCTGTGTGCTGCTGTCTATATTTTGTCCAATAATATATTTTGTAACCTGTGCAAAAATCAGAAAAGTAAAAAAAACAAATAATTATACTAATGGCGCATCACCTCCAGGTGCGCCATTAGTATGCCAAAGGATACTAATGGCGCATCACCACAGAGTGCGCCATTAGTATGACAAAGCACATGGTTACGTATGGCCCCCCGGGAGGCACACTAATGGCGCATGGTCTTACATACTAATGGTGCACTGGCGCATGGTCTTACATACTAATGGTGCACTGCTTGGTGCGACATTAATATACCAGATACTAATGGTGCACCAGTGGTGCGCCATTAGTAAAAAATACTAGTGGTGTGGTACTAATGGCGCACCGGTAGTGCGCCATTAGTAGGCAAAATCGGTGCGCCATTAGTAGACCTTTTCCTAGTAGTGTTGTGATCCTCTAACATGCGATCGAACTTGAGCTTCTCCTTTTGACTTTCGCATTGCGTCCTTGCATCGACAATGACCCGGCGGAGATCATCATCATCGGGAACATCGTCTGGTTCCTCTTGATGTTCAGCAGCTTCCCCCGTTGCAGCATCATTGGGCATATCATCTGGTTCCTCTTGATCTTCAACAGCTTCCCTCGTTGCAGCATCACCGTATTCAGGGGGCACATAGTTGTCATCGTCCTCTTCTTCTTCGCCGTCTTCCATGATAACCCCTATTTCTCCGTGCCTCGTCCAAACATTATAGTGTGGCATGAAACCTTTGTAAAGCAGGCGGTTGTGAAGGATTTTCCGGTCAGAGTAAGACTTCGTATTCCCACATTTAGGGCATGGACAACACATAAAACCATTCTGCTTGTTTGCCTCAGCCACTTCGAGAAAATCATGCACGCCCTTAATGTACTCGGAGGTGTGTCTGTCACCGTACATCCATTGTTGGTTCATCTGCGTGCATTATATATAATTAAGTGTGTCAAAAACCATTGCAGAACATCATGAATAGATAATTAAGTGACAAAATTAATAGAAGTTCACCATCACATTAAAACCAAAGTACATACATAGTTCTCATCTAACAACATAAAGCTCTCCTGAGCATCTAAATTAATTAAACCATACACTGAAACTATGTAAAACATTTCAATGCGAAAACAAATGCGATCATAATCGCAACCAAGGTAACAGTTGATCCAACGGCATAATGATACCAAGCCTCGGCATGAATGGCCTATTTTCTAATCTTTCTAATCTTCAAGCGCATTGCATCCATCTAGATCTTGTGATCATCGATGACATCCGCAACATGCAACTCCAATATGATCTTCTCCTCCTCAATTTTTTTATTTTCTCCTTCAAGAAATTGATTTCTTCTTCAACTAAATTTAACCTCTCGACAATAGGGTCGGTTGGAATTTCTGATTCACATACCTCCTAGATAAATAAAATCTATGTCACGTTGATCGGCATAATTTTCATAAACAATAAATGAAGCAATAGTTATAAAGATAATATATACCACATCTGAATCATAGACAGGACGAGGGCCGACGGGGCGAATACCAAAACCATCGCACTATATAATAACAAGCAATAAAATAGTAAGAAAATTAGACGAGTATCTATCTAAAGCAAGAATTTTTTCTTTCAGGAAGAAGATAAGAACAAGAGGCTCACCACGGTGGTGCCGGCAACGAGATCGGCGCGGGCGATCGATGACAGTGAAGACGGGGACGGGGCGTGATGGGCCGCTAATATAAACCTAGACAAATCTCGGGAAAAATAGAGTTCGGAGGTCATGCTTCGAGAGGAGAAAGCTTAACTAGAGTGGCTCAGGCATTTCATCGAACACCTCATGTGCATAGGAGGTGAGCTAGAGCACCACAAAGCCCTCCCCTCCCCGGCCAGAGAAAAACATAGCAATGGAGTGCTCTGCTCGTGGGCGAGGGGTATATATAGGCACCTCAATGGTCCCGGTTCGTGGCACGAACCGGGACAAAAGGGCAGCCTGTTGTCCCGGTTCAAGCCACCAACCGGGACCAATGGTGGTGGGCCAGGAGCCAGGCCCATTGGTCCCGGTTCGTCCCACCAACCGGGACCAAAAGGTCCAGACGAACCGGGACCAATGGCCCACGTGGCCCGGCCGGCCCCCTGGGCTCACGAACCGGGACCAATGCCCCTACGGGTCCCGGTTCTGGACTGTACCGGGACTAATGGGCTGACCCGGCCTGAACCAAAGCCCTCTTTTCTACTAGTGTTAATCTGTAGCGCCTGTTTTGAGTTGCAAATATGAGCAACCAAACCAGTATCAAATACCCAGGCGCTACTATGAGCATTAGTAAGGTACAAATCAATAACATGTATATCAACTATACCTTTCATTTTTCCATCCTTCTTATCCGCCAAATACATGGGGTAGTTCCGCTTCTAGTGACCAGTCCCTTTGCAGTAGAAGCACTCAGTTTCAGGCTTAGGTCCAGACTTGGATTTCTTCTCCTGAGCAACAACTTTCTTGCCATTCTTCTTGAAGTTCCCCTTCTTCCCTTTGCCCTTTTTCTTGAAACTAGTGGTATTGTTGACCATCAACACTTGATGCTCCTTCTTGATTTCTACCTCCGCAGCTTTTAGCATTGCGAAGAGCTCGGGGATAGTCTTGTTCATCCCTTGCATATTATAGTTCATCACGAAGCCTTTATAGTTTGGTGGCAGTGATTGAAGAACTCTGTCAATGACACTATCATCAGGAAGATTAACTCCCAGCTGAGTCAAGTGATTATGGTACCCAGAAATTCTGAGTATGTGTTCACTAACAGAACTATTCTCCTCCATTTTCCAGCAATAGAACTTGTTGGAGGCTTCATATCTCTCAACTCAGGCATTTTCTTGAAATATTAACTTCAACTCTTGGAACATCGCATATGCTCCTTGACATTAAAAACGTCTTTGAAGTCCTGATCCTAAGACGTAGAGCATGGCACACTGAACTACCGAGTAGTCATCAACACGCGTCTGCCAGGCATTCACAATGTCTGCAGTTGCTGGCGTGGGTGGTACACCTAACGGTGCTTCTAGGATGTAATTCTTCTGTGCAGCAATGTGGATAATCCTCAAGTTACGGACCCAGTCCGTGTAGTTGCTGCCATCATCATTCAACTTAGCTTTCTCTAGGAACGCATTAAAATTTAAAGGAACGGTAGCATGGGCCATTGATCTAAAATAACATAGACATGCAAAATACTATCAGGACTAAGTTCATGATAAATTAAAGTTAAATTAATCATATTACTTAAGAACTCCCACTTAGATAGACATCCCTCTAGTCATCTAAATGATCACGTGATCCAAATCAACTAAACCATGTCCGATCATCACGTGAGATGGAGTAGTTTTCAATGGTGAACATCACTATGTTGATCATATCTATTATATGATTCACGTTCAACCTTCCGGTCTCAGTGTTCCGAGGCCATATCTGCATATGCTAGGCTCATCAAGTTTAACTCGAGTATTCTGCGTGTGCAAAACTGGCTTGCACCCGTTGTATGTGAACGTAGAGCTTATCACACCCGATCATCACATGGTGTCTCGGTATGATGAACTGTAGCAATGGTGCATACTCAGGGAGAACACTTATACCTTGAAATTTAGTAAGGGGTCATCTTATAATACTATCAACGTACTAAGCAAAATAAGATGCATCAAAGATAAACATCACATGCAATCAAAATATGTGACATGATATGGCCATCATCATCTTGTGCTCATGATCTCCATCACCGAAGCATCGTCATGATCTCCATTGTCACCGGCGCGACACCTTGATCTCCATCGTAGCATCATTGTCGTCTCGCCAACTATTGTTACTACGACTATCACTACCGCTTAGTGATAAAGTAAAACAATTACATGATGATTGCATTGCATACAATAAAGCGACAAGCATATGGCTCCTGCCAGTTGCCAATAACTTTGTTAGAAAATATGATCATCTGATACAACAAATTATATCACATAATTCCTTGACCATATCGCATCACAGCAAGCCCTGCAAAAACAAGTTAGACGTCCTCTACTTTGTTGTTGCAAGTTTTACGTGGCTGATATGGGCTTCTAGCAAGAACCATTCTTACTACGCATCAAAACCACAACGATTTTTCGTCAAGTGTGTTGTTTCAACCTTCAACAATGGACCGGCACTATCAAACTCGATTCAACTAAAGTTGGAGAAACAGACACCCGCCAGCCACCTATGTGCAAAAGCACGTCGGTAGAACCAGTCTCATGAACGCGGTCATATAATGTCGGTCCGGGCCGCTTCATCCAACAATACCACCGAATAAAAGTAAGCCGTTAGTGGTAAGCAGTATGACTATTATCACCCACAACTCTTTGTGTTCTACTCGTGCATATAACATCTACGCATAGATCTGGCTCGGATGTCACTTATGGGAACGCGGTAATTTCAAAAAAAATCCTACGATCACGCAAGATCTATCTAGGTGATGCATAGCAACGAGAGGGAAGAGTGTGTCCACGTACCCTAGTAGACCATAAGTGGAAGTGCTTCAAAAACGCGGTTGATGTAGTCGAACTTCTTCGTGATCCAACCGATCAAGTACCGAATGTACGACAACAAATTGAGCAGTTGCATCTCAATTGCCTTTTTACTGCAAGCTAGCAGATTGAAATTTCAGGAAATGCGACATTGTAATTGAAGTACCAAAACGTCATATATTTGGGAACGACGTCGATATTTTGGTAATTCAATTTGAACTACCAAAACGTCATATATTTACGAACAGAGGGACTACTTGCTAGATTTGTGCATGTCTTATACTGCTAATTAGTTAAGGAGCTTCTATAATTCGTGTTGAGATTATAACTGCAGTTGTGATTTGTGGAGTAGTTTATTGGGAAAACTATAGCATTTGAATTTTCAGATGGCTTTTGTCCTCAAGTCAGTATTTTGTTGTTGTGAATGGGTTGTATAGCTCAATGTTGAAGTTGTCATCTATTTGAATGCAGACTGGGGCCCCAAGATCGATGTTGTTGGATTTTGCTTCCTTGATCTTGCTTCGGATTACGTACCTCCTGAAGAACTTGTGAAATGGCTTGAAGCTGGTGACAAGCCAATTTATGTTGGTTTTGGTAGCCTTGTAAGATCAGTTTGACCTTTCTTATATTTATTACTGCATGTCGTTTTTAAGTTCCATTTTTCCAATTCTGATATGGTGCATTATTTGACCTACTGTGTTCAACTTATTGTACTGCCTGGCAAGATAGGGTTAGTTGCTTAGTTGCAAAGGGAATCTTTCTTAATTACCCTGATGTCATTGGCAGTGAATACACTTTGTGGATTAGTGGAACTTTCCATGTTTTACAGCAGAAAGTGGCTTTATGCATTTTTTCCCACTATAAGAAATTGGTTTGCCACTTGGAATCTGTGCAGCATCTCATAGAAGAAGTTATTCGTGTGCTTTAGGCAGAGGGTAGTTTAGCTCTATAGTTTGTAGCTTAGTTAGTTAGGGGAATTGTTACTAATTCAAACAGGGGGTTTGCAATGCTAGGTGCCAATTGTTACATTACATCTAAAAAAGATAGTCTCAACTAACTGTGAAATTTAATAAAAATTTAAATGCTAGGTGCTTTTGAAAAGCCACTATAATGCCTTACCTAATTCTTTACAAAAAAAATCCTGATACACTAGCCAGTTCAAGATCCAGCAAAGATGACTGAAACCATTGTCAAAGCACTCGAAATGACTGGACAGAGAGGTATCATCAACAAAGGTTGGGGTGGCCTTGGAACATGTAAGTTCATCTTGTGATTTGTGGGAATGTTGCACTATTTGGTTGTGGGCATATATTTTGAGTCCATCCCGAGTTCTTGAACCTTTGGGCTTTTGTAGTGGCAGAACCAAAAGATTCCATATATGTACTTGACAACTGCCCTCATGACTGGATTTTATTGCAGTGTAAGGCAGTGGTAAGCCTTTGCTACTTGTTACTCTTGGTGGATTGGTGCATGAAGTGTATTATCTTTAATTCATATAGTATTTTTGGTGATCATCAATCAATTCTGAATGTTTCCTATTTTTGTAAAACTAATTAACAAACAATTTCCATGGGGCATATTAAGAAAATCTAGTGAAAGAACTCCAGTGTGGCCACCATGGTGCTAACAGTGTCTGTTTATTCTGTTGAGAGGAGGGCTCACACTTTTTTGTACCTCACACGTACACCATGAAAGCAGCGGCCTGAAAGCAGCGGTACTCTCTCTCTCTCTCTCTCTCTCTCTCTCTCTCTCTCTCTCTCTCTCTCTCTCTCTCTCTCT